>NC_080779.1:9239664-9839664 GCF_020826845.1 Diceros bicornis minor | reverse complement strand
GATATCATCTTACCCTCTCCCAAGATGGAAGAATTTGAGCTGGGAATATGGCCACACAGCTAGAAACCACTTTCCAGTAAACTTTGTAGCAAGGTGTTGTTATATGACCAACTTGTGGCCCGTGATTTGTGAATGGAAGTGATATTTGAACATTGCTTGAAAGGAATTGACCTACCCTCTTCCTCTCTTTTCCTCTCCTCCTGTTCACTGGAATTAAAACATCATGGCAACAGCCAGTGTAGCCAACCTGGAAACAAGATGGAATCTCCATGGTGATGAGAGCAGAACAATACCATAGAAGTTCTCTGGTGACTGGGGAACTACCACTGTAGCCTTGGAGTGCCTAATCAGAATTTTATTTAAGAAAAAGATAAACTTCCAATTTGTTTAAGCTATGGTTATTTTGTTTGTTATTTGTCAGATTTGTTTGTTATTTTATCTCTTCTAAAAGAATTGACCCTATATTCTAACAAATTCACTTATCTTCTTGATGCTTTTATACATTTTCCAATTTTTCTACACTAAACATGAACTAATTTATAAATCTAAAATTAAATGTGTTATTAGTGCAACATTAGTATACATGTATAGAACCAAAGAATTCAAAATAAGAGAAGTTATTTCTGCACTTAAATTTTAAAAAATAATATTGATCAAGTAGAATTTAATTAAAGAAACCAAAAAAAAGAGAAAAATATTCTTTATACATATATCATGTGAAATATTATTAAAGGAATTTGGGGTATTTTTATCTGAAAACATAGGAAAAAAGGAAAGACATGATTGTTGCTCTTAAATTTTGAAAAGCTGTTAAATGAGAATGAAATAGGCATGTTTTTAACAGTACTGATGCTCCAAAATAAGATAAACAGTAAGGAATTGTCATACAGAAGGGAACAAAAATATGGAAGACCATTAGTACCACTTAGCTTCTCAGAAATGGAATGTCTTACTCCGAAAGGAAGTGAGGGCTATGTCACAGGAAATAATCACTAAGAAATGGATTGCCTGATCACATGGATTCTGCACTTAGGAAACTATGTAATAAATAGGTTGTGATTCCCCAGGAGATTTCTGGGCATTTCAGTTCTGAAGTTCTCTGACTACATTAATAAAAACCATATTTTGGACTATTTGTGGAAGTGTAAGCTGGGGTGTTCCCTTATTGACTTGAGCTATAAAGATCTTTTGTTCAATATCATTGGTTATACCAGCTGACTTTTAAAATAACTATGCCATCAAATAATCCATTTCATAGAGATGATTAAGAAAATGTATAGACACTGTATTGCCCTGGACAATGTAGGTAATTCTAAATCAAAGTCTGCGCTGTACGTAGGAACATCTCGCTCTTTCTCTCTGCCCTATAATAATCTACTTAGTAAAGAGCTGCTAAGAAAAGTTGCAGTGCAGTCAGAGAGCCTCCACAAATGTAAACTTTGGAGGAAGCCTGTGGCTTATAATCTCAGACAGTCACTTGTCTGCACAGAAGAAGGTCTCGATCCACTTCAGCACGATTTGACACCCCCTCTCCAATTCTGGGATGCCTTTGGCCATGGAGGGATATTTCTCTTGTGGAGGCCTCACTCAGTCCTTCCGGAGCTATCCAAGTAACAGGGCCCTGTGACCTGCCTTTGGACATCACTCCTGACCCTCACAGCTTACCACTTCTACCAAATTCTCCAGCTTCTACTGGAATTGGTATGAACGCAGAACAACTAGCAAACATATTGCAATGGCCAAGTGTAGTTATTCTAAAACTGGGGAGAAAAAAGATAATGACTGAGCAGCTGGGTGAAGTACGTTCGGCTTCTCTGTTGGAAGAACTGTTAGAGAAGGGGGGTAGAGATTAAGCAGTCCCTTGAGAGACTCTCAGCAGAGGCTGGAGCTGACAAGCTTGGCGAACCCTGCCCTAGACACATACCTCGATCTCGCCTTTTTATGGGCATGCACACTGAGGCAGTGCCATTGCTGCCACAGTCACCAGCTGTCTCGGGAGGCTCTTTGGGGGAGAATTGCTCATCACCCCAACTGGCTACACACCACGGAGGAAACTGCCCTCTGCTAGTGTGAGAAGTACTGAGACAAGACTTTGGTTCTGGGCAGGTGCTGGGAGAATGTAATTTTCTTAGAGTGTCGAACCCGTAATTGGATACTTGCAAATGCTTCTGCTGGTGATGGTGTCCATGTTGCTGCTGCTGGGACTCATGAGGAGCGAGCAGCGGTCTCGGCAGGAACCGAAGCACACAGAACACTCCACAACCAGAGAGCTCACCGCTCTGTCGCTAGCTATAACGTGGTCCTTTTTACCCCCTGCTGAGTAGAAGCTGTTAGGAGGAGATTAGAAAGCTTGTAACCATAATGGAATACAAGAGGTCACAAAGATGAGAGGAAACTAAGACCTAAAAGACATAAGAAAGAGAACAAAATAGAATCATTTGAGGAAGTTTTATTAGGAGTAGGTTCTGAGTTTAAATTTACTTTTTGTTTAAGCAGCTTGTCCTAAAGCCTGAGCCTAATGCGGTCTATACAGGTGTATCCTGGTAGAGTGAGAACAGGTGTCGAGCCTACAGAGGTCCTCATTGCAGAGACCAGCTGAAAGCCCCTGACCAAAGGCCTCAGTGGAAGGAAGGATTCAGGTCTGGCTTCTGTGCTGGTCCAGGGGAAAATGTGAGCCCTGCATACGACTTTCTCTGGCAAGCCCACTCCACAACGCGGGATGGAACAGACTGGGGATTCTGCTTGATGCCTGAAGAGCCTCCCAAGCTTCAGGAGCCAGTTGGGTGACTTACTGGCCTCGCTGTATCATCATAAATCGTTCAGAGAGAATGCAAGGTGACAAACGTCGTAACAGGAGCGAAATGACACTCATAGGGAATTTGAGATGCCAGTAATCCAAACCATTCTTCCCCAATTTGGGGTGTTTTAACCAACTGTAAATGAGAAAATCAAACCTTCCCTACCAGCTCAGAGGAAAACAAAATCTCTGTGGTTCAGTTTACCTCACGCCCGGGGAGCTTGGCTGCCCTCATCTCTGGATGTGCAGCATGGAGGTCCCGGTTTTTAGCATATGAGAGCCTAGGCATGCTGATTGGGTTTAGTGCTAGTTGACGTTTAAATATCTAATTTCTTAAGATGACATATAGGAACTATAGAGCTTTGTTTTCCTCACTGTGAGTGTGGGTCAATTGTTCCAGAATTCTGCCTGTGGTGGTGGGGAGGACTGTTGTGCAGAAAGGAGCTTAACATTTAAATTTAAACTTTTAGAAAGCATAAGTTTGGGCTTTCCCATTATTGCTGTGACTTTTCGTGACCTTTACACTGAATCAGATGCTGAAATCATATTATATTAAAGTGATTGTATTTTACAAGGGCAGTTCCAAGCAAAAGCCTCGTCATTATTGGCCAAAGCAGGGGCCTCACGGTCCCGTGGTGCCATGTGTGAATTCGCTACAACTAATGCCTCTTTGTAACCCCCAGTGTGGATGGCAGTGGGCTGTGGAGTGTTTGCCAGTGCCAAGTACTTGGACTCTTTGTTTCCTCTCTTTCGTGGAAGCCAAAAGATACTCTGAGTCACAGGGAGAAGATGCTAACTTTTCCATCTGGGGCCAGATTTGTCAAACAAATCAAATTAGAATTCCATTATGGTTCCAAGGGTGCCATTTGAATATGAAATACATATTGGTCACAATACCTCAAAGAGTAAGTTTTATCTGGTTTAAAAAGCAAAAGTTTTGTATCACACCCAGATTCACCCATGTATAAAGAGCTTGAAGACTGAATGTGTGTGTGTGTGTGTGTGTGTGTGTGTGTGTGTGTGTAGCACACCTTTGTCACTAGTTGCCAGAGTTTGAACTTCAGTGTCATGAAGTTGGATAAGTTTGTGACAGATGTTTGTCTCTCACGGCTCTTTGTGCCTTCAAAGCTGCTAATAAACGATTGTCAAGGAATGCGTCCCTGGAGATGTGAAGAATTATGTGTCCTGCATACTCCAGTGACATCCTTTAAGGGGAGTCATTTTGCCTTTGAACCACACAAACTCTCAGTGGGAAAAAAATCATTCTGCACAACAGCTTGTAAAGAGTAACTTAAAATGGGGAATAGTCAATTGGAATCAGACTGACTGTTCTGGATTATTGCTTAAGAGTGAAGTCCAGAATTAAAAATACTTGCCCATTTCCCTACACTACACACACACATTTTTCAGATCTACAGGTTAGAGCTTTCTCCCACACTACATTAATTAACATCTTTATCTATTAGATAGAGTAACAATGACTTTATATATATTTATATTTAGCTACATATATTCCTTTTTGGTCCCAGAGTGTGTTTCACCTCTTCCCTTGTTATGTTAGTCTCCTAGGACTGCCATAACAAATTACCATCAACGAAGAGGCTTAAAAACAACAGAAATTTATTTTCTCAGAGTTCTGGAGGCTAGAAGTCTAACATCCAAGTGTCAGCAGGGCATGCTCCCTCTGAAGGCTCCAGGGAAGAATCCTCCCTTGGCCCTCCCAGCGTCTGTTCGCTCCAAGCTTTCCTTCACTCGTGGCAGTGTAACTCCAGTCTCTGCCTCTGTCTTCACATGGCCTTCTCTGAGCTTCTCTATGTGTCTTTTCTGCTTCCTATAAGGACACAGTCATTGGATTTGGGGTCTACCCTAATGCAATATGACTTCATCTTCACATTACGTCTGCAAAAATCCTATTTCCAAATAAGGTCACATTCTAGGATTCCAGGGGGACATGAATTTTGTCCAGGGGACAACATTCGACCCACTACAGGAGTTGATATGAAGGAGTTACATAATTTGGGCATTCATCTGACCTGTTATTGACAAACATGGGAGGATAACAGTGATTCCTTGCTACTGCGATGTTTTAGTTGTTGGAATCTGCAAATTGAAACATAAGAAGCTCATGGAGAGACACTTGAGTGCAATTGGGGAGAAGCTTGAGGACAACAGATCCTCACCAGTTCCGCTGCTCTTTGGTCATGAAATGATGTTGAGAAAAGTCTAAGTTCAGAAGAGAATTGTGCTATTAGAAGGTGTTATTTCTCTCAGCTATTAAATTCAAGTCCAAGATGTGCCCTGTGGAGACCAGCCACAGGAGAAGCACTGAAGAACTCCCATGTGGCCTACTGATTTCACTGGGGGTGGGGGGTTGGGACGCACACACACACACACACACATCTCTGAAGTTACTGGAAGCCAAGTTTATCATTATCTTTCTTGGACTACCCTGTCATCACAAGGACAGTAGCTTCCAGATGGGAGTTTCTGTGCCAATAAACGAATTGGTGCAGCCAAACCTCTTTATTAAAAACACACATACAAACAGAAAAACAAAGATCAGAAAACACACAAATGTAGTCAACTTATGCAACTAATGTGCCTCATTTTACATTATGTCAAGTTCTGATAAGGGAAGGAGACTGGGGAGATGGGGAGATAATGAAAAGAAAGCCAAAGGGATAAAGCACAAGTAGAGAGAGAAAAGAGTAAAAGAAAAAAAAGATGGAGAGAAAAATGCTTTAAACTTTGACATAAAGTAAGAAGAATTTTAATTGAAAAACTAAACAACTTACCATATTATCATAAAACATAATAAAATACCATTCAGTGAGTAAAATGTTGTCTACACACACACACATTTTCTCTCTCCCTCACTCCCTCTCTCTCATTTAATCCAAACAACAGCCTGTGATCTATTTTATATCTCAGGAAAATGAAGCCCAGAGCATTTAGTAACTTTCTCAGGGAACCCAAGTAGGTGTTCTGGCCCCAGATTCTGGGTTTTGTTTCTAATTACAAAGTGCTGGTGGGGAGGTGAAACATCTACCATTCGGTTCATGATCACTAGTTATATTTTACACAAGCACTTTGGAAAAGAGTTTGGCACTACCTAGTGAAATTGAACATTCAGCTCTCCCATGACCCAAAACTTCCATTCCCGGGAATATACTCCAGCAAATCCCTTATACGCATGGACCAGGCAACGTGTACAAGAATGCTCGCAGCAGCCCTGTTCTTCATAACTACACAGAAGTGGAAACAACTCATATGTTCATCAACAGTCTATTAGATAATTAAACTATGGTTTGTTCTTACAAAATAATTCCAGACAGCAGTGAAAAATGAATGAACTACGTCTATATGTGTGAGAATGGATGAGTGTTAGAAATATTAGGTTGAGGGAAAAAAGGTCAGAGATATTTTATAAAGATGAAAAATCACTCACAATTAATAGTATATTTTTAGAGCCATGTATGCTAGTAAAAATATGAAAAAAAAACAAAGGAAAGAGAAAAAAACAAAATTCAGCAGTGATTATCTTGCAATGGGGAGGTAAGAGGTAAACTTGGAGAGAGAGAGAGAAGGAGTATTACAAACTTTTAACTTTGGGTTGAATAGTGGGGTCTTGGGTACTCTCTTTATACTTTAATCCTTTCTCACATACATAAAACTTGTGGGGAATTTTTAATCCCCCATTTTTAAATAATAAGAAAATTAATAAAGAGATAATGGAGTGAGTCAGGCCATTGAAGAGACTGGGGAAGAGAGTGGGAGATCATTAGGCTGAGAGTGTGGTTAAGACAGAACTTGGTGAATGAATATTTCAGGAATAAATTATGGAGTGGTGCCTGCTACATTTTTTTCCTGCTGTTCCAATTTCGAATTATATGTTCAATTCAGAAGAGCTACAGAATATTCAGTCTTGACTTCAATATCTGGTGAGGATGAAATGTTCTAATCCACAAGGGGAGAAAAAGAACTATAAATGCAAATGGAATGAACTAGAACAAATCAAAATTTAAATTAGCCATGGATAGGAATATGAGTATGACATCTATGAAAAAATGATTTTGGCTACAAGTTTGGCTATAGAGGTAGCAAAAACTGGTATTCTCAATGGAAATGGCGATTTGTAAATTTGAAGTTCTTTGTAGAGAGTACACAAAAGTCTCATATAAGAAGCTAATGCATTCTTGTAGCTTTTATTTAAGACTGTATGGAATGAACAAGACCCAAACATACCAGGTTAGCTTTGAGAATTTATTTCAGCATATATTCTAGCTATTATAAAGGAAGGAAAAATCCAATAAACATTACTTAATCTATTACTTAATTTTAGTACTTGGTGATGCTGAGATAGTCTCAAATATTCCTACCTCTACATTTTAATTTGATTTTCAGTAACTCTACTTTAGGATACCTATGCCATAGTTATTACATGGTGTGTATAGCACAAGAGTAGCTTGATAAATATTTGTTGAATAAATGTGTTAAATAAACAAAGGGTCTATGAGTATGGCTAGCTCAATTTTACTCTGGGAATCTTGGGTCTGTGCACTTTTTGTTTATTCTTACAGGTTTTGCATCCTATTTAGGGACTGAAATTCACAAACTTATTTCCCTGAACCTTCTAAATACATTGTTCCCTCATATACCTGTTTCTATTCAGTTTTCAAGGGCATAGGTCTGCCAATGAAGCTCAAGTTAACTGGGAAACTGACAAGAACAGGGAGGGCGGAAATGTGAACAGGGAAACTCTTTTTTTGGCAGGTCAATATCGTCCTTTGAGTTAAGATGAAGTCATGCACTTTGCTTATTTATTTTAAAGGTAAGCAGCATTAGCACCTACTCATCCCATTGAAATAAAGAATAAAGCATCTGTGTAGCTTATCAAGACATAGTAACAACTCTAACCACCTTTGTATCAATATTAGAAAAGAAGCATGCTTTTTCAATTGTTGAAATTTTATTTATTTAAAATGTATTTACTTGAAATGACGATATTAATTTAAAATAAAAAATATTTAAAATTTTTTGTTTAATTATATCATAGCTCATTATTTTAAATAAACCTTTTTGAAGTCATACTTATCAATATAAGAATAGACTTTGTGTCAAAGCACAAGATTTTATTAAGAATAAATGAGGAAATGAGGAAAGGGAGCTAGCATTTATTGAGCACAAGATATATGTTAGTTGTTCGCAAATGGATTATTTCATGAACTTTCCCAACAGATCTCTGTAGGATATATTATCCTTCTCTCAGATGAGCAAACTGAGATTCAGAAAACCTAAACAACCTGCCCACAGTCAGTCACTGATAGAACCAAGATTCAAATGCTCTTGCTCCAGAACAGACCCTCACTATTTGCTTTGTGACAAATTTCTGACCTCTGTAACTTACGTGCTGAAGGAAAACAATATGTTGGCATCCTTTCTATCTAAAGAGACAATCATGTAAATCTTTTTCTTATCAATTTTGCTTACAATTGGGAAGAGGGAGAGAGAAAGAGAGAAATTTAAACACTTAGAGAATGGCACCATAGGAAACTGAGAAGATAGATATATTCCTGATCTTCATGCAATGTTAATATAAAGCCATAATTGATTGTATAGTTTACAGTTAATTGCAAAATAATCATATAATACTCTCAAATTATGATTCTGTCACCTTACTGAGTGTCCCATGTTCATTCAAGACAGACATCCAAGACATCATCTGAGAAGAGGAGAGACCAAGCAAAAATAATGATAAATAAAATTAAGGGTTAGAGGGGCCGGCCCGGTGGCGCAAGCGGTTAAGTGCGCGCGCTCCGCTGCGGCGGCCCGGGGTTCGCTGGTTCGGATCCCGGGCGCGCACCGACGCACTGCTTGGCAAGCCATGCTGTGGCGGCGTCCCATATAAAGTGGAGGAAGATGGGCACAGATGTTAGCCCAGGGCCGTCTTCCTCAGCAAAAAGAGAGGAGGATTGGCGGATGTTAGCACAGGGCTGATCTCCTCACAAAAAAAAAAAAATTAAGGGTTAGAAAAATAACACAATAAACAACCTCAGCTATATCCAAGAAGTTGCTCATAAAAACGAAATGAACATAGATATGAAGGTGGAAAATCACACTTATGTATCAAGACCAGTGTTTGTTTCATTTTGCCTGGAACATTAAGGCAGAGGTTAGAGCTAGACCAAGAGGCTTGAGTGGAATGACAAAGACTTAGAAGAGCCACTATGAGGAAGGAGCTCACTACAGCCAAGAGAAAGAATACTGGTTTATGCACCTGCACTGAAGATCTTAAAAATATGGTGACGATTATGGGATTTACTCCAACACCCCTCACTGCCGTGAGTCAAGGAGTAAAACAATGTCAAGGAGTAGAACAGAATGTGTTGATCCAGGATTGGCCATTTGGAAGGTAAGAGAGTAAGACAGCAGAGAGTCCTAGAAGGGTGGTTACACTGGTAAATCGTGGTATGCACGCTGATTAGAGAAAGGACTAAAGGCAGCTAACAGAATATTAGTTTGATGTGGTCAGTGGCCTTGCTAATTTTGCATGCCATTCTAGCTGTGGGCTTAACATAGTGCTTAACACGTACAGGTATGCCTCAGAGATATTGTGGGTTTGGTTCCAGATCACCTATAAATAAAACAAATATCACAATAAAGTGAGTCACACAAATTTTTTGGTTTCCTGATGTGTATAAAAATTATGTTTACACTATAGTCTATTAAGAGTGCAATAGCAATTTGTCTAAAAAAACTATGCGCATACATACTTTAATTAAAAAATACTATAGTGCTAAAATGTGCTCACTATTATCTGAGCCTTAAGCGAGTGGTAATCTTTTTGCTAGTGGTGGGTCTTGTAAAAAACACCTTATCTGCGAAGCCCAATAAGTGAAGTGCAATGAAACGAGGTATGCCTGCACTTGATACTTAGTAAACATGTCAAATAAAAAGAAAAAATGAATAGAAAATGCAGGAACTATAGGACTGCATAAAATTCTTGATGGCAAGTTTCCAATATATGATTGATGTTAAAATCCTAAACTGTAAAAATATTTTTATGGCAAAATTACCATCACGGACCAAATAACTAGGTTCATCTCTGCTCCTTAATTTTTATATTTGTGCCTTTCAGTGTTCTGTGTGATTGGCTGGAAATATCCAGCAGTACAGTGACTGTAATAATACTATAGTTATAAAATATATTTGATTAACGCTTCTGAATTATGAACTTCCATTGCATAGTTTATCTTCAAATAAATTATCTAGTCTTTTCCTCTGTTTGCTTTATTCTTTTCCAAAAATATTTTATGATTGAATATTAAAATATTTGTGATGTTAAATTATTTCATTGTTTTATTTTGTTTGAGCCTAGTGTGTTTTCTTAGCAATATTAAGATGGTTAATAATTTTACTAAATTATTTGCATCACCTATTCCTCCAAAAATAGTTATATTTATCTTTGAATGATTTTCTACTAAATCTCTGGTACTCTGCTAAGTCCTTCAGTTACCTAATGTCTAATGCTCACCACAGCCCTACCGTATAAGACATTATCTTCAGTTTACTGATGGGGAAACCAAGAGTCACTCAAGCCTATGGTCCCGCGGCAAATAACGCATAAAATATATCAAATCCCATCCAAGTCTTCACTCCTTCTGCAGTTTAATTTTTATTCTAAAATATTTGAGGCAATACGCAATTGTTTAAAATATTTATTACTGGGACCGGCCCCGCGGCGTGGAGGTTAAGTGCGCGTGCTCTGCTGCTGGCGGCCCAGGTTCGGATCCCAGGCGTGCACCGATGTACCACTTGTCAGGCCATGCTGTGGCGGCGTCCCATGTAAAGTAGAGGAAGATGGGCACAGATGTTAGCCCAGGGCCAGTCTTCCTCAGCAAAAGGAGGAGGATTGGCATGGATGTTAGCTCAGGGCTGATTTCCTCTCAAAAAAAAAAGAAAAAAAAACAACCAACGTTAAAATATTTATTACTATTTTGCTCTTATGGACGTTAATAGCTTTGAATAAATATATTTTAAATAGCATTAAATTTGACTTCAAAATTTGTTGATTGTGAATAAAGATCTTACAACCCCCTGTTGTACACTGAAATGTAAGACTTGAATCCCTTCAGCTTTTAATGTGAGGAAAAACTGATGGCCACTCTTCTAAAAGCCTGGAATCTCAGGAAAATTTCTTGATGAACAGCTGTCATTACATCTGGCCTCTTTCCTGGCCTTTTGAAGAGATGAGTAGTGAATGCTGGCCTCTTGATCATTTTGGCAATGCACTAAAAACAGATCTATCTAGGAGGTCAATAATCTAAAAGCCCCTAGAATAGGATTGTCAGATTTAGCAAATAGATAGAGAATATTCATTCAAATTTGAATTTCAGATAAACAGTGGATATATTTCCCAGTGTAAGTATCCTATTCAGTATTTGGGATATACTTATACTAAAAGAGTATCCATTGTTGATCTGAAATTCTGATTTAACTGGGTGGCCTGTATTTTATCTGCCAATCCTCTCCTGCAAACACTGTTTACCAGGATCAGAGAGAGCAGGGGAACATAAATATAGATTAGCAAATGTCTCCTGAAAACTGCACTAGGAAAGCATATTTTTTAAACAGACATGAAATTCTTCCAAATTCTTAGGTAAAATGCTTCTAATTCCACTTGGGCAGGGCACAGGAGGAAGATTCTCTTTTACAGGCTCATAGCAAACTAATTCTTGATGAGTGGTTACTGGCCAAAGGCAGTACTAGAGTGGTTGAGAGAAGGCCAATGGAAACCTAACGAATCCTTAAAAGAAGAAGGGGTTAGAAGAAAGCAATTGGCAAGGGGTTCTTCTGATCCATGAAGGAACAACGCAATATGCAACTGAAATGTCTTTTCTTTAAGCCTCTGGTCTTTGGGGTTACTACAGTGCCATCTTATTGTTTTTAAAAAGAATTACCTTGGTTAACATCTTTTTGTTTGGATTCTCTACAGTCTTCTACTATTAGGTGGGTCCTGGGGACCTTGTAAATTAATACTTTAAAAGTAAGCGTAGGGTTTTCTCAATAGGCTGATAATATTAATAATAAAAATAAAATTGAATTAGCCTGTAATAATGATTTAGCCTTACATTCTGTACATCCCAGTGAACTTAGTCACCTAGATTCAAAGTGGATTGTTTCCTTTTCAATACCCCCAGTCCAAGCTGTAAAGCGTAAATATAATATACACTCTGAAGATTCATAGGGGGACATGGAATATTACATAGAGCTTCTGTCTTTATGAAAAATAGATCTAACTTTAGCATACATTAAAAAAAGCCACTGAAAGTTTTGAATTAGGGGGAAAAAAAGAGTGTTTTTAACCATTGCTAAAAGTCTCCCTAAAATATAACGGAATTAAAATAAAAGCAAATGCGACAAATATCAGTTTGAAAAAGATGAGCTTCATTTGAGTTTTACCTGGCCATTGCTCATAATGCAGACATTTCAATTGTTCAATCTAGACGTTGAAATAAACATTTCATTGAGGTCAGTGGAGTGGGTGGAATGTAATGGATATTTTACTCTGCTCGTTTGATATTCTGCTGCAAACTGGTAGAGGTAATTAAGAGGAAAGCCACTTCAAATCATTTTGATGAAGCTCCTGATAGAATAATGTGGGTATATATTTTTATAAGTAAATATAATTCAACTGAAAAAAACGCTATTTAAAAAATGGGTAGGGTTTGAAATGTGTGAATGAGATTACCTAATTTTGCTGCCTCGCACACGCTCTGCTCTGTGATCTGCACTTTCTGCTTCTTGCTCTGCCACTAACAAACCCATCAGGCAGAACGTGGCCCGTCTTGGGCTCTCTTGCCTGGCACTTAACAAGTCCTCAGCATGTTGCCTGAGATGGTCGGAGATCTATAAGTGTTTGTTGATTGAATGAATACATGAATTATTAATTAAATCAATTATATGCTGACTGTGCTCCTTTGCCAATACTGACAGTGTTTTCCAGACAAACTCAGGGCCAGTTAAAAAGCAACTAGATATGTGACAAGAGCTCCTGCACATGTAATCCAGATTGTTAGTGAAATATCCTTCTGTAATGTCCAAACTTGAACTATGAGTATTTCCAGAGCAATTCATTAATATTAGCTGCTTATCTCTGATTCTATAAGGTTGGCATAGTCTGGAACCTCAGGAAAATTTCTTGATGAACAGCTGTCATTACATTTGGCCTCCTTCCTGGCTTTCTAAAAAGATGAGTAGTGAATTCTGGCCTCTTGACCATTTTGACAATGCACTAAAACAGATCTGTCTAGGAGGTCAATAATCTAACAGCCCCTGGAATAGGATTATCAGATTTAGCATATGAATACAGAATACTCACTCAAAATTGAATCTTAGATAAACAGTGGAAATATAAAATAGATAGATGAAACTTTTGCTATAAATACACTATCTGAGGTCACAATTATTTTCCTGAAGGCTAATTTAGATGATTGTTCACTGTAGTATAATTGGACACTTAATTACTAAAATGTATTTATATATTATAATACCAATTGTGTCTGAATACAAAGATCAGATTTCCCCCTTTATCTTACACTATCAGTAGTAGTAAATACATTTGGTTCTTCCCTCCCCTTGAATCACTTTTTTACCTGCCTTCAGAGATCCCGTACTTTCCTGGTTTCTCTCCTATATTATTAGCTATTCTTCCTTGGTCTCCTTTGCTGAATCCTTCCTATCTTCCCAAAGTCTAAATGTTGGAATTCTCTGGGACTCAGTATTTGGAAATCTTTGGGTCTCTAACTACGTTACTTCCTAGCTCAATGGTTTTGAAACTTTTATGGTTTTTGGTCCTTTAGTATCTCAATAGGGTTTTTCAGAATACTCCGAGGCTATAATAAATACCTAACAGTTCCATTTTTTAAGTAGTTAGATCCAAATAACTTACCATGTGTTTATGTCCTGGTATAGACTGAATAATGGCAAAGATATCCAGATTGAAGTCCCCAGAATCCGTGAATCTGATACCTTATATGGCAAAAGAAACTTTGCGTATAAAATTAAAGGATCTTGAGACAGGGAGATTATACTCGATTACCTAGGTGGGCTGCTGTAATCACAGGGATCCCTAAAAGGAGGAGGTAAGTAGGTCAAAGGAGACAGAAAGTAATGTGACAACAGAAACAGAGAGATTTGAAGATACTACACTGCAGGTTTGGAAGATGGAAAAAGGGGTCATGAACCAAATACTACAAGAGATGTGGCTACAGAAGCTGGAAAAGGCAAGGATCTGGATCCTTGCCAGAGCCTCGAGAGGGAGTATGGTCCTGCTGACATCTTAGTTTCAGCTCAGTGAAACAGTTTAGGACTTCTGAACTCCAGAATTGCAAGATAATAATTTTGTGTTGTTTTAAGTAACTAAATTTGCAGTAATTTATTACAGAAACCATAGGAAAGTAATACACGTTCTAACAACTTCACAGTCATATTAAAAAAAATAGACCAAATTTGAAAGAAAAATAATATGCTAATTTTGGTACTACTGCAATGTCTGCACCTGTTGGGCACTGCACAACTTCTCACATCTTAAAATCTAATTGGACAATGCTATCCTCACTTCCTATTCCACAGTGGTTTTCCTGCCGTACTTACTTTTTTATCATAGTTCACAAAAATATGATGACATTAAAAGGAATGTGGTTCAATCTAATGTTGAGACTGTAAACTACCTTGTGCAGATAGTCCAAGAATAGGAGGAGTTTGGAAGATGGTGCCGAGGAGGATCCTGAACCTGCCTCCTCCCATGATACAACAAACCTACAACTACTTGTGAAACAATTTCCTCTGCAAGAGATCTGGAAACTGGATTAAAAAAAAAACCCACAACAAGGGACAACACAGAGGTGTGTGGAAGAGGCATAGATAAAGCCCCACTGAGGATAAAAGAAACCACACCCTAGCTGCAACACTTCAAGTCAGGAACAATCACAAAGGTACTGAGCTTTCCTCAGAGAAGCAGGGGATTCAAACTCCACATTAGGCACCCAGCTCTTAGATCCAGCATAAGAGAGACAAGATCCCAAAATATCTAGCTTTGAGAACCAACAGGGAATACCCCCAGGAAAACTGTAGAACTTCAGGGAAAGGAAAACCTGCTCTTAAATGGCCCACACACAGACTCACTCAACCCGGAAACCAGCACAGAAACACCAGATAGAAAAGTGCATAGTCCATTGGTAAAAGAGACTCACTTATAAGCTCAGAGGGCAGCCCTCCTTCTAGGGATGGAGATACTGGCAGCAGCCGTTATTGTGACCTAGTTCAGTTGTGCTGACACAGACACTGGCAGGCGCCATTGCCATCCTTCCCAGGAACCAGCACTGCCCACTCGGGATCCTGCAGTGGACTGGCACCACTAGGTCTCACAAACAACAACAAAGGGGATCTGGCCCTCTACCAATGACTGAAATGGTTGTGTGCTGCTATGCTAGGGCCTACTCCACCCACCAGCACCCCTGAGGTAGCAGTCGTGCACCACAAAGTCACACACCCAATGTGTGCTGGAGGCCTGCCCCATCCAAGAGTGAGCTGGCCAGAGCTGTGCACTGCACAGCTGTCCTCATCGAAAGCCTGCCCCACACGCTAGCACATCCCAGGCAACCAAACACTGCTAGGCTGTGAAGCCAGCCACACCAGGGGCCTGCAGCAGTTGTGCACCCCTGGGCCTAGCAACCAGCCACGCTAGGAGCCTGACTCACTCACCAGCAAACCCACAGTACTTACGCACTACCAGACGTTTAAACCAGCCATGCTAGGGATATGCTTCATCTAATCACATGCCTGTAGCAGATGCATGTGGCCAGGACTTGCAACCAGCTGGCCTGCGGAAAGCCCAGTCTACCTGCACACCCACAACAATAGCAACCGCCACACAAGAGAAGGGCACATGGAGCCCACACTGGGGTCACCCTTGGAGAATTTGGCATGGGTGATGAGAGTGGAGCATACTGCTGAGCCCCACAAGACGTCTCCTGCATAATGCCACATTTTCAAGATCAGGAGATGTAGCTGATCCACCTAATATTAGAAATAAGCACAGAGAAGTAGGCAAAATGAGAAGACAAAGGAATATGTTCCAAGTAAAAGAACAAGACAAATCCTCAGAAAAAGAACTAAATAAAACAGAGATAAACTATTTACCTGAAAAAGAGTACAAACTAATTGTCATAAGTATGCTCACTGGACTAGGAAGAAGAATAGAGGAACACAGTGAGAACTTCAGCAAAGTATTAGAATAGATAACAAAGAACCAATCAGAGATTAAGAATAAAATAATGCAAATGAAAAATTCACTAGAGGGAATCAACAGCAGAGTAGATGACACAGAAGAATGGATCATGGATCAGGACAAAAGAGTAGAGGAAATCACCCAAGCTGAACAGAAAAAAGAAAAAGAAATAAAAAGAATGAGGACAGTCTAAGGGACCTCTGAGACAACATCAAGTGTACTAACATCCATATTATAGTGTCTCAGAAGGAAAAGAGAGAGACAAAGGTACAGAGAACCTATTTGAAGAAATAATAGCTGAAAACTTCCCTAACCTGAGGAAGGAAACAGACAGCCATGTACAGGAATCACACAGAGCACCAAGCAAGATGAACCCAAAGAGGCCCACAATAAGACACATTATAAATAAAATGTCAAGAATTAAAGATAAAGAGAGAATCCTAAAAGGTGGAAAAGAAAGGCAAAGAGTTACATACAAAGGAAACCCCATAAGGCTATCAGCTGACTTCTCAGCAGCAAGCTTACAGGCTAGAAGGGAGTGGCATGATATATTCAAAGTGCTGAAAGGAAAAAACCTGCAACCAAGAATACTCTACCCAGCAAGGTTATCATTCAGAATGAAAAGAGAGCTAAAGAGTTTTCCAGACAAGAAAAACTAAAAGAGTTCGTTACCACTAAGCTGGCCTTACAAGAAATGTTAAAGGGACTTCTTTAAGTGGACAAGAAAAGACCACAAATAGGAATAAGAAAATTATCAAAGAAAAAAAATCACTGTAAAGGCAAACATACAGTAAAGGTAGTGGAACTAGTGTGAAAGTCAGAAGAAAGTACTGAAAATGTCTATCTCCATGATAAGAGGTTAGGGAATACATATACACAAAAAAGACATAAAATATGATATGAAAAACATAAAATGTGTGTGTGGGGGAGTGAAAGTGTAGGGCTTGTAGTAAAAGATCAAACTTAAGGGACCATCAACTTAATATAGACTGCTATTTACACAAGTTATTATGTATGAACCTCATGGTAATCATAAATCAGAAACATATAATGAACACACAAAAAATAAAGGCAAATGAACCCAAACAATACAACAAAAAGCCATCAAATCAGAAGGAAAGAGAGTAAGAGAAGAACTACTAAAACACCCAGAAAAAAAGTAACAAAATGGCAATAAGTGCATAATTATCAATAACTACTTTATATGTAAATGGACTAAATGCTCCAATCAAAAGACATAAGGTGCCTGAAGAGATTAAAAAAACAAAACCCATATATACACTGCATATAAAAAATGCACTTCAAACCTAAAGACACTCACTCTTTACTGAAAGTAAAGGAATGGAAAAAGATACTTCATGGAAATGGAAATGAAAGGAAAACCAGGGTAGCAATACTTATATCAGACAAAACAGACTTTAAAACAAAAACTGTAACAAGAGACAAAAAAGGGCATTACATCATGATAAAGGGAACAATCCAACAAGAGGACATAACACTTGTAAATATCTATGCACCCAACATAGGAGCCCATAAATATATAAAGCAATTATTAACAGACATAAAAGAAGAAAGTGACAGTAACACAATAATAGTAAGGGACTTGTTAAAGTCTCTCTTTATCCACTTAAATCAAAGGATAGATCATCCAAACAGAAGATCAATAAGGAAATATTGGCCTTAAATGACACTTTAGAACAAATCGACATAGTAGACATATATAGAACATTCCATCCAAGCACTGCAGAATGCACATTCTTTTCTAATGCACATGGAACATTCTCCAGGATAGCTCACATATTTGGCCACAAAACAAGTCTCAATAAATTTAAGAAGATTAAAATCATATCAAGCATCTTTTCTGACCACAACAATATGAAACCAGAAATCAACTACAAGAAGAAAACTGGAAAAGCCACAAATATGTAGAAATTAAATAAAATGTTACTGGACAACTATTAGGTCAATGAAGAAATCAAAGGAGAAATCAAAAAATATCTGAAGACAAATGAGAATGAAAATATAACATACCAAAATTTATGGTATACAGCAAAAGGAGTAGTAAGAGCGAAGTTTATAACAATACAGGCCTACCTCAAAAAACAAGAAAAATCTCAAAAAAACAATCTAACTGTGCACCCAAAGGAATGAGAAAAAGAACAAACAAAGCCCAAAATCAATAGAAGGAAGGAAATAATAAAAATCAGAGGAGAAATAAATGAAATAGAAACTAAAAAAAAAATAGAAATATTAGTGAAACTAATAGCTGTTCTTTGAAAAGATAAACAAAATTGATAAACCTTTAGCTAGGCTTACCAAGAAAAAAGAAAAGTCTCAAATAAACAAAATCAGAAATGAAAGGGAGAAATTACAATGGACTCCACAAAAATACAAAAGATTACAAGAAATACTGTGAAAAACTATATGCCAACAAACTGGATAATCCAGAAGAAATGGATAAATTCTTTGAATCATACAATCTTCCAAAACTGAATCAAGAATAAATAGAGAATCTGAATATACCAGTCAATATTAAAGAGATCAAAACTATAATCAAAAACCTCCCCAAAAACAAAAGTCCAGGACCAGAGGGATTCCCCTGAGAATTCTACCAAACGTTCAAAGAAAATTTAATACCTATCCTTCTCAAACTCTTCCAAAAATTCTAAGAGCAGGGAACACTTCCTAACTCATTCCACAAGGCCACAATTACCCTGATACCAAAACCAGATAAGGACTACATAAAAAAAGAAAATTACAGGCCAATGTCACTGAAGTACATAAATGCAAAAATCCTCAAGAAAATATTAGCAAATTGAATACGTCATTATATTAAAATACCATGCACTGTGATCAAGTGGGATTTATTCCAGGGATGCAAGGATGGTACAGCATTAGCAAATCAATCAACGTGATACACCACATTAACAAAATAAAGAATGAAAATCACATTATCATCTCAATACATGAGGAGAAAGCATTTGACAAGATGCAGCATCCATTTATGATAGAAACTCTGAATAAAATGGATACAGAAGGAAACTACCTCAACATAATAAAGGCCATATATGACAAACCCACAGCTAATATCATTCTCAGTGGATAAAAACTGAAAGCTATCCCTCTAAGAACAGGAATCAGACAAGGATGCCCACTTTCACCACTCTTGTTAAACATAGTATTGGAAGTCCTAGCCAGAGCAATTAGGCAAGAAAAAGAAATAAAAGGGATCCAAATTGGAAATGAAGAAGTAAAACTACCATTATTTGCCGGTGGCATAATTTTATATATAGAAAATCCTAAAGAATCCACCAAAAAACTATTAGAAATAATAAATAAATATAGTAAAGTTGCAGGGTACAAAATCAATATATAAAAAGCCATTGTATTTCTATATACTAACAACAAAACAGCAGAAAGAGTAATCAAGAATAAAGTCCAATTTACAATTGCAACAAAAAGAATAAAATACCTAGGAATAAATTCAACCTTAGAGATAAGAGAACTGTACACTAAAAACTATAAGACGTTTTTGAAAGAAATTGAAGAAAACACAAGGAGATGTAAAGATATCTGTGCTCATGGATTGGAAGAATTAATATAGTTAAAATGTCCGTACTTCCTAAAGCAATATACAGACTCAATGCAATCCCTATCAAAGTCCTATTGACACTTTTCACAGAAATAGAACAAAGAATCCTAAAATTTATATGGAACAACAAAAGACCCTGAAGAGACAAAGCAATCCTGAGAAAAAGAACAAAGTTGGAGATATCACACTCCCTGAATTCAAAATATACTACAAAGCTATAGTAATCAAAACAGCATGGTATTGGCAGAAAAAGAGACACATCAATCAGTGGAACATAATTGAGAGCCCAGAAATAAACCCACACATGTATGGACAGCTAATTTTTGGCAAAGGAGCCAAAAACACACAACAGAGAGAGGAAAGTCTCTTCAATAAATGGTGTTGGGAAAACTGGACAGCCACACACAAAAGAATGAAAACAGACCATTATTTTACAGCCTACACAAAAATTAACTCATAATGGATTAAAGACTTGAGTGTAAGACCTGAAACCATAAAACTCCTAGAAGGACACATAGGCAGTACGCTCTTTGACATCAGTCTTAGCAGTATCTTTTTGAATATCATTTCTCCTCAGGCAAGGGAAACAACAACAAAAAATAAACCAATGGGACTACATCAAACTAAAAAGCTTAAGCACGGCAAGGGAAACTATCAACAAAACAAAAAGACAACCTACCAATTGGTAGAAGATATTTACAAATCATATATTCAATAACGGGTTAATATCCAAAATATATAAAGAACACACACAACTCAACAACAAAAAACCAAACAATCCAATTAAAAAATGGGCAGAGGTTATGAACAGACAATTTTCCAAAGAAGCTATACAGATGGCTAACATGAAAAGATGTTCAACATCACTAATTATTAGGGAAATGAAAATCAATACCACAAGGAGATATCACTCCCCATACATCAGAATGGCTATTGTTAAAAAGACAAGAAATAAGAAGTGTCAGAGAGGATGTGGAGAAAAGGGAACCCTCATACACTGCTGGTGGGAATGTAAACTGGTATAAACACTATGGAAAACAGTATGGAGATGCCTCAAAAAATTAAAGGTAGAACTACCACATGATTCAGCTATGCTACTTCTGGTATTCATCCAAAGAACTCACAAAAAAATAATTCAAAAAGGTATATGCACCCCTATGTTCATTGCAGCATTATTCACAACAGCCAAGACTTGGAAACAACCTAAGTGCCCATCAATGGCTGAATGGATAAAGAAGATGACACAATGGAATACTACTCAGCCATAAAAAAGATGAAATCTTGTCATTTGCAACAACATTGATGGACCTTAAAGATATTATGCTAAGCAAAATAAGTCAGAGAAAGAAAGCCAAATAACGTATGATTTCACTCATCTGTGGAAGATTAAAAAAAAACAACAACAAACACATAGATACAGAGAACAGATTGGTGGTTACCCGAGGGGAAGTGAGGAGGGAAGAGGGCAAAAGGGGTAAAGGGCACATTTGTATGGTGATGGATGGCAATGAGACTTTTGATGGTGAATGTAATGTAGTCTATACAAAAGTCAAAATACAATGATGTACACCTGAAATTTATATAATGTTATAAACCAATGTTACTTCAATAAAAACATAAATTAAAAATAAATAAAATAAGTAGTTCAGGTTCTGTCCAACAAATATCAAGAATCAGTGTTTTCCCCTCAAAAATTTAAATGGCCTGTGGAGCTTTGGGAATGCATTTTTGCCATACATTTTTGTACCAGAATCCTAGGTGGTTAAATCTGGTACCAGGATTTTAAATGCATCTGTGTACTGATTACCAAGTTTTGTTTCCACTCCAGATTACTCCCTTAATCCCCCACTTGTGTATCCAACAGCCTACCCATTGTCTCAACTTGGCTATGTAAAGATCATCTCAAATTAAATATGTCCATGATAGAATTACTATTACCTTCAAACGACTTCTCTCTTTTCCCTGATACCCACACCTCAAACTTGCACCACTCACTCCCGTTGACCATTTCTTACCTAAGTCAATGGCTATAGTAGAGTTTTCCAGAGAAACACAACCAATAGGATAGATAGAGATGATAGATAGACAGACACATAGATAGATGATAGATAGAGAGAGAGAGAGAGAGAGAGAGATAGATAGATAGGTAGGTAGATAGATAGACAGACAGACAGAAAGACACACAGACATAAGAGGATATTTATTATAGGAATATTCCCATGCGCTTATGGAAGCTGAAAAGTCCCACAGTCTGTCATTTACAAGCTGGAGAACCAGGAAAGCCAGTGGCGTAATTCAGTCTGAGTTCAAAGGCATGAGAATTGGGGGCTGATGGTATAAGTTCTGGTCTGAGTCCGCAGTCCAGAGAAACAGAAGGCCCAAGAATTAGGAGTGCTAATGTCCAAGGG
The DNA here is from genome assembly GCF_020826845.1 of Diceros bicornis minor. NCBI lineage: Eukaryota > Metazoa > Chordata > Mammalia > Perissodactyla > Rhinocerotidae > Diceros > Diceros bicornis. The sequence continues at coordinate 9,817,576 of NC_080779.1, read as the reverse complement.
CAAGAGAAGACGGATGCCCCCAGCTCACATAAGGAGAGCAAATTCACCCTTCCTCAGCCTTTTTGTTCTATTCAGGCCCTCAGTGGATTGGATAATACCCATCACATTGGTCCGGGCTATTTTCTTTACTCAGCTATTGATTCAAATGTTAATCTCTTCTGGAAACACCACCACAGACATACCCAGAAATAATGTTTCACTAGCGATCTGGGCATCTTTTAGCCAAGTCAAGTTGACACATAAAATTAACCATCAAAATGACATTGTCATTCTCCAGTTACTCTGGCCAAGAATTGAAGTCTTTTTTATTGTCTCTCTTTCTCTCACTTCCTTCATCCCACCCACCAGTAAATCCTGTCAATAATGACTTCAGCAGCCCAAGCCCAGTTATATCTCACCTGGATCTCTACCATTGTCTCGTCACCAGCCCACTGACCTTCCTGCTTGCCCTCATTTCCAGTGTGGTCCTTTACATAATGTTCATTAGATCCTGCAATTTCCCTGCTCAAAGGTCAATGATTTTGGATAACACAGAGAATAAATACAAAGCACTTTGTGTGGTCTACAATAGTGGTTCTCAACCACGGACAATTGTGCCTACTAGGGGACATTTGCCAAAGTTGGAAACATTTTTGGTCATCACAGTGGGGAGTGGGTGCTATTGCTAGTGGGCAGAGCCAAGAAATCCTGCTAAATAACCTACAACGTATGGGACAGCCCCCTTAACAAAAATTATCTGGCTCAAATTACAATAGTGCTGAGGTTGAGAAACCCTAGTTTACAGGAACCAATGTGATCTGGTCCTGGCCTAGAACTCTTACTTGACTTTGTACCACTGCTTCCCTTTGGCCAAATTGACTTTTCTATTCCTCCAACATATCAAGCACCTTCCCACCTCAGGAAGTTGCCTCTGTTGTTTCCCTTCTTAGAATACTCTAACCCCAAATATGCAAATTTTATTTTGTTCAGGCTACTCAAATGTCACATCCCCAAAAAAGCCATTCCTGACCTCCCCATCTAAGAGACCTGGGAAGGTAGAGCATACTTCAGAAATCTATTGGATATCATCAAGAAGGTGTCATAGATTGTTCTTGACTTCAGTGCGCCTCACAAAAATACCAACTAGCAACTATCCGTAGACAAAATACCATTGTGAAAATCCCAGAGCATGAAAATGAGGCTGAAGCAGCCCTCCTGGACCACAGAGACTGAGAAGGATTGCCCTGAAAGGGTAAGAGGAATGGCTACACTCTGACCATGTTGTGCCCCCTCAGGCTGGTAGAGCACCACACTAGGAGACTCCCCTGGTCTTATGATTTCTCCAGTGAAAAAAAAAAGAGCCCAAAGTGGATGTTAGCTACCTCAGTGTTGAGAGACACTACCTAAGAGGCCCACTAAGGTCTCATCTCATAGGCATCACAGGGGGAATCTCTGGGGCTTGACCACTGGGGATCAGATTGAGACAGAGAAGAGGGATGAGGCTTACACCAACCAGCACTCAGACCTTGGAAGACTGCATTTCTCCTCAGAGTGACACATGAGTAGAGATGCCAGCTAGTGGCTCTGCCCACCTGCAGAGCCACGCTGGTGGCCCCATCTGGTCAGGGAGCTTGGTGGGCAGTTCTGCCTGATTCAAGTTCCCGGTCAGAGAGTTATACTGGCCTTGGAACATAGTCTAAGACCCTGACAAGACAGGGAAGCAAATTCAAAACTCCACCTACTGCAGAATATAGCCACAGTGCCAGCTGACACAGAAGCCTAACCAGAGCAACTTGGAAGCTGTGTAGTCCACCTTACAGCTTCACTTACAGTGGCACCCAAGCAGAGAGCCCAGCCAGCAGCTCTGAAAATCTGTAGAACTGAGCTAGTGGCCTTGTCTGACCAGGCAACTCAGTTGGCAGTTCTGCCTGATTCAGGTCCTCAGCCAATGAGCTCTGCTGGCCATGAAGCCTGTTATACCACAGTGCCTGAGCAGAGAAGCAAATTCAAAGCTCTGCCTACTGCTGAGTGTAGCACTGAGTCCTGCCCTACCAGGAAGCCTAACCAGGGCACCCAGGAAGCTGCATAGCTCATCCTTCAGCCATACTTACAGCAACAGCCAAGCAGAGAGCCCATCTAGCAGTGCTGCGCAACTGCAGAGCTAAGCTAATGGCCCTGACAGGCCAGTGAACTTGGTGGGAGTTCTGCCTGATTTGGCCATTATTAAGCCATCATGGCTGTAGAAGTCCATTTTACAGACTTGCCCAGGCAAGGAAGCAAATTTGCAGCCATGCCCAGCTGATGACTATAGAATCCAGTCCTGTCCAACTGGGAAGCCTGGCCACACAATCTGGGCAGCCATGGAACCCATCGTACAGCAACTTTTGGGCAAGGAACCAAGCCAGCAGTCCTAGCAAACAGTTCCCAGCCAGCAGCAACCCCTTGACCTTATAGCATTGGTAATGGCATCACCCAAACAGAGACCATCATAGCAAGCTCCACTTGCCCAAGGATGATGCTACCAGCTGACTTGTCCAAGCTGAGCTGACTGGTGAAGGACCGTCCTTGCTGAAGCAAACCTGTAACACCTGGAAGAAGAGACCACTTACTCAAATGTGCAGATATCAAGGCAAGGAATCAAGAATATCAAAGAATCAGATAAACATGACACCACCAAAGGAAACTAATAAATCTCCAATAACTGACCTTAAAGAAATGGATATCTGTGACCTGTCTGACAAAGAATTCAGAATAACCCTCTTGAGGAAGTTTAGCGAACACAAGACCACACAGACAGACAACTAAATGAAAGTAGGAAAACAATGCATGAACAAAATGAGAAGTTTAACAAAGAAATAGAAACCATCAAAAAAGTTAAACAGAAATTCTAGAGCTGAGGAAAACAATGACTGAACTGAAGAATTTGATAGAGAGCTTCAACAGAGACTCACCATTCAGAAGAAAGAACCAGGGAACTAGAAGATAGGTCATTTGAAATAACCCAGTCAAAGGAGCAAAAAGAAAAAAAATGAAAAGGAATGAAGAAATCCTATGGGACTTATGAGACACCATTAAAAGTAAGAATATATATATTACAGGAATCAGAAGGAGAATAGAAAGAGAAAGGGATAGAAAGTATATTTAAAGCAATTATGGCTGAAAACTTCCTAAACATAAGCAGAGACATGGACATGGAGATTCATGAGGCCCAAAGGACCACAGATAGGTTGAATCTAAAAAGGGCTACACTGAGGCACAATGCAATTAAATTGTCAAAAGACTAAGAAAGAATTTTGAAAGCAGCAAGAGAAAAGTGAGTTGTCACATACAAGGGGACTCATATAAGTCTGTCAGCACTTGCTCAACAGAATCTTTGCAAGCCAGGAGAGAACAGAATTATATGTTCAAAATATTAAAAGAAAAAAACTGATAAATAAGAATACTAGGCCTGGAAAAGCTGTCCTTCAAAAATGGAGAGATAAAGATTTTCCCGAACAAACAAAAGCTGAGGGTTTTCATCACCACTAGACCTGCCTTATAAGAAATGCTAAAGGATGTTTATCAAGCAGAAATAAAATGATGCTAATTAACATTGTAAAAACATATGAATGTATGTGAAAAACTCCCAGGCAATGGTAAATATATGACAAAAATCAGATTCTCTAGTATTATAATGTTGGTTTTTAATTCACTTACAACTCTAAATTAAAAGTTAAAGACAAATGTATTAAAAATAATTATAAGTACAATATTTGTTATTGGATACATAATATAAAGTATCTGTGTGCTATCAAAATTAAGTTTTTATCAGCTTAAAATAGGATATTATAAATATAAGATATTTCATATAAGCCTTCCTGTAACCACCAAGGAAAACCTGTAGTAGATACACAAAATTATGATAAAGGAGTCAAAGGATACTGCTACAAAAATGTCATCAGGGGCTGGTCTGGTGGCACAGTGGTTAAGTTCGCATGTTCTGCTTTGGTGGCCTGGGGTTTGCCAGTCTGGATCCTGGGCACGGACCTACTCACCACTCATCAAGCCATGCTGAGGTAGCTTCCCATATAGAAGAGCTACAGATCTACAACTATGATACACAACAATGTACTGGGGCTTTGGGGAGAAAAAAGAAAAACAAAGAGGAAGATCGGCAACAGATGTTAGTGCAGGGCCAATCTTCCTCAAAAAAAAAAAAAAAGACCAATTTAACAAAAAAAAAAGATCATCAGATCATAAAGGAAGACAGTAAGATAAGAAGCCAGGATCAAAGAATCAACAAAGCAGTCAGAAAACAATTAACAAAATGACAATATCAAGTCCATACCATCAAAAATTCCTTTAAATGTAAAAGGATTAAAAGCACCAATGAAAGATATAGAATGAGTGAATGGATTAAAAAAAGACAGATCCAATGACATCTTGTCTACAAGAGACTTACTTTAGCTTTAAGGACACACACAGATTGTGAGTGAAGAGATGGAGAAAGATATTTCAAGAAAATGGTAACCAAAAGAAAGCAGAGACAGCTATATTTATATCAGACAAAATAGACTTTAAGCTAAAAATGGTCAGAAGAGATGAAAAAGATCATTATGTAATGATAAAGGGTCAATCGATGAAGAAGATATAACAATTATAAATATTTATGTACCCAAAATAAGACACCAAAATATAGAGGGATAATACTAACAGAACTAAAAGAGAAATAGACAGTAATACACTAATAGATGGGGAACGTAATATCCCACTCTCAACAATGGACAGATCATCCAGATGGAGAATTAATAAGGAAAGAGCATATTTGAACAACACTATAGACCAAATGGACCTAAAAGACATATATAAAACATTCTATTCAATAGCAGCAGAATACACATTCTTCTCAAGTGCTCACAGAACATTTTCTAGGATAGATCAAATGTTAGACCACAAAACAAGTATCAACAAATTCAAGAAGATAGAAATTATATCAAGTATTTTTCTGACCACAATGGTATAAATCTAGAAATCAGTAATATGAAGAAAGCTGTGAAATTCACAAATACATTGAAATTAAACAAGGCATTCCTGAACAACCAATGGATCAAAGAAGAAATCAAAGGAAAATTAAAAAATACCTTGAGATGAATGAAAAAGGAAATACAATATACAAAAAACTTACGGGATGCAGCAAAAGCAGTTCTAAGAGGAAAATTTATAGCAAGAAATGCATACACCAAGAAAAAAAGAAAGAGCTCAAATAAACAATCTAACTTGATACCTCAAGGGACTAAAAAAAAAAAAAAAAAAAAGAACAAACTAAACCCAAAGTTAGCAGAAGGAATGAAATAATAAATATTAGAGTAGAAATTAATGAAATGGAGAATAGGAAAACAATAGAAAAGATCAACAAAACTAAGAGCTGGTTCTTTGAAAAGATAAATAAAATTGACAAAACTTTAGCTAGACTAACCAAAAAAAAGAGAGAGAGAGAGTGGACCCAAATAAATAAAATCAGAAATGAAAGAGGAGACATTACAAGTGATACCAAAAAAATATAAATAATCATAAGAGACTACTATGAATAACTTTCTGTCAACAAATTGGACAACTTAGAAGAAATGGATAAATTCCTAGAAACCTGCAAACTACCAAGACTGAATCATGAAGAAATAGAAAATCTGAACAGATCAATAATGTGTAAGGAGATTGACTCAGTATTCAAAAATCTCCGAACAAACAAAAGCCCAGGACCATATGGTTTCACTGGTGAATTTTATGAAACATTTAAAGAAGAATTAACAACAATCATTCTTTTTTTTTGTTTTCCTTTTTATAAAAAATTCTCCCTACTAAAGTCTTTTTTTGTGTGTGTGTGTGAGGAAGATCAGCCCTGAGCTAACATCCATGCTAATCCTCCTCTTTTTGCTGAGGAAGACCGGTCCTGAGCTAACATCTATTGCCAATCCTCCTCTTTTTTTTTCCCCCTTTTTCTCCCCAAAGCCCCAGTAGATATTTGTATGTCATAGTTGCACATCCTTCTAGTTGCTGTATGTAGGACTCCACCTCAGCATGGCAAGACAAACGGTGCATCGGTGTGTGCCCAGGATCCGAACCCGGGCTGCCAGTAGCAGAGCGTGTTCACTTAAGTGCTAAGCCACGGGGCCAGCCCACAACAATCCTTCTTAAACTCTTCCAAAAAATTGAAGAGGAAGGAACACCCCCAAACTCATTTTACCAGGCCAGCATTACCATGGCACCAAAGCAAGATAAGGACACCACAAGAAAAGAAAACTACAGGCCAATATCCTGATAAATATAGATGCAAAATTATCAACAAAATACCAGGAAATCAAATTCAACTACATGTTAAAAGGATAATACACCATGATCAAGTCTATTCATCTATGTAATGCAAGGATATTTCAATATACACAAATCAATAAATGTGATACATCACATTGATAGAAGGTAAGGTAAAAATCATGTGATCATATCTGTAGATGCAGAAAAAGCATTTGACAAACTTCAACATTCACTCATGATAAAAACTCTCAACAAATTGAGTACGGAAGAAACATACCTCAAATTAATAAAAGGTATATATGACAAGTCCACAGCTAACATCAGACTCAATGGTGAAAGGTCAAAATCTATTCTTCTTTAATCAGGAGCAAGGCAAAGATTTCCACTCTCCTCACTCCTATTCAATATGATACTGAAAGTCCTAGTCAGAGCAATCAGGCAAGAAAAAGAAATAAAAGGCATCTGAATTGAAAAGGAAGAAGTAAAACTGTCTCTATTTGCAGAAGACATGATTTTACAAAAGAACTGTTAGAGCTAATTAACAAATTCAGAATATTGCAGGGTACGAAATCAATATGCAACAATCAGTAGCATTTCTATACACTAACAATGAGCTATCTGAAAAAGATATAAGGAAAACAATCCCATTTACAATAGCATCAAAAACAATAAAATACTTAAAAATAAATTTAACTAAGGAAGTGAAAGATCTGTATATTGGAGACTATAAAATATTGATGAAAGAAATTGAAGAGGACACAAATAAATGGAAAGAAACCTGTGTTCAGGGATTGAAAGAATTAATATTGTTAAAATGTCCATACTACCCAAAGCCATTTACAGATTTAGCTCAATCTACATCAAGGATTCCAATGACATATTTTACAGAAATAGAAAAACCGATCCTAGAATTTGTGTGGAACCACAAAAGACCCCGAACAGCCAAAGCAATCCTGAGAAAGAAGAACAAAGCTGGAGGCATCAGACTTCCTGATTTCACGCTATACTACAAAGATATTAAAACAGTATAGTACTGGCATAAAACAGACACATAAACCAATGGAATAGAACCAAGAGCCCAGCTATTACCCCTGCATACATGGTCAACTAATATGTGACAATGGAGTCAAGAATACTCTATGAAGAACAGACAGTCTCTCAATAAACAATGCATGGAAAATTGGATATTCACATGCAAACAAATGAAACTAGACCCCCATCTTAAACCATTCACGAAAAGTAACTCAAAATGGATTAAAGACTTAAGTGTAAAACCTGAAACCATACAACTCCTAGAAGAAAATAGAAGAATAATGTTCCTTGACATTGGTCTTGGCATGAGTTTTTTGGTTATGATACCCAAAGCAAAAATAAGAAGTGGGACTACCTCAAAGTAAAAAGCTTCTGCACAGCAAAATAATTGACAAAATGGAAAGTAAATCTACACAATGAAAGAGAATGTTTGGAAACCACATTATCTGCTAAGGAGTTAATATCCAAAATATATAAGGAACTCGTACAAGCCCTTTTTCTGGCTTGCAGACAGCCTCCTTCTCACTGTGCCCTCACACAGTGGAGTGAGAGAGTGCTCTGCTCTTTCTTTCTCTTCTTATAGGGTTACTAATCCCATAATGGGGTGCTCTTCCTCAAGACCACGTCTAAACTTAATTACCTCCCAAAGTCTCCACCTCCAAATACTATTACATTGGGGGTTAGGGCTTCAACATATCAATTGGGGGGGGGGTACAAATATTCAATCTATATCAGTCTTTCAGACCTGTTTCTTTATCTTTAAGACATCACTTTGGACTTACTAATGATTCATGATTTGCATGTGCGTGCGTGTGTGTGTGTTTCTGTAGAAAGGGTACATAAGCTATGGAGTAACTAGTGGGTTATAATAGGGTAAACTATGAAACCTATGAGTAAAATCATTAAAAAAAAAAAACTGCCTCACTACAATCTCTGTACGTCATCCATGTTCTCTAGTATTTTATTGATCATAAACTTAATTTTGCTAAAGAAAGCCCAAGAAAAATTTGTCAATACCAATTGGTCTTTAATTATTGTATGAAAAAAATATAGAAAACTCCTATATAGGACTCTAAGACAACAATGTTATACTTTCTTCAATGATTTCTTGGGAATTTCATCTTGATTGGCAAACTTCTTTAGTTCTTTCTTTAGAAAAATTATATGGATTATCAGGGAAATACTATAGAAAACATAAAAATTTTTTGAAACAACTTTAAAGGTAGACCCCGCAGTCAGGTCAGTAGTTGAATCCTGGCCTCTCCTAGTTTTGAGCTATGTGACTATGGTACAGTTATTTAATCTCTCTGCACCTTAATTTACTCATCTGTTAAATTGGAATAATAGTATTTGCCTCATAGAACCGTAATGAAGGATAAATAAGTTGACAGTGGTAATACAGTTTACAATAAGAATTCAACTGATATTAGTTTGATATAGGATGACTATACGTCCAGGTGGCCTACCATAGTCCTGCTTTATGTCTGTTTTCCACTTATTAAAGAATATCATTTTTTCACTTCCTTAAATGAAATGTTTGGAAGATACATTAAATGGACATAAGCTAGCCATATCCATCATATCCTCCTTTTCCTCCTTCTCCTTTTCGTCATCATAATACATTGAAAGATCTAGATCAAATCTCAAAGAAAAGATAAAAAAAATAAAATAAAACCAATTGAGCAAATATATTTTTAGTTGTCCCATGTGCCTAATACTAGGCTAGAAAATACAGGGAATGTCTAAATATGATATGAAATTCAATCAACAATATATGACTCCAATGAAATAAACCACATAGTATAGAGAGAAGAACTAATGCGATTCAGATAATAAGTGCTGAGGATTCTGCAAAGAAAAAGAACTTCGTGGGCTGGTGAAGAATGGAAACGCTCCCTTATAGTTACGGCTGTCAAGACGGGGAGAGAAAAGTTGAGGGAAATCATAGCACTGTGCCTCACCCACTCCTCTTGAGGGAGAATTTTGCAAAATTACTCATTAGTTGATTAATTAATTTACTTGCCAAGAAAAGATGCTTCTATATCACATCTCTAATTTTGTTTTTGTAAGCATTCTCTTCTTCTCATTTAGTGAGAATATTTACTTTTTCTAATAAGATAGAAGGAACATAAAATGGAATATGGAAAGCATACTAATAATATTGAGTAAAAAAATAAGATTCCTTTGCAAGAAAGTTTCCAATCATATGAAAGGAGAGTGGTGAGACTGTTGAAACTTGAATCTATTTCAAATGTCAGCATTGGTAAAGTCTGGGGATGTTTACCTTCCCTCAATTAGCGATTATTGTTTACATTCTCACATTACACCACTAATGATGTTTTCCTTATTACTAAACTAAAATTCCTCTATGAGGCACTATAGAATTTGAACTTTGAGATAAAAGAAATAACATAATAAAAACAAAATCCCATTTATCTGGATACTTCCCTGGTCTGTAACTCATATCTTGCTAGATGATTTAACAAACTTGATTTAGTGCATTACTTTGTGGTCCCAGCATATCCCAGAACTGAAGCGTTGGGTTCAGCTCCCCTTGCCAGGTTGCATTAGTTATCTCTAAGTCAATGTATTGATTGGGAATTGCTTGCTTATGAGATGTAAGGAGATTGTGTGGAGACTGCAGATTCGTGTTCATATCTTTGTATGTTCTTTCCTTGTTCATCAGCAATGGGCCTGAGATAAGCCATTATAAACATTTTTTTTTTCTCAAAAACTGAAAACCACAAATGGCCTCAGACATCAAACTTGCCTTTTCAGCGTTTATCAATAGGCCCCTTTGTTTTAGCAGTGGCAGAACGCTTTCCTGGTGAAGAGATGGAGTGAGTCATATCGTAATGGAAACCCATTTTGTTCGTACATAGTACTCCAGGAGGCAATGTCATGAAACGGGGTTTTGGTCAGTGGTCAGTTTAGTTGCTAATATTTTGAGCCTGAGCAGATGTATTGAGGAATAAGGTTGAAATAAGGATAGTCTGCATTTAAGTTTTAATTTCATTTGTGGTTCAACGTGTGGCTTAACGTGATCTACCTTTTCATTTTCCACTGATTTCTACACTTTTGGGGGATATTTGTACCCACTTATTTGAATCAACACCATAGAATTATAAGAAAAATGAAGAAGAGACAGAGCACATTAAAGTTTTTTTTCTGTTATGCTCTCCTGTGGAATACAGTTTAGAAATATTTTTTTTGCAGAATGTGTATTTTGAAGGAAGTCAGACATTTGGGCCTCATTCACCCTGCCCATCTGTAGATTCTATATACTATATATGATTGGGGTAATTCTGCCAAAGGCTCTCCTTCCGCCGTCTGCTAATCTAATCAAACATTTGCTCTGCTGAAACAAAGATGGAGCCAAGAAAGTTTTTCTTATATTTCAACTGCCACTTGAAACCAAAGACACAATCTCCCCTGGATCATTTGAATATCTCTTTACAGTTGGTATTTACCCTAATGTATAGGTCTTGAATGCTGTGAAAAATATACTGAGTCCTTATATAGAGTAGGGCTTTCAGTTTCTGAAATGGAGGCTGCAAATATGCTCAACACTGTTCATGATATACACCAAATATGGTTTATAATGGGTTAGGTTGGCACCATTTGGATATGGCATGGATGCAAAATGTTCCTGAAGCCCTCCATCCAGGATATAATTGTTTCTAAGTTTCAGAGCTGAATGCTTCATTAAATGCCAAAGCATGTGACATAATGGCATGCCTGATTGCTAACTTAATATTTAGCTACCAAAATTCTGAGACAAACACCTTGATGCTTCCCTCAGGTCTCCACAATTAGCCACATTTGCTAATCTTTCCCAATAAATCTCAGTAGACAAAGAAGAATGCAAAGTTTTAATTTGCTAATCACCCAATTGGATAGGGGCTGTGGGGGGAGATGCTAATCGTCTGCAGACATCTGTAATGACCCTTGGACAAAACCGAGGAAAACTAAATCAAAGCTTTGACAAGGGCAGGAGAGCGGAAACAGAAGCCCTAATTGTGGCCATGTGAAGCGCACTTTCCACTTTTGTATCTTTTGTAGTAGGATTGCACAATACTGTATAAAGTAACTTTTATGGACAGAACCAAAAATGACTTTTTCCGTCTTTGGGGATAAATGGTCAAACTCGATCTGTGAAATACACGAAGAGAGACCGACATTATGGTGCAAATGTAGCAGACAAAGGGTTTGGGTGAGCTTTGCCAGTTAAATTTGGCTAACCTGCAGAAAGCCTATTGTCGAGCCAGCCATGCCTCACTGAGCTCCCTTCCACTTTTGTTGTCATGTTTCCTCTTTATGGTTAAGTGAACCTCAAAACAATGACAAAGAAATATGCACTGAGTCACATATTCTAAGAAATAGACTGTACTCTCCTCAAATCGAAATAACGGCACTTTAATTCTTGGATTTTCCACATTTTCGTTGGTAAAGCTCTTATTTGCTTTCTTTGACTCTGTATCAGTTCATGCAGTTCTGCCAAGGGGGAAGCTTTACAGGACACTGCCACTTTAGCACTTGAAATATTGAGATGAACAGAACAAGCCAAAGGTAAGCTTTGCTTCCTTGCAGTATTTTGAGTGTCTGTTTCTTTGCTGGCAAAGGTTTAGGTTTTCTTGGTTGAGAGAAGTTGTGTTTAATGTCCATCCTGTGTCAAATAAATTCCTCTCATTGCTGTTTTTAATGGCTGAGGTGTAGAAGGGAAAAAATAAATTTGATGCCATTCCACTTATAAAGCAAAGTAAAAAGCCATGGGTTTGCACTTAAATATAGACTACACTGATGTAATTGTCAGAGGTGAGTGTTGTCTTCGTAAAAAGACAAAAACTTATTGAATTTCCTGGATTCAGAATTTAATTTTTTGGATGGCAAACTTGTTTTTGAAGATGAAACTTATGTAATTTGATCATGGAAAAATATAAGCATGGTCGAAAATCAAGAGCTGCCAATTGTGTGAATATTTTCAGATTCTTTTTTGCTGCACTTTCTTGTTGTGATTAAAATAACCTTTATAAATGGGCATTTTAAAGCATTTTACTTTAGAATGCCCTCCCCAAACAGCTAAACTTCAGATATGTTGAATTTTTTTCAGTGAAAGTTGCGAAGTCGTCTCGGGGTGGCTGGCTGACATTTACAGCGCCCGGTAATTGCCCTTCCCAGGGTTGTATCCTTGAGAGAGGATCTAATGGAATGATGAATCTTTTTACTTTTCTCCCCACAGCAAGTTCTCTGGTTTCAGTCTTCCAAATTCTCTAGTATTGAGTTTTCTTGCTAGGGTGAAGGCGAGTAACTCTCTCTAAACCACTTTGTGAAAGCTCCCAGTCAATACCTCAGTGCCGCTCCCTGCGTGGTCTTGGCAGCTCCTCGCGCTGTGCCTTACTGCTTCAGCCTCAGTTTTCTCAGCAGGCGTCTATCCGCACACACCCTGAGCGAGCAGTCTTTTACCATCTCATGGAAATGCAAAACCTCATTGATTTCTCCTGCTTTCTTTGTGTTCCCTACCTTCTCACATAGGAGTAAATGGCGTTCTTAGACGAAGAAACTCTCATGTTCAAAACTTTTCACCTTTATAGAGGTTCCACACACCCTTTCCTTTACATGAACAAAAAAATGGGAACAGAGTCTAGGAAAAGTATTTCAAAGGCTGCTTGGAGTGTTTCTGTATTAGGAAAAGAAAGGCTTTTTAAAAAAATTCTTAAAGATAAATAAAAACTGCCAGATTCTGATTTTGTAGCAAGTTGCTTTGCTTTCCTGGGAGTATAAGCATTGTTAAAATTGATATAGAATTTGGTTGGGAAAATGGATATGAGTACTGCATCCCAGAGAAGGCTGGCATCCATGTGACCAACTTCATCCACTTTTGAGGGTGAAGAATCCAAACACAACATTCAGTGGTACCATGTTGATAGGCTAGAAAAAGGGTAACACATTGTCTTCAAATCTCATTCGCTAATCTCTCCCTGGAAAGAAGTACACTTCTGTTGAAGTATAAAGAGCTCATGACTTGCTGATGTCATGTTTTGAACTCAGAGTATATTGCCATATACTCTGGCACATATACTCAGCCTTTTAAAATACAGAATATAAAAGTAAATAACACTCATAGTATTACTGTATGAGCAGGATTGATGGGACTACAGATATTCACAAATGTGTAACAAATATGTATTTTTAATGAATTTATTGTGGAAATATGTCATTTTTATAAGGATTTGAGCGTTCTCTGGTACTTGGATGTGAATAGGCAACTAAGAGGGAAAGTTCACACAAATGATCTGTGATTTCTCAGAGGAATCAGAAATTTAAGGACTACCCTGATAACATTCTTAGTAGCTTTTCTAAAGATTACTTACTTTAAAATGTGAAATTTCTGTCTCCTGATAAGAAAAATGTATTTAAAATAGTATCTTAGCTAAAAATGTTTGATAAACTGCTGTCTGTAGCTTTTATTTCTTTCACAGTTCCCAATGATAGATGATAGTGATGTAAAATTTCAAACTAGTACTATGAAAAGAATTTGGGGAAAGATTTGTAACTCTCTAAAATATACAATTGCCACAAACTTCAATTACATTGAAACTTAATAGATTATTTAAGTTTTAGAAATGTAATTTATATTTCCCTTTCTATGCCTCTGTACAAAATGCTTCATTGTAATTTTGTAAATGTAAGTTTGTATGTTGGGATTAATTGAATCCCGAGTGGAGGAAGGATTTAAGGAAGGAACTAGCCTAACAACAATGTCAATTTTACATTTCCATTGGATGTGTCATTAGTTTATAATGGGCAAACGTATTAAAAATGAGTGGAAATAAAAATAATGTGAAGACTATGGTCCTGTACTGGGTACGCGCCAGCGTCACTTACCGCTCTTCAGATCTCACGTGAGTGATTCGTTCCTGGTCCCAGCTCACTGCACACCCTCTAGTTTTACAATATTTGACTAGTTTGGATCACCTTACTTTTTTTGACAAAATTTTCAGGTTTTGACTGTTTTAATAGATAACCGACCTAAGACAATAAAATTTAATATCTAAAATATTCTTTCAACTAAAAGCAGCGTCTACTATAAAATCAATGTTTTATTTTTTAAAAATCATCTTAAGCTGGAACTTAAAGGGAAGGCATGAACATTACTTAGTTAACTAGCATTTTATAGGTAAACATGTATTAGTGTGGATATACATATCTTATACAAAATATTATATACAACTATTATATAATATGCAATTGTGTGTGTGATTATATGAATTTGCTAACAGTGGGATCTCTCAAAGTTCACACACAAGTTTCCTAAGGTTTTAATGGTGATTAAGTACAAAGTAAATGATCCAGACCAAATCACTATTTAATTTATCTTGTAGGAAACAAATGGATCCTCTTATATTCAGGTATTATTATTGAGATTAAAATTAAAGTAGAATGAATAAGAATGTGTATTTTGTAACTTGTATGTAATTTCTCATGGATTTCATTCACTTGCCTACTTTTCTAAATTATATGGCTATATCTTTATTACTGTTAATTTATGCTCATGTTTTTATATATCAGGAAAAGATAGATATTGATATTAATATAATTTTAATCCAGATATGAATAAATATTGGGGTCTGATATAAACGTGAGAGATTAATTCTCTCATCTTCAAAACTGTACGTATTATATGGAAATTTTGTTATTTATAATCTTATTAACACACTCCAATTATACATACGCTTAAATTGCATTAGTTAATACAAAAGTAAAAATTAAGAATTTTCTGAGCTTTTATTTTTCTATAATTTAACTTGTGTTATTGATATAACATTTTAAAAATCATATAGTTTTTATTTTTGCTTTTGAGTATTCACTTGAATAAAATAGAATCATTAAAAAATAATCAGGGCACCCAGCTAGTCCCACCATATATGTAGGTATATATATAACTATGTACCCATGCCTTTCGATAAGTTAAAGGTAATACAGAAAAAAATCTTCTTTGTGGAATAGGAAATTGTACGGTTAAAATTAACTAAAAAGTAATTTTTGTTTCATGGAACTTGGCTTTCCTTACTTTTAACTTTCCTATGTATTTTGTCTTTCAAAGAAGTCTTACTCTATGTAGTATTTAAATGGTCTAATTCATCTTCCTTTAACTTATTGTTCATTTACTTTATTCAATTTATTTTTATAATTATTTTATAATTAAAAGTATTCTCACTCTATGTGAGAGCATTATAACTTGCGTAAAGCAAACACTAACTCAAAGAACAACATTAACTTTGGACTGAAACTAATCATAGAACATTATAATCTTGCAGCATGATTCCTAAGGAGGTTATTATAGAATGAATAAGTTGATTATGATGGAAATTTTCCTCCTGGTGTCATTCTGGTCCTCACTTGCATGCACTGCAATAGAACTTCACGAGCACTCATGTTCTTCCATATTTGCTGGTGTAACAATTCACAATTGCAGGCTCAACAGTGATAGTAACACTTAAATGAAATTGTTCTACATAATTTCATGATATATGAAAGAGATTAAAATAATTGAATTGCTTTAATATATCCCATTAGTGTTTGAGATATCTTGATTCACATTTTCTTTGTAAGCTGTATAAAGGAGTGGTTTCTGTCCTAGCAAGGCAGCATTTCATGAAGTTGGGGGTGGGGTAGAGTGAATCAAGATGCTGAGAGAGAGGGTGTGAGGAGAGAGAGATCAGAGTTGAGGAGGAATTGAAGGAAAAGAAACATAGTGAGAGTTTCTTACTTTTTATATGAATCTGTGGGTTTGAATTAAGAGAAGTCTTACATGCAAAACTTTAATTTTACATTTAACTATTGATCAAACCCTAAAAAGCCAACTTTAAGGGAAAAACACTGTCTTACTTCTTAAATTCTACGATTGAGAAATAAAAATTCCAAGGAAAAGATACACAAACTATTTCTCAATAATTTTCTGAGATTAATTAACAATCTTGGTGGTATTGGCTGATGTATCATACTTCTGAGCAATGTTTAGAGCTGGAACAATAGGGGTCCACCGTGGCAGCCTTCCCGCCTTTTTTGTAGAGATTTGTTACAATTGAATGACTATATGCTACTCCTATAATTTAGATTTATAATCAACTCACTGTACCAATATTAGGATGCAATTAATCACGTGACATCCAAAGGAGACTGAGCACAAGAGGAAACAGAGAAACAAGTAACTTGTAAGTCTTGCTTAATGTAGGGGGAAATGAAAAAGCATGATGGAACTCTGCTCTGTGAGTGTGACTTGGCTTAAGAATGTAGAATTGCTATGGTTATTTGCTGATGGGATCTTGTCCCCTTTACAACACCCAAGTCTGTCTTGAGAGAGCTTGCCAAATCTGTGCTGACCCAAACTCAAAGTCTAGGAAGGTACTCTTAACCACAGCAGACAGCATTAGTCACCCTCCACGAGAGCATTATGCGCAAACACACCCGATTCTCTTCTGAAGACATTTCTATTTATAATTCTATTCATTACTCACATGGCAAAAAGCAAAGTTATTTTAAAATCCAGTCTCTGTATGGTAGAAATTGATGAGGCACACAATTTTTTCAAGTGAATATATTTTTGACATTAAAATTATTTCTTTGAATAAGAAACTTTTATGGGGAAAAATGAACTCAGGTGGACTCAATTTAGGAGAAGAAAACTTTACTTGAGCTTTGCTCTGAAAAATTATTCAGCAGTTGGACCGTGATAGGTAACTGTTCTCTGTGAGGCTTCCTGTGTTTGCAGGATGCTGTCCTAGTAACATGAGCAGGATAGAAGGTCCACACGTCCTTCATTCCGGTCCTTGGACAATAGCACGTTTCCCATGATACTTTGAAACATTTGAGGTTTTCCTACTACCACAGCACATTTTGCTTTTAAATAAAATTAGATTTTAGAAAAATTGGGTAAAAACGGCTCAAGAGGTGCACACTATACAGCAAGTAAAGTAATCTTGTCTAAGTCTGTGATATTGCCACTTACCTTAGCAGTCTTGATTTGCCTTCATAATGGCCGTTGCTTAGGACTTAGAACCACAGAAAATATAAAATACCCAGGGGACATATTCCAGTACTGTACATTAAATTTGAGGATTTTACATGTGATAAAGTATGTCAGTGTTGCTTACAGGGAATTCCAGTGATACCTCAGCTTTCTTGGACTTATTATAAATCCTTTGTTGGAATTATTGTGGCTGGTTCAATAATTCAGATTAGCCCTCATGTTTATTAATGCACTACATCTGTGCAAACAACATGTCAAGCAGAGAGTTTATTGTAATTGCCTGAGCAAACAGAACCTGAAAGAAGCAATTTCCAGTTACAATGTGCTATGACAAGTAATGAGGTAATTGGCATTCTGTCCTGATTACTTCCACCTTCTTTTTCATCAGGTCTATATTGTGTGTGATAGATAGTTTTATAAGAAATGAAGGTGTTTGATAATATGGTTCGCTGCTGCTTAAGGTTAGTGATTAAAGACAATCATCATTTTCTCTCAGAGATCTTATTAGCTTTAACATTATTTATTCATATGTGTAAGAATGTGCCCAGGACCCATCTCCTCGGTGCACTGCATGCTGTTAAAATGTAAACACAACTGCAACTGAGTGAATGCAGAGCATGTTCTAGGTTTCCAGGCATGATGGAACACAGCAACTTTTTGCAAATGAAATCCACGCACTAACAGTGTGGGTTAGAGTAATGGCTCGGAGCCTGCATCTGTATACAACATTCACCTGCTTTAGAATAACAGAAGCAGCATGATATTTAAGGGCAAGATGGTAATTTGATGCTGAATCCTCATTTCCAGGATTTTATAACTTTCTATAAACATTACCCTTTGCTTCCAGCCTGCCGTGAGGAAAAAGATGGAATGCATCACATTTCTAGACCCATTAATAGTCTAGGAAGTGTCAGAGTCTCAGATTTTAAAAAAGAAAGAAATTAGGAAATGAGCAGAAGTTATTTTTGGGAGAAAGGAATAAAATGTCCTATTTTTGCTCCAAAGGAATTTTTTCCCCTCAATTTATAATCTTCATTATTGGCACTTTCAATCTATGGAGAAAAACTAAAGTATAGTCTTCTTAGTTGAAGAAGATTGTTAAGAATGACCCACACTCACTCTCTTCATTCCATTACTTTAATGTTATCCTTAGGTGTATGTTTTCCCAGCTAACTTACCTCTCATCATCTCCCAGGTTTCAACCTAAGTGCCCTTTCTGACTGTACGTTCTCAGACTTCTCCTTCATCCTCCGTATCACATGTCAATCGTGTTCACGTGTCTGTCTTTCCAGCCATGACTATAAACTCCCTAAGGACAAAGATTCTGTCTTTAACCTGGAGGCAGCATAGCCTATCGACAGTGAGATCAACATTGGAATTGTGCTGTTGGAACTGAAATTCCAGCTCCACACTCACAAGTGGCACGAACTCAAATAAGTGCCAAAATTTATCGAAGGTTGTATTGCCCCCCTTGAAAAACGGGTATAATAATTTTACTCGTCTTACAAGGCTGTTGATAGGATCCAATACTAAGGCTCTTAGAAGAGTGCCTGGCATGTGTAGACACTCAATCCATCTTTCATGAATGAAAATACATGCATTTGAGAAAATTCGTCTTCCATGTCTCATTTTCCAGAACTACTTCATTTTCCCTCATATTAAAAAGTCAAGCAAAAACAAGCAGGAAATGAAATTTTATTTGTTAACACTATACATTCTGAATATACTCAACTCTCTAAGGTTGCTAATAGGAGATAGAATGAAAGTGGAAGATGGGTACATACAGAAAAAAATTAGAGCATTTCTGTGGTTTACTTCCCTACAAGGGCCCAGAAGGGCATCCAAGCTCTCAGAAACTAAGTGCAGTGTAGGGCTACAGTTGAAGAACACAGGAAATCAGCAGCTCATGGCCTCCCATTGGCAAGATTATGGGCTGTACCAGCCTATTCCAGTCTTCTAACTGGAGAAGGAACCTCAGATCTATACCTGGCACAAAGGTGTAGCACAATGACGACTTTTTGGAATGAATAAGAGTCTGCATGAAAATCTTTATTCGAATATCCCTGTAGTCAGTAACTGATAACAATCCATATCTTTTGACATGAGGAGCCCCATAAAGCCACTAGCAATAAAGATAATTCTTCCACTAAGTCATTATCAGCTTTCAGTATCAACCTAAGTGCTTTGGTCCTTTTGCATGCATTTTTATTTGTCCTAAAATGTGGATAAATTTGCAAAAAGAAAATTAGGAGAAATCACTCATGTCTCAGGGAATAGAGAGAAAGACTATTGGAGTTGGCACGTAGAAAGAGCCTGTAGGTCTGGGGCAAAGCTGTAAGGAGGGCCGGCATGGTTACTGAGAGCAAAGTACCACGCCTGGACACAGCCTCTTCACTCTTCCTTTTAACCATCTTTTCACTTTCTTTGTTTTTTATTGTTTCTTTCTTTTATCAGTATTTTTGAAAGTTTTTATGTGCCAAACCCAGTGCCTGGCAACAGTAGCTACTTAATAAATAATTGTTCAAAGAATGGATAGATGGATGGATAAATAGATAGCAGCTGTGCCAGGCGTCAGTACCTGGATATCTTTTATTGTTACAACAGACCCTCAGGGAGAGAAGACCAGCGCTGTATCTAAAGGAAAGAGCCATTGCCTGTTAAAACACCAGGTGCTCTCTTATTAGTGTTCACCTTCTCTAAAGCAGGGTAATAATAAGCGCTTAATTTGGTGATTGCAAACCTAAAAGGAATCTTTCCATCACTAACGCAGGGGTGGTGGCTGAAAGAAAACTTACCCCTCCCCCAGCAAGATGGCACCCACTGAGCGTTCCCAGGCTAGAAATGGAAAACCAGACCGAGCACTGAGTCTTGCCTGAGAAAACTGCGGGGCGTCTCCACAGCGCTGGAGCTAACTTATGCTCCGTCTTTCAAAATCTTTGAGAACATATGACGCACGAGGTGGCAGGACCCATGGAAAGTCTAGAAAACTTGGCAAATTCAGATAGATTTAATCAGAATTAGTAAAGAGCTGTATTCAATAATTTAACAGGATGCAACTATTATGAGTCCATATCATGTGTTTAACACGAAGTGCATCCCAGAGGGGAGGGAATCAAAAGAGGAGGTGGCAAAAATTAATTAATTAATTAATCAGTTAATGAATTAATCATTTAAGAAACTGGGAAAGACCAAAATGCAGTATGGAAAAGGTGCCGTGACTTACAGAGAGTGAGGCTGGCGCTGGGCAAGAGCATTATCTAGCATCTATTTACCACTTGTTGTGTATTGAAATGTTATGGTTACACTTGATAAAATGTTAACTCTCACATAAAGTCCTGAGAAAACTGAGGCTAAGAAGGTCACAGATGGAAAAGGAATTTATCCATCCCCAAACTCCATGCATTTTCTAACAGTCCACATTTCCACTTAGGAAACGTGTCAGAAAGCTAGAGGAACAGCTGGACTGTGTGTAAAGGATTGGGAGCTGGGAAAGCAACAGTAGATGTGTTCCTGCGAGGCCTCGCCCCCACCGACCCTCGGTGGGGATCTGAGGAGGGGTGGTGGTGCAGGGTGTGGAGGTGAGCCGGGGCGGGGCCTTTGCTGGAAGGCGACTGTGGCAAAGTAGTGTCCTGCCTCTGCTCACAGGGCCTGAGTGCAGGGCTTGAAAGCAGAGATCCAGGGACCCCCAAGCGAAGGGAGGGAGCGACAGGCCAGGAGCACAAAGAAAAGCGAGCTTGGCTAGAAGCAGCTCTGTAGCAAGAAGGGATACAAACTCGCCCTCACAGGTCCCGAGGCTGGTGTTGATCAGACAAGGTCTGCAGCCTCAGGAAAGGGCTGCCATTTGAGCTCAGTGGGCTGCTCAGGGCAGCAAGGAGCCTGACAGCACACGGACCGCCGCCCATCCCAGAAGCGTGCCGCGCTGCACGCATCGGTGCAAATTCGGAGGGATTTGAACTAATTTCTGCAAAAATAACAATTTAAAAGGCTGTTGTACCTTTCCCATGCACAAGAAAATTGCATGAAGGAAACCTGGGAGATTTTCTATACATGTAATTTTAAAGGAATATAGAATAAGAATAAATTTTGTTAGTTCAAGTGTCCAAGTTCTTAATTCAGCTAAAGAATTAGTAAAGGCATTAGTACTGGTTACTGTCTGCAATAATTAGAATCGTTAGTGAAATCATGAGCTAAAATTGTCTTTATACCTTGATATTCTTTCATGAAAGCCATTAGTTGCCTGTGACTATGTAAAAAGAGGTTTTAAATATATTTTAATTCCATATAAAGATCCAACAAATACTTCGAATGCTAAAGCCTACAATCAAGAACTTTCTTTAAAAATGATTAGCTTTGATCATAAAAGTACAGTAGGAACTTACTAAAAATTCTGTTCTAATAGAAGTATTACCTTTCTATAAACATTGCATTTTTAAAGATGATTACATATAGATTTACCTAAAAAGGAATACAATGAAAAAAATATCTATATAGATAACCAGACTTGACTGAAAATCTGTACCCAAGGAACTGTATTGCCAAAATCAAGGAGCTGCTTTTGTTACTGCCTACTTTTACATTCATTTATTCATTCAACAAACATTTCTTAGCATGTCAAGAATTTGCTAAGTGAAAATGGTGAGATAACTCTCATCTACTGTCTGTCTCACTCATTCTTGTTTGTCTACTTTGCCCATAAATCCTACAGAATTTGTTTTCTTCATAATTCTCAAATGATCTCGTTGTATTTCCATACCCACTAAATTAGGAAGTCATCATTTTCTTGTCTAGGGTTTCAGAAGCCTCCTAACTAAACTGTCACCCTCATAGCAGAAGAAAGGCCTGAGACTAAGAGATGGCATGGCACATTTGAACTCTGGGCAATTTGGCATGTCTGGAAGAGGCAGGCAAGGGGGCTAGTGGGTGCAGCAATATTTGGAGAGGTAAAAAGGGACTAAATTATCGAGTATAGTGTTAGCTAAGCTAAGGAGTTTCAATTTTGTTTGGGATAGTATAAGAAAACATGGAGTGTTTTAAACAAGGGAGTGGCGTCATGTGATTTGTGTTTAGAAAGTTCATATCGGGCTCTCTGTTTACGTGAAGGGCTGTTTAATTCACAAAGTGCCATGCAATCTCAAGATGTGATTAGTGTTAACTTATTTTCCTCACTGTTCTTCTCTCTTGAATTGAGGCATACTGTCCTTCGAACTATATTGTTTTGTTTTGTTACATTTTATTTTGGTGTTCCTAGTAGCAGTTGTAGTACATAGCATATAGTAGTTGCACAAAATAATGAAGACCTCTGACTCACATAAATATCAGTTAAATATGACTCAAAAACTAAATGTAAAGGGGAAAACATTACAACTTCTAGAAGAACGTATAGAATATCTTTAGGTTTGCGGGGAGAGGGAGTTCACACATAAGGCACGGGAAGCACTAACTTAAAAGAATGATAATTACGTTACAATCAAGAACCTCTATTCATCAAAAGGCTACTACAAAGAAAATGAAAAGAAAAGGTACAAATTAAAAGTGGATATTGGCCATATATATAACCAACTAATATCCAGAATGTCTGAAGAACTCATGACTCTATGTAAAAAAAAAAAATCATAGAAAAATGTGCATTTCACAAAAGAGGAAGCATAAAGAATCAATAAACATGTGTAAAGATATTTTATTTCCTTAATAATCAGATAAATTAAACTGCAATGAGATACCATTTACAACCACCAGGTTTCCCAGAAAAAAAAATTTAAATTCTAATAATGCCAAATGTTGGCAAGGGTATGGAAAATCCAGGAACTCTACTGCCAGGGGGAGTGAAAATTGGCATAACCTCTGTGGAAACAATTTGGCATTATCAAGTTAACTCCCACACATGCACCAAATAACATGCAAGAAAATGTTTACAGCAATATTGTTTGTAAGACTAAAAATAACTACCATAGTCACCGAATAAAGAAATGCATAAAATTTTCTATAATTACATTGTGAAATATAACAGCAGCAAAAATGAGTAAACTAGAGGCACAGGCAACAAGGGTGAATCTTAGACACATAATGTGGAAAAAATTCAGCAAGTTGCAAATTATACCTTATTACAAAAGGTAATGATTGGATATCATCTTTTACTAAGTTCGGAAAGAAAATAAATAATACATTTCTTAGGGACCTCTTCAGGTATGATAAATCTATACATGAAAGCAATTTTTATTATTATTATTTTAAGTTCAGTATAATGTTTCCCTCTGGGGAGAGGCAAGAGTTTGGGATTTGGCAGGGGAGAGTTATGGGATTATCAATGGTAATGGTAAAACTCAGTTTCTAAAGTTGAGTGCTTGTTTCAGAGGTGTTTGTTTTGTGTTTCATAAATTACTTATATGGCACCTATATTCTTTTGTGTGTATCTGATACTTCCCAGTAAAACAAAGAATAAATAATTTACAAAGTAGAGAAAAGTGAATGATAAAGTGATGCTTAGTATTAATATCTAATATAGTAAACAATATTCAACTATTATCACAATTTAATCTGAGATATGGAAACGTATATTAGCTTATGTTTCAAATTGAGAGCAAATTCTCTGATTCATCCTACCACCTCCATCTCTCCACCATTAACTCAGCTGCGGGTGTCATTGTTTAGTTGAGGACTCTGCTATAGCTTCCTTCTCCTCTACTCCCTGCCTCGAAGGTGTTCTATCTACACCTTGATCACACTAGAGCCAAGCTCATCTCTCTAAGGTGCAAAAGTGACCACAATCCCCTCCTTAAAACCCTTCCAAGACCCCACGGCCCTCAGAAGGAAGTCTAAACTCCGTAACATGACATGCACCTTGTTTTCTCCCAGGATCCATTTCCCTCTCACTCTTTCGGCCTCATCCCTTTTCGCTTCCCTTACTATTCTTCACTGACATTTAGGCTCCAGCTACAGTGAGAACATTAATGAACTCTTATACAATGTTTACAATGACCCAGATGCCCTTCCAAGCACTTTACCTATATTAACTCATTCGGTTCTCACGGCAATCTTAGGAGGTACGTACTAGCATTATACTCATTTTACATTTAGAAAACAGGCTCAGAGAAATAACTTGTCCAAGCTGCAATAGCAAGTTAAATGGCAGGGCCTGGATTTTTCTGCTTGGAGTAGGTGACCCGTTATCCCTGCCAATTTGCTTGCCTGATCCCTGCTAGATCTTCCAGACCCACGTTAACTGATGGCTTGCCTGATCCCACCCCCAGCTGCACCCCCTCCCGGGACTGGCGTGGAGCTGATGCCCATGTGCTCCGGCAGGCAGCACCTGGTG
This sequence comes from Diceros bicornis minor, assembly GCF_020826845.1. Taxonomy (NCBI): domain Eukaryota; kingdom Metazoa; phylum Chordata; class Mammalia; order Perissodactyla; family Rhinocerotidae; genus Diceros; species Diceros bicornis. Next base: position 9,792,935 of record NC_080779.1, on the reverse strand, counting down.
CCTGGCTCTGCCACAACGCTGCCAGCAACCACCTCCCGACTGCCTCGCCTTCACCATCATTACAACACTGCCATTCCCTGCACACAGTTGTACTCAGCACACATTGATTCAACTCGTGAATGAATAAAGGCATTAGGCTAAGTAGTGAGCCAAATCCAAATTTGAAAGAATTTTTCTTTAATCTCTTCACAAATACTATTTTCTGTATTTTCTCTGACTAATCAATCCTAAATATTATTATTCTTACTGAAACAACGAGAGTTTAGCATTTAGAAGCCATGCAAACAAGTAACATTCAAAAGTGTTTGTGATTCACTGTGTTTATATCAAGTTATGAATTAACATAATCACAATAAATAAAATAAGCTTAAAATGATTAAAAAATTGAGTGCTTGAATGGAGTCTGTATTCTGCAGGTAAGAATAGTTGTAAATATGTTAAGTAATTAATTATGGCTAGTTGAACTCTCTTAGAGAATTAAGTGATCCCCTCCAGCTGTAGAGAAAAAGTTTAAGATTACAATATCGGGGATTTAAAAATTGTGTTAGTTTCCTCAAGTTCGTGTCACCTTCATTGGGGAGCTTGGCTGATGCTGGTTCATACAAAGTACCCCCAAGCACTGGTCTGAGAGAACTTCGGAGCCACTCAACACTCACAGAAGTCAGGTAATTCATGAATAAAGAGAGAAACCTGCGGTGTTAGTCATGTAGCTTCAAACCTGATCCATTTGCAATTGGTTTCTACAATTTTAAGCAGAACTATCATTTCAATTCAGTGATTTTAATGCTTTCTGAACCAAGGAACTATCAGTACTTTCAAGATCCCGGACAATTTCACCAAGCCCGGAGCACATAACATGCTGTGTGTCAACTGCAAAACACAGCCCAGTCTTCTTCCTTATGGATGCAAAAAATTACCACGGAGATCACAAAGATCAGGAAATTTCCCTAAAGTAATCTTTTTGCTGATTCTAGGATTAAGGGGTCCCCTATAAATATTTCCCTCAGCTAAGTGTATAGGTTGTCACAAGTTCTTTGTAAATCATCGAAACATTAAAAACAAAAAAGAATAAAAATCAATCTCTTAATCTTTTACTTATTACTTGATGTCAATAAGTTAATAACGTTTTTCTCTCCCTCTCTCCCTCCTTCTCATTTCTTCTCCGTTTCTTCCTCCTTATTCTTCTTTGTCAAGAAATTTCATTGCGTAGTTCTGTTGGACCATGTCCACGTTGTCTGATGTGATGGTACAGGAAGCAATAGAAGGAAAAGAAGTTGGAGAGAGAATGGAGGAATACTGATAAATATATGGGATTTCTTAGAACATAAGTAAGATGAAATATAGTTTCATATGAGTTGTAAAATTAAGAGCATTGCCATTCACTTAAAAGTGTCCACTGGAAGCAGTCAAGCAGGTGGGGGAGGCAGGCGGGGAATTGCTGGACCTTCATCTGTGCTCACATGTGCACCCACAGCTGGGCTAGTGGGAGATCAAGAGACCACATGGCTGTAGAAAGAGACAGAGCAAGTACATCAACATGACCTATTGACCCTTGTGCCCTATTTGAAGAAACTCATTTGCAAATCTCTCAATAGTTGCATGCCTTCCCAAGGCGTTAAAATGCCCTATTCAAGATCTAGAGGTCAAGGAGGAATCCAGGTGGAAAGCATGTGCTGAGAGCTTTTGATGGTTGCCAATAAAGAAAAAGAATCATTGATGATTGTATTAAAAAACATTAAAACTGCATAAAACCATCAAATATTCTTTTCTCTAAACCTATAGGTCTTTGTAATGAATTAAAATCATTTTTATATTTAAAATAGGTTTCCTGTTGTAGGATTTCTGCATTTTGACAACATGAAATGTATACTAAGTCTTTTGGTAATCTTTATTCTTTCTTTAACATTTCTAGACATGTGACTCTATTAAAATTAAGAAAACATCATCAAAAAAATCTTTATTAGGTACTCACCAGGTGCATGACACTTTGTCGAGGCAGAATTTACAACTATTTATAGGGTAATATTGCATATAATATATTTTTAAAGTCCAAAGATAACTGTGCTGCCTCCTTGTGTTGTCAATAATAGAAGTTCATGACATTTGATTTGAGTCTTTGTGAGAGGCAATGTTATTCTGGTTTAATAGCTTCCATCTGCTCTTCTCATTTTCATTGCTCCTTTTACAGTTTCCAAATTCCACCCTATACCCTCCAGGGAAATTTTCTGAAGCATTGATTCTATTCATCTATGAAGTGGAGTAGGAGGGAGTGTTCTTCTGCAGCCTTACGGTTTTGTTTAGTGATCTGGATGGTTAGGCAACTTGTTGACATGCACACACTTGTTTTTCTACTTCTTATATTTTTTTGGTGTTGATAAATGCTCGGTAACCACAAAGACTTAGTCCTGAACAAAACATGGTGTTGAGACATTCCTTTACAAAGTTAAATAGAGAAACATTCCATGAATAAAGATGCATAGAAATGAGACCCCTTCTATATTGTTAATCTATCACAGAGCAATATTTGTCTATTACTATGAAATAAGAAAAACATGTTTTTAAATTTATTTGTTTGAATCTAAAGCTTAATTTACAATTATTACAATGCATTGCAATATTAGTCAAATATTAGCTCAATATTAACACAAATATAACACATTTGGGAAATCTCATAGGTCTACTGGCCACATGCAGCATTATTTTTAACCTTTTCATTTTAAAAGTAGGTGTTGTATTATACTGGATAAAAATAAGTATAATTCTATCTTGACATTATATGCCATCTGATTTCCATGCAAGATCCCTGAAGTCAAATATTAAGTGTACAATATTTCTTACTCCAGCATACTTTCCAAATGTGTTCATACTAAAATAGTTAGGAGGAAAGTAAAATAAGATGACTAGTATTGTACAAATACCCATCATGTGCCTGACACAAAACTAATCGCATATGCTACATCGTTATTTTTTGAGAAGCCATATTTTTGATGTCTTGATGCTGAAATGCTTTCATTTTCAATATAAAAATCTCAAACAGAGAGACATATAGATATATTTCAGATTAATAACGAAAAGTGCCAGTAATCTATACCTTTAGTAAAGCATTTCTCATACTTACTGGCCAGAGTGGGATTAATATTTTTAGACATACATTTTGGGAAAATTTGTGTTAATTTCTGAAGGACGTGTGAGATACATTAAAATGAATGAAATAGGCTGAGATTGGGATGGTGGGAGCTGCCTTTGCAGACACATGGAAGAACCGTTAAGGACAAATAAGGAGACCTGGATTTTAAAGTTGCGTCTGGGCTTCTCTGAATGCCATTTTCACTCCGTCGTTTAACTATAGACTGTGCTGAAGGGCTTTCCCCACAGTTTTATACACTCTGTTAATAAATGGTTGAGTAACGTTGCACAGGTCAAATGATTAGTGTTTCACTATGTGAAACACTAGTGCTTCACCTAGACATTGCCTTTCAATTGAGAATTTCTAAATTGAAAACCAAATTAATGCTTTCTCCTTGTTTTTCCTGTGTGTTCCACTTTTCACTCTATGATTCTTCTCTAGATATTTAGATAACAAAATAGTTTCCTATCAAACCATTGGGTTATTTCTGATTCCATCTGCTCCATGATACTCCCATTGCACCTGCTCTGTTCTCATTTAGCGTATTAACCAAACTTTAGCTTATTTGGTACATACTTTTACCCTTGTCATCTACTTAAGTAGATTTTAAACTCTTTGGTGGGAGAAGACATGTCTTTTTATCCTCTATAGCACAAGGCACAGTGGCTTACACATAGTAGGTTTTAAATACTTCTTTACCAGAATGAGGCTCCAAAATAGTCATTCATGTCTATATTTATAAATTTATTCGTTCGTTCTACAAACTGTAATGAAGACCTACTATGTATTCACCATTGAGGAAGATGCTTGAGATATAAATATATACAACACTAGATCCAGAGAACCTGAAAAGGATCCTTTAATGGTAATACTATGCGTGTGATTGTATCTCCTGAAACAATGAACATCTTATTTTAAAATAAAATCTGTAGTAGATTCTAAATAGATATTCTAAAAACAAGGAAATTTAGATACCTAGATTATCCCAAATAAATTACACACCTCAGCGGTTCCTAGAGTGTAGCCCTGATTAATTACTCAGCTAGATCCTCTATTAACCAGTTATTTCTCACATTTTCAAAAAATCTTTTTAAATTCAAAAAAGAGTTTCACTAAATAATTTCATTTTTGAAGAATTTTTTTCATTACCACTAGCATTGTGTTAAACAGTTCTCTTTTTTCCTTTTGTTTAATTTATTATTCATTGCTTTGGAAAATTTTAACTAGTTAATTTCTCCACCTTAAAGCAATCTTTTCTTTCTCTAGTGTAGATGTTTTAGATGTTCTTCTTTGAGATAATTAATTTTTTTTCTTGGTGTTCTTAGACCCACTGTTAAGTTTATCTATTAAAATATTGAAGTCCATTCTATCCAGAAACAACAAACCAAATTAAATGTGTTATAAATCTTTTTACCTTCAAAACTAACTTAGAGTACAAACTTAGCATATTGAAACAATTTATTGTACAACAAAATTATAACAATTGCTGTCTAATATTGACCACACTTCTCAAAGTTCCATCAGTATTTCAGCTATTCACATTTTATTTCCTTTTTCTAGATTTGCATTTTCTGAATTTAAATGTAATTTTATTCCCTTAGATATATTTTAAATTAATTTAGTTCCATGGAATTTTTATTCCTTGTTCATGCCAGTATTAGTAACACCAGTCAAATTTAAAATTCTACTACATAACATTTTACAATCGTTCTTATGTTTTTTCAAACATGTGATGTATAATCATTTTAATAAAATACCAATTGCTTTGACTTTCTACTGGTAGCTCTACTCTCAGCTACAATATTGTAGTACTTTTTAAATATGTCTTTTTATGCTAATTCATATTTCTGAGTCAAGTTTCTCACTAAGACAATTAGAATAAAATTTTCACAATAATATATTTATGAGTCAGCATTTTAAAAAATACATATTGATTTATTTCACAGTTAATTGTAAGACTTACTGGAAATAATTGCTATTCTTGAAGGCTGGTATACATTATGTTTTATTTGTATGCTATGTTTAAGACCAAATTATTTTATTCTTAAATTTAAGTAAAATACAATTTTTTATTTGAAGCAAACCAACACTACTTGATTTTTTCCCTAATTTTTTCAATATCCTTGATTCTAACATTTTGTTTTCTGAATGAATTTCTATAATCATTTGCTGGAAACTTTTTTTTGGTCCGTTCATTTTTTTTTTTTTTGAGAGATTTACCTCACAGACTTACATGATGAAACTTACTGAAAGAAAACGGGAGAACTGGAGATCTGATGCGAGAGATGGAGAGAAATCCTATCCTGGATGACCTTTACAACTGACTAACAAACTCTTGTAAGATGCCAGTTTCTTTTTCTTAGTTGTGCATTCATAAATACTTGGTCTCTATATGCATTTTTCAAACTTTTGTGCTAAAAAGATTGGTGAGACCAAAATATTTGTACTTGGTTTTAGCATTGCAAATTTGAATTCATTTATAAAAAGCTTCAAGAAGGAAAAAAAATAACAAGTAAATTTGAGTCTCTTAAAGCATTATCAAGTCTACATAAGCATATTTACTATATGTTATGTCATAAGTGTGACATGCTGAGGACAGTATAACACTTAAGAAATAGGTCCAACTTCAAGACTTTTCTGATCAAAATAAAATAATACAAATAAGTGTAAGTATCACTAAATACATAGGAAATGGCCTGATATAAATTACATGAATATTTATGAATATTTAGTGTAGAAATTTTGATATATACAGAATGTCCTATAATTAAGGGAATGTTATGTACAGAATCTTGAGCTAACATTTATAATAGAAGACCAGCCCACTCAAAAGTATTGTTGAAGTAGTCGACATTCACATTACTATGCTGATGACCATTACAAAACATTTTAGGAGAGCACCAATGTCCATGTTGTCAGGTTTTATGAATAGTAAATTACCTTTGTTTCTTTTCCCACCTCTAGCACCAGTTATCAATCATAATCTATAAGCAAATATCACTTTGCATGACCAATAACCCTCTGCAGTTGTCCAACCTTGAATTAAAAGGATAATTTTCCCTAGGTGTTTAGTGGTGACAAGATGGCAAATGATTTGGCTAGTGACTCAGCAGACATACTAATGACTATTCAAATACACTGAGAATGTGGCACATGTTCTGCTGACTATGGGTAACTGGATAGAGAGGTGAGGTTCTTGCAAATAAACCTGTCTTTGAGGCGGGGAGAACATGGAAGGTGACTGAGAAGATTAGCATTTAAAGCCATTCACCTATTGTGATCAGCATTGACCGAAACATTTTCTATAACTCTATTCACTGTTTTCCAGTTGAATTTTCAAAATGTTTCTAAGAGATAGACCCTCGCATTTTAATATGTCAATGTGAAACATGACATTTTGTTTTTCAGTTGTAAAGAGCATCCAATCAACAGTCATTTTGAGTATCCTTGTATTCTATGGGTTCTCTTATTCTCTCCCTCTCTCTCTCTCTCCATCCCACTCCCCACCATGAAGCATCTGCATCTGTTATTTTCCAGAAAACGTTTACATAGTCCAGTCATTTTTGTTAGGCTTTTGTGTTTCTTCGTTGCCACAATCTCTCCCTTCTTTCAGCCACAACCCCAGGCACTTCCTACTAGAGAATGACACCAAACAACATGTCAAGAGCCTTTCAAAATTGCTGCCAGACTTCAATGACATTCTTACAGCATATGGAGTACTGATGTGCTGAAAATATGGCAGAAAACTACCTGATGCTTACCGTGTCAGGAAGTTCAGGCTGATGGAGCGTTCTGGTTTAGATTTGCAACATAAACAGGACTTGAACTGTTTTTTAACAAAGCATCTAAGTAAAAGTTACCAAAAATGTCTTTTTCAATCGATTGTATCTCCCAGGCCCCATCCTTCAAGGTCTGCCAATAAAGAAGGAAATATTAAGATAAAATAAAAACTAAAATTATTCCTAAGTGATCTTGGCTGATAGAATAATTTAGTTATAATTTAAATGTATTATATGTTATCTTAGGTCAAGACAACATCATGTGAGGGCTAAGTGTTTACTATTCTCTTTCACATGAGGCACACCTCTTACAGAATATGAAATTTAAGTTGAAGAGAAAAAAATATGTGTTAGGAAATTCAGTAAATACCCATTCAGAAAGATATTCAGTGAAATAATCATGTGCTTAATTGGAATACATCTTTTAATTTGTTAATGAATTAATATTTGTTTAACAATACACGTAGTATATATGTAAATATATATGCAAATTCATATCCATGTGTGTGTGTGTGTGCATATCCCTTTAACAGTTTTTTTAATCATATTGGAAAATTACCTTAATATTAAAATGGGTTTAGAATTACATAGTATACCACAGTTTCGGGCAGATGTGCTATTGCATGATTTCCAGATGGAGGTAAATTTGTCCCACTAATTCTACATTTCCTAAATAAACTTTAATCTTTTTTATAATGAAAAGAACAGAAAGATTCAAACAAATAATATTAGAGAATGACCCAAGTGCCTACGACTGGTCCTTGCAATTCAGTTTTATTACAGATTTAAATCAATAACCCATCAAGTAGGGCTTGCTATACTCATGCATTCATTTTTTACTTTTAAAAAATATTTCTGGCAGTCTTTTTGTGTGTAAATATATTTTGGACATAAAAAGCAGGTCACTTTAATAGGCATAGAATCCTTGAGTAACCTCCTAAAATTCTTGAAGTCTTGGTTTTCACAAAAAGAATAATAATGGGGTATATTTCATAGAGGTTTCTTATGAACTAAATAAAATAGTGCATATACATTTAGTAGCACAAGGCCTGGCATGTGGTAAGTGCTCAACAAATATGTCATCAATTTTATTTAAAATGTTTGCTACATTTTATTGCTAGAGCTTTATCTTAAATTTTTGAATGGATATTAACTTTTCAGTGCAGTCATGCATCACATAAGGACTGGGATATGTTTTGAGAAACGCGTAGTTAGGCAATTTCATTGTTGTGGGAACATCACAGAGTATCCTTACACAAACCTAGATGGTGTAGCCTGCTACACACCTAGGCTGTAGGGTAATAATCTTATCGGACCACTGTCCTATATGTGGTCGGTCATTGACTGAAAGGTCATTATGCAGCACATGACTATTTCTACAGCGGGCAATTATTGGACAGATTATTGGAACATTAGCTTCTCTCTCCTTCATGTTGGATTACCCTCAAAACTTATTTAAAATTCTTCTATGGCATTTCTCAAATTTACCTATGCCAGTCCTCATTCCCAATACTTAATTAGCCAAAGTTCACCTTACCTTGAGTATCCTATTTAAAACTACAGTTGGCCTCACCTACCTTTTGAATCTATTCCTCTTAATTTTTAATATAATCCTTTTCCTCCGAAAAGCTGCCTTTTACTGCTCATTCTAGGATGTCACTGTTCCCAAGCAGTTGTTTCAAATCCTCAAGAAAAAAATAGTTCCTATCCTACGTAAATTGCTCTAGCACAGGAAAAAAAAGAGTTTTAACAACATAATTTGTGAGGCTATTGTATAACCATGATACCAAAACTTGAACAGGAAGAAAAAACTGAAAAACAAAACCCTGAAAGCAAACCGCACTGAGAAAATACACTCTGAATAAAGATTAGTGATAAAGCATAGTACTTTAAATGATTAATACCTCATTAGGAATATAATTTATTTAGGAAATAGAAAGATCAATCCTAGGATGCTGTTAGAATCATTTATTACATAAACAAGTAAAAAATGACTATATCCAAAGTTATTTCAAAGACTTTCATAAGTCTACTCCAAATTTTAAAAATTAAAAATAAAATTATGCAAATATTACCCACACCTACACCAGAACTAGAAGGAAACTTTTTGGACATGAAGGAGGATAACTATTTCAAATTAACACATTGTATATAGGCAATTGGGCAGAGGAGGGAAAGAGAAGAGAGAAGCATTAGATTTAGGAACAAATGATGCATGATAATGATCAATTCTTAGAATTGCAATATGACATATAAACTAATGATGAATATAACCAGTGTAAAGGAGAAGAAAAATTTTCATTATTCATAGACATTTTCTTCATCCATTTGAAATACCCAGGAGAATCAACAGCAAGAAAACATATAAAATCAAATTAATAAAAGAGTTCAATAAGACCACTAAAAATAAATGAAAAGTCAATAGATTTTCTAAAGTGAATTAGACTAGGCAATGGAAGAAAATCCCATTCATACCTACTACTAACTATAGAACTTAATGCAATAAAAACAAGACATGGAATTATTTAAATAAAAAGCCTACAAATATTTTCTTGGTATATAAAATATAATGATTAAATGGAGACATAAAACCATTCGTAAAAATAGTTAAGGCACAATAACAGGAAGTTATCAATTTGTTCCAAATTAACAAGTCTTTCTGCTACTTGACACGGAGGAAGAGAGAGATCAAGGTGGGAAGATCCAGGTTCCCTGCTTCCAACCAATGTGCTATCAGTAACTCACACTGGCCAGACTGGCTGAACATAACCAGAGCTGGCAGGCAAATGTCCACGCAGAAGTCATCCCCTTAGAGTGGAAAGGAGGGAAATACACCTGAGAGCCAACAAGTCAGTACATACATGTTCATTTTATCGCTCTCCCTTTGCCATCTTTATGCTATAATTTTGTTATTTACCCTTTGCTATTCTTATACTTTAGCTGTATTTAAATCCTAAAAAGCAATTTTACGTTTTCTCTTAACATGATGCAACTGTAAATAATACAAAGATGTTTTCAAACTCTTACAGAAAGGGGATACACATCCTATCAGTCACCATATTCACATGTGGGGAAGTTAATTCCTCTTCACCCAAGATCCCACTTGGACATGCTGTAATCTAACAACTGATTATAAAACTAAATACCACCAACATTATTCTTATAAAATAGTAGAGGAAGTAAAAAAAAACAAAGAAGAATTGGTTAATATCTACAAATATATACATTAAAATATGAACTCTTGTCTTCCTCTCTAGAACTATGAATTAGCCTGTAGTTGATATTTGTGAATTCCATTTCTTTGGCCAGGGCACACAGAATCTAGAATCTCAAGTAAGTGCACTCAATAATTTTGATGTGATCCAACTTTATATTCCATGTCTTTGGATTTATACCCTTAAAACATATTCCACACATATTTCTTAGATATCAACATCAATTATCAAAATTTTGTAATTAATTTTGTAATTTTAATTTTGTAATTGCACATGTCTCCCTGTGAATGCTGGTGTTTGATTCTGGTTATAGGTCTGAAGACAAAAAGAGACAGTGAGCATGAACCTTGAGGAGAATAGGCTTTCTCTTGCAAGTAACTGCTTAAGATAGTGGCAGTACAGGGTATTTACCTCCAAAAAAAGAAAGTTACATCTGACAGGAGAAGAAGAACTGCTTCTGCTAGAAAGGCAGGCTCAAGGCAATTTGGAGGTTCAAGATTCTCAGAATTTTCTGAGTCTACCCGGATGGCCTGTCCAAGTCTTTCCCACTCTTTCCAAATCAATATCCTCAGCTTTACGTAGAAGACATGTTGAGGCTTTGCATTCAACTTGTTGGGGGTCCTGCTACAAGAACAATTAAGATTGGGGGCTTGATTTTTTAGTTATTTCTGCCCTGCTGTTAAAAGAAGTAAGAGTCACTTTTAAGTTTTACCAAAAGTACAGTTGTGATAAGATGTGTTTTTCAAAGAACAGAACTAATTTAAAAATTTCCTAATTAGTGTCATAATGTTGAATTTTCTAAATATCTTGTAAAATATTTATAGAATCTTCAGTACTGACCCCTTTTTCATTGCTGATGTTTGGTCTTGGTGACTTCTCTCTATCTAATCTTGCAAGATTAGTCTTGCTAGCTGTTTGATAATATTATTACTGTTTTCAAGATCTTTTTTTATTCAATCTATTGGAAAATGGTTTCTATTTCATTAATGTCCACTCTAACTTTGTTGTTTATTTCTTTCCTACTAATTTCTTTAAAGTGTGGTTTACATTCTGACTTGAAATAAATAAGATTTTTTATTTTCAGCTTTGTTCTTTTCTAATATATGCATTCAAAATGACTGTATGCATGATTATAGAATTACAAAAGGTTGATATGAAATATTTTCATTATAATTCAGAACACAATTTCTTTTTTTTTTTTTTTTGTGGGGAAGATCAGCCCAGAGCTAACATCCATGCTAATCCTCCTCTTTTTTTGCTGAGAAGGACCAGCTCTAGGCTAACATCTATTGCCAATCCTCCTCCTTTTTTTTTTCCCCCAAAGCCCCAGTAGATAGTTGTATGTCATAGTTGCACATCTTTCTAGTTGCTGTATGTGGGACACGGCCTCAGCATGGCCGGAGAATCGGTACATCGGTGCGCGCCCAGGATCCGAACCCAGGCCATAAGTGGCGGATCACGCGCACTTAACTGCTAAGCCACGGGGCCGGCCCCAGAACACAATTTCTACTTTCATTTTTATTTCTTATTTGATCAATGAATATTACCTAATTTCTAAAACTTTGAGAATTTTGAGAGTTTTTGAATCACTGTCATTGATACCTAGTTTAATTAGACTATGGTCAGAGAACATGGCTTATATAGTTTCTATACTCTGACAGTTATTGTTTTATGGGCCCAAAATATGGTCAATTTTGATACATGTTCCACACCCACCTGCACATACTGTGCATTTCTTGTGATAATGGTGTTTTACTTATGTCAGTCAGGTGGCACTTGATGACACTGTTCAAATCTACACTTACAAATTTTTTGTCTGCTTTTTTACTCTATTACTGAGAAAGATTTGCTAAAATAATCCACTATGTGGTTTTTGTCTATATCTCCTTTTATTTTGGTAATTATCACTTTATACACTTTGAAGATATGTGTTTAATTAATTATATATAACTTTAGAACAAGTTCATCTTCTGTATTGAAACTTTAATCATTATCTAGCATCCCACTTTACACTTTACAATTTTGTCTTGACAAATTATATTAGTTTGAAATTAGAATATCTACGTAAGCTCTCTGTCTCTTTCTGGATGAATCATCAATTTTTCTTTATGTGAAAATGGTTTATTTACCTTCAGCTCTGACGGATATTTTTTCTGGATATATATTTCATCTCTTATGAGTTTTGGAAAATTCTTAACCATTGTGTCTTCTTCGACTGCTTCTGTCCCATTCCTGCCTCCTCTGCTTCTGGGACTGCAATTACATTTTCTACATGTTAAGCTCATTTCTGTGTTTTCTGTCATTTTTTTTCCTGTATAATTTTGTCTCAGTTTTCATCTTACCTGTCTTCTAGTTTATCATCTACATTTTGTTATTATTTAGAGCTCTATTAAACTGTATTTAATGTCATTAAATACATCTGAGTTCTTATTTCCAGTTACTGTATACATATTCATTTTCTATTGATGTAAAAACTCAGCACCTTAAAACAACAAGCATTTGTTAGGTCACAGTTCTGTGGGTGGTTTTGACTGGATTCTCTGCCTAGGGTCTTACAGGATCAAAATGAAGGTGTTGGCCACACTGGGCTCTCATCTGGAGGGTCTGGAGAAGAATCTAATTCCAAATTCGTTCAGGTTGTTGGTTGAGTTCAGTTTCTTGCAGTTGGAGGACAGAAGTTCCCATTTCCTTTTTGGCCATCATCTGGGGGTTTTCAACTCCTAAACGGGTCACATTCTCTAACATGTGACCCCTTCCAACTTCAGAGCCAGGCAAGCAAGTCAAATGCCCCTGATGATTTGAATCTCTGACTTCCTCTTCTGCTAGGGACCAGAGAAAACTCTCTGCTTTTAAACTGTCCACGTGATTAGAGAATCCTGCCTGGATAATCCTCCTATTTTAAGGTTAACCAATTAGTTATCTTAAATACATCAGAAAAGTCCCTTTGGCCATGCAACTTAATCACAGAAATAATGCAAGAGGGCAAAGGTCATGGGGTCATCTAGAATTCTGCTTACCTTAGTACATTTCCGTTGTAGAATCTCCATTTGATTTTTGCTGAAATTCTCCAGCTTTTTTTATTTCTTAAACATTTTAGTCATAGTTATTTAAAGAATGAGACTGATTGCTCCAAACTATGGACTATCTTATACGTTTGTTTATATTGCCTTGTTTCTGGATTTTGGGTCACTTGTTTTCTTTTTTTCATGTTTGGTTATTTTTGATTGAATGCCTATCATTGCGTATGTAAAATTGTAAATTTAGTTTGAGACACTGGAAGATTATCTTCTTCTGCAGAAGATTTATTTTTTATTTTAGCAGACATTCTAGCCAGAAAAGATCATCTGGGATTGGCCTGATGTGACAAAGGGTTTCAGTCTTTAAAGGGCTTCTCTACTTGTGATTCATCTTCACTCCTTTTGGGGATCACAGCTGATAGCCTGTGATATTTATCAGCTACTTCCTACCTGGTGAGACCTGAAACTCAAATCTAGTCTCCTTCTCTGGAGATTGCTCAGAGTCCAACTCTGACTTACCAGTTGCTCTCAAGCTATTTTATGCTTAGCTTTTCCATCTCTCATCCATAGTTTTAAATTATTGAAAGCATCAAGGCATAAAGTGGTTCTAAATACTGACTCAGTTCTCTGGACTGATTTCATCTCCCTTATTTGCATCTCTGTAGTCCTCATTGTTTTGATAGCTACCTGATGTCTCAAACAATTGAGCTAAAAAAAAAATCCAGATTATCTACTTCATTTTATTTTAATCAACTTTATTGAGGTATAATTTATAAACAATAACATGTATGCATTTTAATTGTGAAGTTCGACAAATCAATACACCCAGTGTAACCATCACTAAAAAAATGAAGATTTCAACCATTTCTATCACCCCAAAAGATGCCCTTGTGACACTTCCCAGTTGTCCCTCATTCCCCACACCCCTCCCTAGGTTACCATTGATCAACTTTCCATGACTACGGGTTTGTCTTTCAGAGTTTCACATAAATGGAATTATACCATATGTTTTTGTGTTTATTGTTGTTTTCCTGACTTCTTCAATGTAACTTTTTTGGGAATTCATTCATGTTGCTACATGTATCAGAATATTTGTTTCTTTCTATTACTGAGTATTATTCCATTATATGAAAGTGTTTATGCATTTATCTAGTGATGGATATTTGGGTTGTTACAATTTTTTAATATTATGAATTAAACTTCATTAAACATTTTTATACAAGGCTTTGTGGACACATGTTTTTGGTTATCTTGAGTGAGTGTCTAGGAGTGGAGGTATTGGGATTTTTAAGGTAAGAGTATATTCAAAATGATAGAAAGTTGCTAAACTGATTCTCAAGTGGTTCTATTATTTTACATTTCCAGCAACAATGTATAAGAGTTGCAGTTGCTCTGTGTCCTTGCCAATACTTAATTTTGTCAGTATTTTAAATTGTAGCCATTCTAATGAATGTATAATGATATCTCTATGCGCCTTTAGTTTGCGTTTCCCTTAAGAGTAAAGATGTTAAGCACATTTTCTCATGCTTATTGGCCATTTGTATATGTTATTTGCAGCAATATATGTGCGAATTATTGCTCTATTTAATTGGGTTTTTATCCAATTTTGAGTTGTAAAGTTTCTTTATACATTCTGGATACATATCCTTTTTCAGATATATGTATTGGGGATATTTTATTCCAGTGAATGTCTTCACCTTTCCATTTTAATGATGTATTTTGTATAACAACTTTTCAAATTTTGATGAAATGAAGTTTATCAATCTTTTCTTTGTGCTTTTTGTCTCCTATCTAAGAAATTATTGTCCAGTCAAAGTTTGCAAAGATACTCTCTCAGGTTTTCTCCCAGAAGTTTTCTAGTTTTACATTTCTCATTTGAGACTAAAAACCATTTCAAGTTAATTTTCATGTACAGTGTGTGGTAACGGTTGAAGTTCAGTTTTTCTTGGTAGGTATTGAGTTGTCCAGCATCATTTGTTGAAAAGACATTTTTTTCCTCATTGAATTATGTTGGCATCACTATCAAAAATGATTGTATATATGAGTCTACAACTGGACTCTATTCTATTCATTGAGAGATATATATACATACATATATATATGTATATACATATATACATATATGTATGTGTATATATATATATGTCTATCTCTACATTAATACCATACACCATTGATTACTTCAACTCTGTAGTAAGTCTTGAATAGGTAGTTTTGGTCTTCCAATTTTGTTCTTTTTCAAAATTATTTTGGCTATTCTAGGTCTCTTGCATTCCCATATAAGTTGCAGAATAAGTCTCTCAATTTCCACCAAAAAAAAAAAATTTCAGCATTTGGATTGAAATTCTGTTGAATCTATGAATAAATTTTGGGAGAATGGTCATTTGATAATATTGATCCTTCCAATCCATGAATTTTATATATATCTCCATTATTTAGCTCTTCTTTAATTGTTCTCTGAAATATTTTGTAATTTTCACTGTACAATTGTGCATTTGTTTGTAGCACCTTTTTTGATAGTCCTTCTCTGAAAACTTGCACTAAAATAGCATCCTACTATCTTGTTACCCTGTTTTACTTTTCTTCATAGCACTTGTCATTGTCTGGCGTTATATCACATATCACCTTGTCATTTTTTACTGTCCATTCCATTCAAAGAGAGTGAGCTCCATGAGGGCAGAGCTAGTATCTTGTCGCCACTCCATCACCAGTGCTTAAGAAAGTTCATGGTGCATACTGACGCTGAACAAACATCCATCAAAGAAATGAAACAGGATTCTCACCCTCACTACAATATAGTTTGTCTACTGACGGGAAAACTGCCTTATTTCCTATCTTGTATCTAGGACCAATTTTCCTTTCCTACTTGATCTTGGTTATCTCATTTCTTCCTTACACCTGTATGTTTCTGTGAGCCATCATTTTCTCCACCTTAATTGGCCTTTCTTTAACAAATAATTTCAGAGAGTGAGGCTTTCTAGGGAGAGTCACCCAAAATTGTTCTCAAGCTCTCGTTCCATTTATTTTATCACTGAAGAGAAGGAGAAAATAGAGTATGGTTTCCATGATTAAGATTACTTCTGATTATTTTTATATATATCCACTTTTGTTTTCTACAGGAGTGAAGGCGAACTCTTGGCTTTTTAGTCTGTGTTAAAAGATTCCTTGTCTTTCATGCTCTAAAATGAGGTCTTCAGAGTCCACCTCTTTTAGGGATAGTGTGGTGTAGAAACCCTGGAGATGTACCCTCTGCAATGGAATCCTAGCTCAGCTAATGTTTAGTACCTTGGCCATCCTGTGCTTTACTTCTTCCAAACTGTACCAAAATACCTAAGTCATTGGTTTGTTGCACTGGACCTAACTTTTAATAGATTAGTTTTATGCATGCTTGCAAGTATGTGTACGATACACCTACACAAACACACACCACTTAGTATCTGATATAAGTCTCGGAGACATCCAGTTAAATACCACAGCTTCAAGTGTACATATCTTCAATAAGTTACCAGAAATAAAAGCACACAACATTTTAATTGGAAAATATTTGCTGCTCATTTGGATCATATTGATAAATATAGGTTATCTCTTCATAAAAGATTATTTACTTAATAAAGTGAACGAAGATTCATTTAAAGATAATTTAAGTTCTTATTATTTTTCTCACTCCTAACACATGACAATTATAAAAGTGAGAATAGAATCAATTGCTAATATTATTTTGATTTCTTTTCCATGTTATTAATTAATTCTACATACACCAGTTGCAAAGTCTACCCAGACAATGCTTTTCTCAGAAAATTTGGTAGTATAAACTTTATTTGTCAAATTTGGGAATTTTTTTTTGTGTGTGAGGAAGAGTCACTCGGAGCTAACATCTGTTGCCAATTTTCCTCTTTCCTTGCTTGAGGAAGATTAGCCCTGAGCTTAACATCCATGCCAATTTTCCTCTATTTTGCATGTGAGTTGCCACCACAACATGGCTTGACAAGTGGTGTACATCCACCCCTGGGATCCAAACCTGCAAACCTGGGCCAGCGAAGTGGAGTGCACCAGACCAAACCAGCATGCCATGGGGCCAGCCCAGGAATTATTTTTCTTTGGTGAAGAAGATGGGCTCTGAGCTGACATCTGTTGCCAATCTTCCTCTTTTTGCTTGAAGACGATTGTCCCTGAGCTAACATCTGTGCCAGTCTTCCCCTGTATTGTGTATGGGACATTGCCACAGCATGGCTTAATGAGCGGTGTGCAGGTCTACACCTGGGATCTGAACCCGCGAACCCCGGGATGCTGAAGCGCAGCACGTGAACTTAACCACTATGCCACTGAGCCAGTCCCCAGGAATATTTTTGCAAGCCACAAAAATATCCCAGTGTTATACTTTTGTTTATAATCAGGCTCCTATCACTCAAAAAAAAAAGTCAAAACAAAGCATAAATCACAGGCATTTTTATTTTTACAAAAAATAAAAGTTCAATGGGCAAGAGCAAGATTTATGTCATGAAATATAGACTTTATTTATAATAAAGAGGTGACTCAATGACTACAAGGGCTAATTCTGTGTGTGCATACTTTCGAGCTATATGGGAAAGATTTGGAATAAATTTTAAAGAATTTTCTGTTGTCTTTTAACAACTGTGATATTATCTATGCATTTGTAGAACTGGTAACTTTGCAAAGAAAGCATAATATAGAGGGCCAAGGAAATACATGCAGCTTCTGTTACTGTATTCTTCTTAAGCTTTATTTTCTTTCTTTTATAGTAATTGAGTTGAAATAGATGGTTCTAAAATATCTTTCTTTATAAAATTTTATATGTCAAGCATTAGAAGTCTCCATCAGGAAGCATTTTTGGAAAAGATTCCATTATTTCACACACTCACCAAACATTAATTAAGAACTAAAATGTAAACTCCACTTGGATAGGCATTTTTATCTCTTTTGCTCATTTCTATATTCCTAAAGCCTAGCACAGACCCTGACACATAATAATACTCAATAAATATTTGTTGGATGAAGAATTAAGGTAGCGACTTATAAGGTTCAAGTATTAAATACTGAATGAAGAAAACTACAAAATAAAAATTGGTTTATTATGGAGTCCTCATGCTCTAAAAATTTGGAGACTGCTGACTTCTGGTCTAAAGAATTACAGGATTTTTATGATTTTCTGCAAAATTAAGTCATGTTGGCCGGACACATATTACTTCAAGTTTATGTTGAAAGAAGAAAATTTTGTACAAATGATTTTGGGTATTTATTTTCTTAGTACCTGAAAATAAAAAAATACATCTGGTATTTGACAAATACTATCAAAGTGAATAAAGTGGGAATTAATCACATGCGGTCATTAGGGCTTCGTGATTGCTCATCTATGTTGAGACTGAAATCAATAAAATGTACTAGCCTCTGTGCAAAATGTCAGTTGATTCTGGGCTTACAAACAATAAAGCTAATAAAATTACTTTTATTAAATTCAGATATTATTAAATTAATAAAATACATTGGGAAGGGTTTTTAAAAATCAATTTTATTTCCGTACTCATTTTTTAACTAAATAAAATTAACTTCAGGCTTTGTTGTTATTCTTTCATTTTCCTGTTCTACTTTGCTGTTCACCTTGATACATTGATATTCTTACTGCTTGATCTATTGCAATAACCTTTTAAGAGGTTTCCTTGTCTTGAGTGTCTCATTCATTCAATTTATCTCAAATGGATGGCACTACTTTTGTCTCTTCTGATCAAAAACCTGCAGGGACTCCCCATTACCTAAAGAACAAAGTCCAAATTCCTCTCTCTTCAAGAAATGATCCCTGCTGCTTCTACCTGCCTCTTAAATATATTTCAAGCACAGGCATTTCTCGCCATCACTACTGCCAACATATTAGTTCAGCCTACCTCCTCTATTATGTGGATGATTGCAATAGAAACCTCCTTAACTCTGCTCTATTCTTGCCCTCCTCTACTCACAACATCATATGGACGGCAGAGTTAATTTTAAAGCTCCTTGAAATAGGTCTTGGCAACATTTTTTTGAACCTGACACCAAAAGCAAAAGCAACAAAAGCAAAATAAACAAGCTGGACTATATCAAACTAAAAAGCTTCTGCACAGCAAAGGAAATTATTAACAAAATGAAAAGGTAACCTAGTAAATGAAAGAAAATATTTGCAAATCATATATGTGATAAGGAGCTAATACAGTATCTGAAATATATAAATAACTCATACAACTCAATAGCAAAAAAAACCCAGTCTGATTAAAAAATGGACAGAAGATCTGAATAGATTTTTCCAAAGAAGACATGCAGATGGTCAAAAGACAAATGAAAAGGAACTCAACATACTAATCATCAGGGAAATGCAAATCAAAACCACAATGAGATATCACCTCATACTGGTTAGAATGGCTTTTATCAAAAAGACAAGAGATAACAAGAGCTGGTGAGAATGCTGAGAAAAAGGGACCCTTGTGCACTGTTGGTAGGAATGTAAATTGGTGCAGCCACCATGGAAAACAGGATGGAGCTTCCTCGAAGAAAAATATTCCTACCACGTGATCTAGTAATTCTACTTCTGGGTATTTACCTGAAGGAAATGAAAACACTAACTTGAAAAGATATCTGCACCCCCAAGTTTATTGAGCATTATTTACAATAGCCAAGACATAGAAACAACTTAAGTGTCCATTGATTCATGAACGGACAAATAAGATGTTGTATACATATAAACATATATATATATGGAATATTATTTAACCATAAAAAGAATGAAATATTGCCATTTGTGACAACATGGATGACCTTGAGGGCATTATGCTAAGTAAAACAAGTCAGACAGAGAAAGACAAATACTGTATGACCTCTTTTATATGTGGAATCTAAAAAAAAGAGAGACAGAGCGTTCAAGATGGTGGCATAGGAGGATCCTGAACTCACCTCCCCTGAAGGACACACCAAATCTACAACTAATGTGGAATAATTTCCTCTGAAAAAAGATCTGAAAGTTGGTGAACAAAGTCTCCACAACAAGGGGCAAAAGGTCAGCCTTAAGACAGGTAGGAGAGGCAGAGTCAAGCTCTTGCCAAAAAAAAAAAAGAAAAAGAAAACCCGCGCCAGGCATGGAGATCCAAAATTGAGAGGGATCTCAAAAACAGGGACCTTTCCCCTGAGGAGCAAGGAGTTGGGGATCCATATAGGCACTCCAACTTTTAGATTAAGCACAAGAGAGATGAGCCCTCAAAAGCAGGGCTTTGAAGGCTAACAGGAATTACGTCCAGGAAAACCACAGAACTGTAGGGAGAGGAGATCCTAAAAAGGCTCACGCACAGTCTTGCTCACCCTAGGACCAAGCAATAAAACACCAGTTGTAAAACTGCCTACGTCATAAGTGAAGGAGACCCCCTTACTAATCTTGAAGCTTTTGCCAGAGAGGCAGGAACCTGTTGAGATACTTTCTGGGGATGAAGACACTGGCAAGCACCATTTATGTAATCACATTCTACCTAGCTAATACCAGCACTGGGGAGGACATCTTGGAATTTTAACTCTAACCTGTTAACTCTTGTGGGAGTGTCCCTCTAAGATCCCCACCCGCTGCCATAGCTACAGTGGCAGCCACATTGCCTCAGTCAGCTGGGCTGAGGAAAAGTCCTGCCCATTGAAGCAATGCCCCAGTTGGCCAGGCTGGAGTGAGGGCCTTGCTCACCTCCATGGCCACAACCATGGCACCCCAGCTTGCCCACTGGGGGAGAGCCCTGCCCACTGCAGGTAGGTATGCACAGCTCACACAGGGGAAATCCCTTGAGTATTTGGCTCTGGGGACTAGGGGAGATTTCTCTTCTGGGTCCCCTGAGATATCTCCTACACAAGGCCACTCCTTCAAGACTAGGAGAAGTAGCTGATTTGCCTAATACATAGAAACAAACACAGCGAGTCAGGCAAAAAGAAGAGACAAAGGAACATATTCCAAACAAAAGAACAAGACAAAATCCCAGAAAAAGATCTTAATGAAATGGAGATAAGCAATCTGTCTGTAAAAAAAGAGTTCAAAGTACTGGTCATAAAGATGCTCACCAAACTTGGGAGAAGAATAGATGAACACAGTAATATCTTCAAAACAGGGATAGAAAATATAAGAAAATACCAATCAGAGCTGAAGAATACAATAAGTGAAATGAAAAATACACTAGAGGGGATCAACAGCAGATTAGATGCAGAAGAATGGATCAGTGATCTGGAAGACAGGGTAGTAGAATTCACTCAATCAGAACTGGAAGAAAAAAAAAGAATTTTAAAACCTGAGACTTGTTTAAGGGATATATGGGACAACATTAAGAGTACTAACATTCGCACTACAGAGGTCCCAGAAGGAGAAGAGAGAGAAAAAGGACAGAAAATTTATTTGAAGAAATAATGGCTGAAAATTTTCCTAACCTATGGATGGAAATAGACCAGGCCCAGGAATCATAGAGAGTCCCAAATAAGATGAACACAAGGAGAGCCACAACAAGACATATATTTAAAGTGTCAGGGGCCGGCCTGGTGGTGCAAGCGGTTAAGTGCGTGCACTCCACTGCAGTGGCCTGGGGTTCGCCGGTTCGGATCCTGGCCACGCATGAACACACTGCTTGGCAAGCCATGCTGTGGCGGCGTCCCATATAAAGTGGAGGAAGATGGGCATGAATGTTAGCCCAGGACCAGTCTTCATTAGCAAAAAGAGGAGCACTGGCAGATGTTAGCTCAGGGCTGGTCTTCCTCACAAATATAAAAAAATAAAGTGTCAGAAGTTAATGATAAAGAGAGAATTTTAAAAGCAGCAAGAGAAAAACAACTAGTTATATACAAGGGAATTCCCATAAAGCTATCAGTTGATTTTTCAGCAGAAACTTGCAGGCCAGAAGGAAGTGCATGATATATTCAAAGTGCTGACAGGAAAAGACTTGCAATCAAGAATACTCCACACAGCAATGTTATCATTAAGAATTGAAGGAAAGAAAGGGTTTCCCAGACAAGCAAAAGCTAAAGGAGTTCACCACTTAACTTATCTTACAATAAATGTTAATGGAGCTTCCTTAAGTGGAAAAGAAAAGGTTATAATTACAAATAATAAAATATAGGGAAGAAAATCTCACTGGTAAAGGCAAATATGGAGTATAGGTAGAAGATCAACCCCTTATAAATCTAGTATGAACATTAAAAAACAAAAATAGCACTCTGGGGCTGGCCCCCGGGCCTAGAGGTTAAGTTTGGCATGCTCCACTTCAGTGGTCCAGATTTGGTTTCCAGATGTGGAACTACATCACTTGTTGGTGGCCACGCTGTGGCGGCAGCCCATGTACAAAATCGAGGAAAACTGGCAGGGATGTTAGCTCAGGGCAAATCTTTCTCAAGCAAAAAGAGGAAGATTGGCAACAGATAGCTCAGGGCGAATTTTCCTCAGCAAAAAAAAAAAAGTAGTAAAATCAACCAAACTATAATACTTAGTTAAGGGATATACAAAATAAAATAAATAGATGTAAAATATGTTGTCATAAACATAAAACACGTGGGTGGAAGTAAAAATATAGTGCTTGTAAAATACATTTGGACTTAAAAGACCACTAACATAAAATAGACTACTATACATGTAGGCTGTTATATATACACCACATGGTAAGCACAAACCAAAAATATATCATAGATACACAAAAAATAAAGAGAAAGGAATCCAAACATAACACTAAAGAAAGCCATCAAACCACAAGAGGAGAGAGCAAGACATGAAGAAAGGAACAGAGAAGAACTAAAAAAACCCAGAAAACAAGGAACAATGGCAACAAACAATGGCTATATGTACATATCTATTAATAATTACTTTAAATGTAAATGGACTAAGTTCTCCAATAAAAAGACATAGAATGGTCAAATGGGAAAAAAAAAAAAACAAAACAAGACACATCTATATGCTGCCTACAAGAGACCCACTGCATATCTAAAGACACACATAGACTGAAAGTGAAGGGATGGAATAAGATATTCCATGCAAATGGAAATGAAAAGAAAGCTGGGCTAGCAATACTTATATCAGACAAAGTAGACTTTAAAACCAAGATTGTAACAAAAGACAGAATAGGGCATTATATAGCGATAAAGGGGTCAATCCAACAAGATGATATAACATTTGGAAATATTTATGCACCCAACATAGGAGCACCTAAATACATAAAGCAAATATTAGCAGACCTAAAGGGAGAAACTGATGGCAATACAATAGTAGTAGGGAACTTTACCCCACTTACATCAATGGATAGATCATCCAGACAGAAAATCAATAAAGAAATATCAGCTTTAAATGACACATTAGACCAATTGGACTTAATAGATATAGAAAGAACAGTCCATCCAAAAACAGCAGAATACACATTCTTTTTAAATGCACATGGAACACTCTCCAGGATAGAACAATTGTTACGCCACAAAACAAGTCTCAATAAATTTGAGAAGATTAAAGTCATATCAAGCATCTTTTCCAGCCACAACAGTATGAAACTAGAAATCCACTATAAGAAGAAGCCTGGAAAAGTCACAAATATATGGCAATTAAACAACATGCTACTGAACAACTATTGAATCAGTGAAGAAATCAAAACATACCTGGAGACAAATGAAAATACAGAAAACCAAAATCTATGGGATACAGCAAAAGTGGTACTAATGAGGATGTTAACAAGAAAAATCTCAAATAAACAATCTAATTTTACACCTAAAGGAACTAAAAAATGAAGGAAAATCAAAGCCCAAAGTTAGTAGAAGGAAGGAAATAGTAAAGATCAGAGTGAAAATAAATGAAATAGAGACTTAAAAAACAATAGAAAAGATCAATGAAACTAAGAGCTGGTTCTTTGAAAAGATAAACAAAATTGATAAACCTTTAGCCAGATTCATTAAGAAATAGAAAAAAGAGGGGGCCCAAATAAGTAAAATCAGTAATGAAAGAGATTTTACAACCGATGCCACAGAAATACAAAGGATCTTAAGAGACTACTATAAATAATTATATGCCAACAAATTGGAAAACCCAGAAGAAATGGAAAATTCCTTAAAACATACAATCTTCCAACACTGAAGCAAGAAGAAATAGAAAATATGAAAAGACTGATTAATAGTAATGAAATTGAATCAGTAATCAAAAACTTCTAACAAACAGAAGTCCAGGACAAGAGAGTTTCACAGATGAATTATACCAAATACTTAAAGAAGACTTAATACTTCTCCTTCTCAAATTATTACAAAAAATTGAAGAGGAAGGAACATTTCCAAACTCATTTTACAAGGCCACCATTACCCTGATACCAAAACCAGACAAAGACACTACAAAAAAAGAGAATTACAGACCAATATCCCTGATGAACACAGATGCAAAAATCTTCAACTAAATATTAGCAAACCAAATTCAACAACATATTTAGAAGATCATCCACCATGATCAAGTGGGAATTATTCTAGGGATGCAAGAATGGTCCAACATCCACAAATCAATCAAGAGGATACACTACATTAAGAAATTAAAGGATATTAATTATATGATTTTTCAATAGATGCCGAAAAAGCATTTGACAAAATTCAACATTCATTTATGATAAAAACTCGCAATAGAGTATAGATGTAATGTACCTCAACATAATAAAGACCATATATGACAAACCCACAGCTAACATCAATGTGGAAAAGTCGAATGCTTTTCCTCTAAGATCAGAAGCAAGACAAGGATGCCCACTCTTGCCACTTTTATTCAACATAGTATTGGAAGCCCTAGCCAGAGCAATTAGGCAAAAAAAAAAAAAAAAAAAAGAAAGAAAGAAAGAAAAGTCATCCAAATTGGAAAGGAAGAAGTAAAGCTGTCACTATTTACAGATGGGAAAATATTATATATAAAAAACCCTAAAGATTTCACAAAAAAAATAGTAGAACTAATAAATGAATTCAGTTAAGTTTCCAGATAAAAATTAATATACAGAAATCCTTTGCATTTCTATACACTCATAATGAACTATTAGAAAGAGAAATTAGGAAAACAATCCCATTTATGATTGCATGAAAAATAATAAAATACCTAGAAATGAACTTAATCAAGTAGCAAAGACCTATACTCTGAAAACTATAAGATATTGATGAAAGAAAATGAAGATGACACAAATAATAGAAAGATATCCCATGCTTATGGATTAGAGGAATTAATATTGTTAAAACGTCTATACTACCCAAGGCAATCTACAGATTTAATGCAATTTCTATTTAAACACCAATGGCATTTATCACAGAGCTAGAACAAATTATCTTAAAATTTGTATGGAATCACAAAAGACTTTGACTAGCCAAAGGATTCTTGAGAAAGAAGAACAAAGCAGGAGGTATCATGCTCCCTGATTTCAAACTATACTACAAAGCTATAGTTATCAAAAGAGTACGGTACCAACACAAAAACAGACACACAGATCCATGGAACAGAATGGAGAGCCCAGAAATAAACCCACACTTATATGGTCAACTAATCTACAACAAAGGAGGCAAGAATATACAATGGAGGGGGCCGGCTTGGTGGCACAAGTGGTTAAGTGCTACAGCCCTGCTGCGGCGGCCTGGAGTTGGCAGGTTTGGATCCCGGACGTACACTGACACACCACTTGTCAAGCCATGCTGTGGCGATGTCCCATATAAAGTAGAAGAAGATGGGCATGGATATTAGCCCAGGGCCAATCTTCCTCAGCAAAAAAAAAAAAAAAGGAGGATTGGTATTGGATGTTAGCTCAGCGCTGATCTTCCTCACAAAATAAATAAATAAATAAAAGAATATACAATGGAGAAAAACAGTCTCTTCACTAAATGGTGTTGGGAAAACTGGACAGCTACACGCAAAAGAATGAAACTAGACCACTTTCTTAAACCATATACAAAAATAAACTCAAAATGGTTTAAAGACTTAAATGTAAGACCTGAAACAATAACACTTCTAGAAGCAAACATAGGCAGTAAGCTCTCAATGTGACTTATGGTGGTGATCTTTTCATAATGCATAGAAATATCAAATCACTATGCTGTACACCTGAAATGAATATAATATTTTATGTCAATTATAGTTCAATTAAAAAATAAATTTATTTAATTCTAACAATTTAATAATAAAATAATTTTTATAATACTAAAAAAAGAAGCTCATAAATACAGAGGACAGATTTGTAGTTGCCAGAGGCAAGTGCTGGCGGGTGGGAAAATAGGTGAAGGGGGTCAAAAGGTAAAAAGAAAAAAAAAAAATCTCATGCCATAAAATAAAACCATTAAATAATATGCATAAAATGAGTTCTGTTTGTTTAAAAAGAAAATGTACATATATGGGTATTAAAAAATACCAAAAATGAATAAGTTAGTTAATTAAATCTGATCACATCTTCACAAAACTGCCCTGTTTATTACAGTTCAATGGTGCACCTGTTTGCTGTTAGATCCATTGCCAACATTTTCTGTGCTGCTCTTGATCACAGGGAACTATTTCCCGGGCTCCCTTCTTCTGGTTGGTTTCACAGTGGGTTGCGAAAATGGGAGGTCAGTATCTCCAGCTGTAATTCCAGCTTCCATTCAACAGGCATTTCCCTTGTGGCCCCAGTTATCACCAGGAATGCCAACCTTAGCTTTCTCTTGTACCAGAAGCTTTGTCACACCACATCCTCCCTACATCCCTTCAGCCTAATGGTAAGTAATGCCTTCCAGCTGTACCAAATCTATACGTTGCCTCTCTATGCCCTTTTTGATTTTTCCACTCTCCTTTCATCCTTGTAATCAAGTCCCGGTATTAAATTCCTTCAGTTCGAAGCATCTGAAGTGGTCTGTGGTTTTCTGACTGAGCCTTGATTGGTACATCTTCCCATTATACTTGGGATGGAATTCAGTGGCCTTTACCATAGCCTTGGAGGCCCTCTCTTACCTGTTCCTTGCTGACATTGATAGCCTCATCTCTCACTATGCTATTTTTCACTCACTATAAATTCACTTTAATAATACCCTATTCCTGCTGCTGGGACCACTCTTGCTTCTACTGAATCTAGGAAAACCCTAATCACCTTTTAGTTTTAAACACAAATGAAATTCTTTACAGAAACTTTCACTGACCTACTCAAATTATTTTTTTCTTTTATTGCTACTAACTAGTTGATTGTATAATGGTTTGGTTAAATTACTATCATCTCCCCTACTAAGCTGTAAGCCCATAAGTACCAGGGATCATGTGGGTACCAAGAGAATAGCAGAGTGGCTGATATACAAGTGACACTCAATAAATATTTATTGAGCTCACTTTCAAAATCCCTATTCATGCAGTTTTAAAAATTTTATTGAATGTTAGCTACTAAGGATACAAAAAAGTTCATATTCTAGTAGAGAAGAGAAACAGAAGACATATGATTGTAATAAGTTGTGATAAGTGCCACAGGGGATGTGAATACAGAGTGATACAGAAACATCCTAGAGATGATTCTAGCATGGGCTGCGGGGAGCTTGGGATAGTCAGAATGACCAAAGCTATACTGGTGAACTTGGAGATAGGAATGACTAAATCAGGCAGTTTCAGTTGTAAATACACCAAGAATTTTAAAAGCACCAATGCCCATGCCTCCTCCCTACACAAATAAACAAGCAATTCTGGTGTAGATCCTTGATGGATATTTTTATTTTATTTTTAATTCTATTCTGCAGCCAGGATTGAAAGTAACTGATTTGTTAAAGACTCAGTGCAGTCATGGTTCGCTTAAGGACTGGAATGCTTTCTAAGAAATGCATCGTTAGACAACTTCGTCGTTGTGCAAACACCATAGAGTGTCCTTACACAAACCTAGATGGTGTAGTCTACTACACACCTAGGCTATATAGTACTAAACTTATGGCACCACTGTCGTATATGCGGTCTGTCATTGACCGAAACATCATTATGTGGCGCATGACGGTAAATGCAAAAGCACAGAAATGTTAGAGGAAGGTGAGTAAATGAACTTCACCCAGAACACTGATTCGTGGACTGCTGCAAAGATTAGTGGAGGAGGAGGAGATTAAGAGAAAACGTCAAGAAGTGAGGCAGTAGACATAAGCAGGGAAAACTATTTTTTCGAGTTGCTATGTTATAGTGATATAAATGGGAAACCACTGGAAAATTTTAGGCAGGAAAGGGGGAATCTGATTAGGCACGAGTCTGAGGAAGATCTCTCTGCCAGCTGCATGGAGAACAGATTATTAGGATGGGCGATGGGCGGAAAGCCAGCTGTGGTCCTCCCAGGGTGTGTTTTGGAGACCCGCGGTGGCAGGGGGTGGAGACACAAAGGCTGCGAGATAAGCAGGAGGTGTGTTTGCAAGGACCTGCTTCTTTGCTTGACCTCTTCTGCTCTCGGCGTAAACTCTAATCCCTTTGTGATTAAAGGAATTTAGTTCACAACCTACATCTAAAATTAAGGACAATACAATCTTAGAGTTTTTGAATTAACAGCATGCTTATTTCCCACCGTGTTCACCGCTGCAGAAGCCTGTGTCTTGAGTCTCTGTCACCCGTCCCGGCCTCATGGCACGAGCTGTGAGGGCATCATTGCTTTTGCACTCTCCTGAGCACCTGAGTGCACACTTCCAGCTCAAAGGACATTGAGAATTTAGATTTGATTTCAAGCTCCTTTTGTTTTGTGCAATTTACGAATGGATTGGTCAGCCATGAAACTGGGGGGGAAATTTAAACAACTATTCTTACATCTTCTTCTAGACTTTTCTAAGAATAAATTCCAAGTTTCTGAGGGTGAAAGAGCAAAACATAAACCCCGCCTCACAAGGAGAAAAACAGAAGTGTGCATTCCCATATGTCACTGTGCCTTAGGGCTGAGAAGCCTTAAAAATCTCCCTCTTAGTTACAAAATATTTTTCCTTGCGAGGAGAATTTTTACGATGCACTCTCTTAGCAACTTTGAAATAAGCAATACAGTGTTATGAACTATAGTTACTGTGCTGTACGTCCCCGTGACACTGATTTTGTAACTGGAAGTTTGTCCCTTTTGGACTCCTTCACCCATTTTGCCCAGGCCCGACTCCCCCTACCCTCTGGCAACCCCTGATCTGTTCTCTGCATCTGTAAGCCTGGGCTTTGTGTGTGTGTTTTGTTTTGATTTGTTTGGAGATTCCATATATAAGTGAAACCATACAGTATCGTGGAGATCATTTTGCAGTGTATACAAATATCAAGCCATTATGTTGTACACCTGAAACTAATATCATGTCGCATGTCAATTACACCTCAGTTAAAAAATCAATCCCCCTCCTACTGTTCTTGAATGAGTTGGTGCCAGTCCTGCTCAGACTGCTGCCGGCAGCTCAGGGGACCCCTGGGCCCAGAGCTCCGTGGGGTTTTCGATGGAGAGACTCAGCCAGTCCCACCAGCTGTGTGGAATTGAATAAGGCCACCCTGAGTAGTGACTTTTCTTCCACCCCTGTGGGAGACAAATAAGCACATAGCCTATTTGGACTTGTGAGTGCCCTTCTCTCTTTGTGCCCCATGTGGCCAGTTGTTTCAAGTGCCTCTCATTCTAGCTCTACACATCCGTTAGCTGAGCTTCCTCAATTGCTTGCAGGTAGCTGAGTGCGCTGGGTGTTTTAGTTGGGACTAATCTCTGGTTCCCATATGGGGACAAGAGTATTATCACACTTCAGCCCACTAAAAAAAAAGCCTAAGTGGGCTTTGCAGGTGTTCTCCTCCCTAATGGACCAAAACACCGCAGCTTGTGTATACTTTTATTTGTAAAGTGTTTTTCTCTGTCTGCATGTTTAGAATAAGGCTAGTGTAAAGCACTGCTGTTTAATTGCTAGCGGGGCCAAAGGTTTCGCTTTAATTCAAGATTATTTAAATAAAAACATTATTTATAAATGAAGTGCTGCTTTCTGTCCAAACATGTAAGAATGCTGCTTCTAGCTGAGATCCGATGCTGTTACAGAAGAATTAAATGTTGTTTTTGTGTTGGATTTGTTTTAGAATTGGGATTTCTATTAAACCACTCATTATTTTAATCATGCCCAATTTTAAGATAAAATAAAACAGTGGAACACCCTTATGTACCCATATTTCATTTATACCAATATTGATTATCTTATATCCTAGCAAGATGTCAATATTATTGTTTTTCCATCTAGTTGATAAAACCACATGATTGTCATCATAATCACTATCATGATAGAAATATACATTAACACCACCTTATATTTACCTATTACTTGTTACTTTTTGAAGCATACCTGCATTCATCATTATTCACCAAGTATTTATTGAGAGCCTACTTAATTCTGAGCACTGTGCCTTAGCGTGTCAGAGATTACTGTCAATTTGGAAAAAACTTGGTAAACCACCCAAAACACTTATAGGGTGATATTAGACCGTGATATTTTATCTATCTACTTATCCACCTACATAAGTATATACAGCCTCTTTACCACAGCATTGAGGCAGCTTTCCAGATAATATCATGAAAATTAAGTCACAAGTTTTCCAGATCTGTTTCCTCATTCAGAGCATGAAAAAGTCCAAAAAAATAATTTATAAGCTTTTTCTTTTTTGAATGTAGTGCTCTATGGCAAAAATCTTTATTTCTAATATAGAAAACTTTGATGCAACAGTTAGGAATTGAGTTCTAATTTAGTAGATGTGTAGGACTCACTATAGAGAACAGGTCTGGAAAAGGACAGAGATACGTGATTATCGTCACCTTACACTGGAGCAAACAGGCTGGGAGACATTAAGCAGCTTACCCCAAATTAAATGAAAACAAGTAACTTTGTTATATATATAGCAAAAGAAATTTCCTGGAACATGAACTAGACAAATAATTTGTACATGTTACAAGCCGTATAAAAAGTTTTTAACTCAGATATAATTTTCAATCTTTTAACAGATGGGTCAGAAAGAAATTATTACTGTATAATGCAGTTGTTGATTCATCAGTCATTGACTGAGACACAACAGTAAATAACAGAGATCTACTCCTTCCTTCTGGGACTCTGATTTCTCGTTGAGGAGACTGATAAAATGAAAACAAACAGAAAAAGAAATATTAATAATTATAGGTTTGGGAATGTGTTAGGAGGAAATAAACAAGGCAGGGCAGCAAATAACAACAAAAGAGGCTGACTTGAGTGAGTCTGGTCAGGAAAGTGAGGTCTCTGAAGAAGGATCATTTAAGCTGAGACCAAAGGGAACAAAAGGTATTACCTTTCATGAAAGTGAAGAGAAGAACACTTGAGGAAGCACAGCTGGCATGTGCAAAGGTCCTGAGGCTACAGAGAGCTCACCCCAGCTAAGGAACTAAAGAAAGACAAGCTTTGGTAGAGCATACAGGTCTTTGCATATTTATCTATTTCAGCATTTATCAAAATGTTATACAATTGGTGGTTTACATATCTGTTTCACTCAAACTAGATTATGAGTACCTTAAGGACAACTAAGCATTATACTTATTTCTGTCAACAAATGTTATTTGTAAGAATGAGTCAGCAGTGCTTTCAAAGATCTCAGGTGCACACTTTTGATAAATTAAACTAAGAGGCTTAAAAATTTCCTGAAAATACTAGTTTATATATTTTACAATCTAATTTTTAGAAAAGAATGATTATGATTTTACATTTTAAAATAATGTTATTAAACATTTTACCATTATAACCAACACATATTCACACAGAAACTTTTGAGAAGCAAAAAGAGAAAAAATAGAAAATAATTAGGATTACTTACAAACTCTAACCCATAGACAACGGTTGTGAACATTTATGTGTAACTTTACAGAACCTATGCATATACATTCGCATGTGTATACATATACACATCTGTGTGTACATACATATGTAGAGATATATACATGCAAATATCATATAATACATATTTTGTTGTAGAAATATATTGTGATCCTATTTTTTAAATCAATATATTTTTGTAACATCCTATTTTCACTTTAAAAGATATCTTGGGGGCCGGCCCTGTGGCTTAGCGGTTAAGTGCGTGCGCCCCGCTGCTGGTGGCCCGGGTTCGGATCCCAGGCGCGCACCAACACACTGCTTCTCCCGCCATGCTGAGGCCACGTCCCACATACAGCAACTAGAAGGATGTGCAGCTATGACATACAACTATCTACTGGGGCTTTGGGGGGAAAAAAAAGGAGGAGGATTGGCAATAGATGTTAGCTCAGAGCCGGTCTTCCTCAGTGAAAAGAGGAGGATTAGCATGGATGTTAGCTCAGGTCCGATCTCCCTCACACATAAAAAAATAAACAAATAAAAGATATCTTGAACATATTTACATATATAAAAAATTACAATTATTCTAAAATTTTTAAAACCAGGAATGCCTATCAATTTTTAATATATATGGTGTATGTGTGAGGAAGATCAGCCCTGAGCCAACACCTGTGCCCATCTTCCTCCATTTTTTATATGGGACGCTGCCACAGCATGGCTTGATGAGCGGTGTGTAGGTCTGTGCCCAGGTTCTGAACCTGTGAACCCCGGGCTGCTGAAGCAGAGTGCATGAACTTAACCACTACACCATCGGGCTGCCCTGAGTTTATATATTTTTCACATTAAACTTTTTCTGTAGGAAAACACATTAGAAAATTTTGTAATGTTGAAGTAATTGTATAGTACTAAGATAACTCATACTTGTTTATGATTATTCTTTTAGTGACTTGATTAATTTAATTTTATTATATTTTATTTAATATTTTAATATCTATATCCTGAAGTAAGATTGACAAATAGTTCTCTCTCCTGTTTTATCCTTATGTGGTGTTACAATCAGACTTTCCTTGCATTCTAGAATGAGTTGGAAAACTTTTTTTTTACGCTTATAATCCTTTATATGATAAAAATAATAAATGCCTATTTGATGAATGATCTCTGACAATATTTGTGACTCATTCAGCTTGTCTAGTTTCTTTTGAGTTGATTTTGGTATTTAATCTTTTGTAATGAAAATAATTTCTATTTAAATTCTTATTTAAAATATTTAAAGAATATATTTCAGATTTTAGGGATGTAAAGTTGTGCCCAGTACCATGGTATTGTTTTTCGTTCCTGTTGATTCTTTCCTTGTTGCCTTTACCAGGATTTAGTTATTTCTATACTAGGTTTCTGGCTTTTTGTTGAAGAGTTGATAATAAAGATTTGAGAGGGAAGTAGGGAGACTACAAACATGCTGAGTGTATGTAGTCAGCTTCTCTTTCAAAGAACAGGAGTTACCCACATCTCACAGTAGTGGAGCGTTATTTAGGTGCTAGTCTCCTACTCAACCCTCAAAGCCTCCCCTCTGCCTTCTCCCTGGTCAGCGAGCTGCCCCTTGCAGTCTACTCTGGGGTTGTGGTGGGAGTGGGGCGGGTGGGAAGGCTACGTATTACAGCAGTGTATGTGGATGCTCTGTGGCTCTTAGTTAAATACCCAGCCAACCACACGTGGCCCCAGTCTCTGACACTGGGTTTCTTTTTGAGTTCTCTGGAAGGACACTCTGACAACTAAATGCATCTGAATAGTCTTCAGCTCTGATGAGTTCATTGTCAATTTATTCATATTCATTTTAGGATGTCCAAAATATATAAACAGCTGTTCATATACTAACTAAAATAGTGGGGATTAACATGGGAACATACAGAAATGACACTTTTAATGTCTTTTAAAAGGTTTTGAAGACTCAAAAATAGCTACTTCCTAAAAATGCAGCCAGTGTTGTGTAATCCTTTCTAGGACTAGAACTGCATAGCACAAAATGAAAGTCAAGAAGAGGACAGAGGATAAATTCTGCATTTGGAGACTTCCAAAATCTTTATTCTTCCTCCTTTTTTTCCTGTGATAAACTACTAAAACAATAAAACAGTAATTTAAAAAGAAGGACATATAGTTCAAATATTGTTTCTTTCTTACTCCAAGTTCTGTTCCATTCTATTACAAAGTGCTCACCACAGTAATCATTGTAATAAAAATAACAATAATTGCTAACATTTATTGATTACTTATGTACCAGCCATTACACTAAACTCTGCACATGGATTATCCCATTTCAGCCTCTCGACCACACTATGAGGTAGGTATTATTAAGCGCATCCAGGCATAGACAGGTTAAGTAACTTGGCAAGGTCACACAGCTAGCTAATGATGATCTGGAATTAAAACCCAGATAGTCCAACACAGGATTGATGCAACAATAGGTGGTTTCATTTTGTGACAATTGAAAACTAATATTTGCTGATAAAGTCTTCAAGTTCCCTTGGTGATACATGATATGATATATACATATATCTTTAAAATCTACTTATGATTATATGTCATAAAATTAACTGTTGATCTGTAGGAATCAAATACCACTTTAATAACTCGAGTTAAAAAATATCAAAAGTTACTTTTTAACTACATTATCAGAAATGTGGCAATTCAGGCATTTGATAGTATTTTTGAAGCCAAGTTACTAATATTTGGGTTTAAATAGCAAAGTCAGTACAAGCCCTTAGACCACAGGGAGGATCCCAGAGAGGCTTGATTGACATTTTTGTGGCTGTTGTTCTCCTTATGACATCACTGACCTTAGCTGTAAACAATCCTATAAGTGCAGCTTTGGCTCTATGATCTCTGACGTCATCTATATTTGCAACGCGCTGGGATCTTATTTTCTAAAGTGAAGCTCATCACCCTCTTGCCTCTCCAAAAACAAAACCTTGGAGATGAAATATCTGCTAGGTAATATTTGTTTCTTTATTGCCACACACCTCCCTACGTACCCTCCTCTATTAAATTACTCTCCTTTCAGTAATCATTCATTCACCCCATCATGGATTAAGGAAACGTTTTTGATGTTGATTTGCATGATGACTCTTTCACTGTTTGATGAAACAAAGATGCATAAACAGTAACTCAGATCTTAAAATTTCATAAACTACTGGATGACACTAAGTCCTTCCTGCTTTCCCAGTTAGTCAAGCAATGAATTGTTCATGGGAGAAGCGGAAATTTAAGAGTCTTCATAATCATTATATCAACTGCATATCAAACTACCTGGAAGGAGACAGCATTTTGTTTTCAAACATATTAAAATCAAGGTTTGAGATTTTCTTTTTTTTTTTTTGGTAAAAGACGCCTGCTCTCAATCTGGCAAACCCAATACCAGAACAAGTCTCACAGCTCAAACTTAATGTCTTCCCCTGCATCAGAACCCCTTCTGTAAGCTCACATGACAAGACAAAAAAACAGGGCCTGGTTGGCATTGACTTACAGTGAAGACTGAACCGAATCTACTATTCTGGGACAAACTGCATATTATGCTTAGTAGAAAGAGAATTACAGGAGGAAGGAGAAAGTAAGACTCTAGTTCCTACATTGCCCCTACCTGGATTTCCATGGGAGAATAATTTTCCAAGTCCTCATCTCTTCATCTGCAAGATAATAAAAAAAGTCCCCTGAGGGGACTGACCCAGTGGCCTAGTGGTTAAGTTCACACACTTCACTTCGGCAGCCTGGGGTTTGTGGGTTTGGATCCTCGGCACGAACATATGCACCGCTCATCAAGCTATGCTGTGGCAGTGTCCCATATATAAAACAGAGGAAGATGGGCACAGATGTTAGCTCAGGGCCAATCTTCCTCAGCAAAAAGAGGAGGATTGGCAATGGATGTTAGCTCAGGGTGGGTCTTCCTCACCAAACAAAAAAAAAAAGGTCCCCTGACTCCTCGTGAGGGATATTTTAGGAACTCCAACCAAGGGCTAGTAACTTTCAAGATACTGTCATTGACATTTATAATTCACTATTCAAGATGTTATTTCTACTTCTATTCAGGGATAATTCTTTGTGCTATAGATGTGTTATATATGCATTATTTTAGAGGTGGCAATACACAGATTTCCACACAAAAACGCAAGATTCATGAAATCCAAAATATATTTATAGAAATTCAAGTTGATTTCCATTTATTCACAATATTAATGTTATTCATATCAGCAAAATTTTCTATGCAAAATAAATTATTTACCTTGACATAGATGTGGAAATGAGTGCAATTCCATTTAGTAACTGGTAAGCTGTTTCTTAGATGACCATTCTTTGTGGTGACATTTTGTTTTAAGTGAATGCATTTAAAAGTTACTTTTTTTTTTCCCCAGCTCAGATGTAAGATACTTGAAGTTAGCCTCAGATCCCAAACAAGTGTATTCTATTAGTATCTAGCCGGAGATAATAGAGACATCCACAAATAGGAGAAAACACTTGCATATCTGTGATATTATTTTGGAGAAAAACAGAGAATTCATAAAGTTTATTTTTTAAATGTTGCAATTTTATTGTGTATTTTACATTTCTCTAGCTAATAAGTTTGACAACTTTTAATCCTTTACACAAAATATGTGCTCTATTTTCCTAGTACAATAATTTAATATTAGTATGTTACAACTGCTCTTTTTTAATATCTTTTATATATTATTGCATCTTCTAGTTTATAACTACTGCTGATTTGCAAGTATAGCTATATATTTTTCTTTCACATATAGTCTCCAAATAGTGATTCAAAATGGAGGAAATACAAAGAAATTATGGGAAAACTGAGTGGTGAATGAAAATATAGTCATAATTTCAGGTTAAAAACTAAGGAGAAGTGATATCTAAGAAGGAGAAACCAGTAAGTCTGTAAGCTTGTAGTAACCATATTTCAAAAATAGTGGCAATTCAGGAAAAGACTGGATTTAGACAGAATTTGAAAATTTAATCATTTAGCACGTTTTGGATTTTAAAGTTTTCTTACGGTTATTGCCAGGCACTTGAGTATCTCAGAGAAAAAATCAACAAAGCATTAAAATTAGCTACTAAAATAACTATTGTCTTTATTTGTGTTAATTATGAAAGTAAAATGTTCCAATGCACCTTAGGAAAAGTAATCTTTCCCCACCTTAGGAAAAGTAATCTTTCCCCACCATTAATAGCAAAGAAATAACAAAGGAGAGAGCTCATCACAAAGAAATGACCTTATAGGAGAGTATCCATGACTGCAGACGGACTCTGCGAAGTTGGGAAAAAAAGGCTATTTTGCGGGACCGTATACTTAAAACATTCTAGTAGAAGCGTCTATAAAGAAACTTACTTATCCATTCATCAAGTACAAGCAAGGTGACAGAAATATCCAAAGAATTAATTTCTTATGAGAAAATCTGCAAATATGATTTTTGAGTTGCCAATTCTGAACTTGTTCTAGTCTTGATGTCTTAACAGGGGAATACTTCTGTGGGGAAATTTTACAGATCTTTTTTCTTTTTTAAATTACCACTGCCATGCAGAAAGAAATACCTTTGAAAATTGAGCTGTGAGAAGACTTTTGCCCAGAACTGATATTTTCTTTTTACGTAATGGATTTTTTTGAATTTTATTAGCGTTCTTTAAAATCATCTTGCATAAAATGTAAAGAAGAGACGTTTTATCTAAGGGATAGATATAGATATAGATATATTGGCCTCATATAAATCTGTTCTGGGGAAGTAATTTGCAATTAAACATACAAAGAATTTTTCATTACTTCTTGGGTTTTAAATGGAATAAATAATAGAACGTGTATACCTACATTACACTACTTTTGGAGAAAGGGCACTACAAGCACCCGTCTTCTTAGGAACCATGTAACTGATACACAACAGAGTATCTCTCCTGCCCTACACGTGGTCAGAATTACAAAGGGACCTCCTCCCAGTGTATGTCTGCCATTAGAGCCACTGGTGGTTGACCCATGTGGTTGATCGGATGCCCAATGTGAAGACACAAGCGGACAATTGGAAAATGCACTCAACTAACAAGCAGTTGCCTGGGGTGATTAGTGGGAGCTTTCTTTTCTTGGCTAAGATGACCCCAAATTTTATTAAGAAAAATGTAGCAAAGATGAAGTGCATTGAATTATTGATCCATCTTGGAACACATAAAGCTTAGGAAAGAACTGACGACAAAGACGTTTGCAATTTTATAATAAGTGCTTCCCCCAAAAGAGAAGATATGTCGTCCTCATGAAAGAGTACTCCAGCCATTTGCCTGTAAGTACATAAAATTTTAGGTATTTCCATAGGAGTTTGAGAAGCAGTAATTAGTATTTTGTTGATTCTAAGGAAAATGTGTCTAAGATTAATTAATTAATATGATCGTTAGTGGAAACTTTGTTAGATTTCCTCAACTTTCACTACCTTCTTTCCTCCACGTTCCTACTTGTGTCTCTTTAGTGAAGTTCACTGGTACTTAGCATGGCGGTCTTCTCCTAGTGATGTCCGCATTTTTGTAGGGAATGGTGCACTATTGAAAGATGATCAACCTAAGGCATTAGATTTTAAGCATTAGATTTGTTTGCTTTTGATAAGAATAGTGTCTAGAACCTTTAACAATGTGTTATCTACTCTTCATACTCATAAGGCTTGATTTTCCATTTATATGTTTGAAGTCTAAAGGATCTAATGTAAAAAAAATATTAAAGGTAAAGTTGAAAAATGAAAATAAGCACAGCTGAAAATTGTCATACTTAATTTTCTTCAAAGAATTTTGATTAGTGGTTCATATTTGTACTAGTGAAATAAACAAAAGCACTTCATTTTTCTGTTAATATTGATTTAGTACACATTTTAAGTACTCTCAAATATTTTCTTCACTTGATTATTATATTAGTCAATAGTAGTAACATTAATGATTAAATCCA
Source organism: Diceros bicornis minor (assembly GCF_020826845.1). Lineage (NCBI taxonomy): Eukaryota > Metazoa > Chordata > Mammalia > Perissodactyla > Rhinocerotidae > Diceros > Diceros bicornis. The sequence goes on along the minus strand of NC_080779.1, from coordinate 9,754,068 downwards.
CATTATTTTTTTAGTTGAAATTGACAATTTAAATAATATAATTCTATATACCGTTTGGAAAGAGAAGCATTTGTGGACATTCAAATTTTCTTTTATTCAGTCTTCCAAAGATTCTTTATTTCAAAGAACTCAGGGCTTTTTACAAATAACTAAAATTACTCAAAATTACTTTCCAAATAACTTGAACAGCACATGTAGGAGCAGAATAAATAGTTTTGAGATAGTGACTGGGATGAGCCTTTTCTCAGAACTCAAGCTAAATGATATCTTTTTCAGGTCTGAAAATGTTTAGCTAGCTTTTTTCCCCTCTACCTGGCCTTATATGCTGCAACACAACCTTCCTTTCCCTGAAAGCAAAGGAGGGTTTGCAACACAACCCTCCTTTCCCTGAAAACCTGGTATTTTCTGAAGATTCACATGAGAGTGTTGGGGAGAAGTGTGGCTTGGTGGGCAGATTGCTGGATAAGTAGACAGGACATCCAAGTATCTAGTGTTAATCTCTTCCTTTTCACGTGATACTTGATTATGATCATGAAATTGAATTGTTGGAATCACATGGATCTACTTTGAAAATAAAGACAGAAGAATATCTGGGAAAAGCAGTATGAACAACAGTTGGTTCAAATCTAACTAACCACAAAATCTTAATGATCTGTTTGACTTTACATATAATCCTACTTTTAAGAATGTGTAGTCCATTTTTTTTTGTTGTTTGATTGGCATAATTAAATGTTTTATCATTCTCATCTAGAAAGTTCTAAAAGGAAAACATTTCTAACAAATCATTTACCTTCATAGCTCAGGGGAAGTATTTATTTATAGGCAAATGAATTAAGTATCTTTCACACAGAAGAGAGAACCCAGCAAATGTATAAAGAAGCCAGTTGGACTTTATATCCGTCTTAGAGTTGATGCAGCTCATTCCTCTCTCACAGAATCTGGCCATTTTCAGACCCAGGTAATATGGACGTTGACAGTGTAGTCTGAATATTTAGCTTGCCATCTTAAAAATTTCAAGAATTAAGAAAACACTCATTCAAATAATAGTATAAACACATCTTGCTTATCAAACTAAAATGTTTAGATTAACTAATTTTTATGTTTATCTGGGTATAACTGAAAGTTGAAAAATATTGGAATTAGACCATTGTTATAAAAATGAAATGGATTTTAAGCACAGACTATTAAATATCATTATTCTTTTTATGAACTCATAGTTAAAATAATAGGTTTTTGAGACTGTCATTTTTGCTAACAACCTGTAAATTTTATTTTTCTGTTGGTGTTTATACCTTGATTCATGGCTATAAAAATCTACAAACTCTAAGTTTTACCCACATCATTGCAAGGAAAATCGCTAAATGAATAAAAGGACAAAACTGGACCTACCACATTTATTTATTGTAATAATTCTTCATTGTTATAGATAATTAGCACTCATACTCTAACAAAATTTTAGTTTGAGTTGCTTCATCCAAAACCACTTAAGGTTATTTACCTCTTAGAAAGTAAGTGCTTATCCTTGGGCCACAGTCTAAGAGTCATTGAGAAAGGCTTTAGAGTTCCTTAAATTACCTTCAGAACACATGCCTATTATTAATTTTAGCTAAAATTTTCAATATCTAACCTTGAAAATTTTTTTCTTTGTCATTCCTTGAAATGTCCCAAATATCTAATAATTTTCATTTGAGATGGTGATTACGAGTTTACATAAATATAAAGACATAAATTGTTTAGTATACAGTATGCATAGAAGTCATAGTGATAAATGAGGGAATCATTTTCAGACACAAGACTGAGTCAAAAAGAGGAATGATGTCTTTTTCAGGACATATGTAAAATAGAAATTCAGAGTGCCACCAGAAGTAAAGTGGCCTCTGTGGAATAAAAAGTAAATCCAACAGTTGGCATATGCCTAGTACACAGCAGGCACTCAGTAAATGCTTATCAATGAATGAGCGAAGGAATGAATGTGTTTATGACCCTCAAGTTCCAAACACTTTACAAGAAGCAACTAGTTTTTCTCAACCTTCTTGTAAGTTCCTTGGTTTCTCTTATAATTTGCAAACTCTGTTTCCACTTCCTGGGATGCTCTGACTTTTCACTGCTCTCCAGGCCTATTCCCAGTCCTACTGTGTTATGTTGAAATTGATGTTTTGCACGATGGTCTCCCTCTGTTATGCTATGAGTTCTCTGAAAGCAGGGGCAAATTCTCATCTTCCACTAAGCCTAGTGCTTGGTGCATGCCTAACTGGTCTCTCTCCAGCTTCCTCTTTTGCTGACTTCTAATCCATTCTCATTATAGCAAACTGAGGGTCCATTTTAAACTCAAATCTTATTGTATCACTACTTTATTAAAATTATTAAATGGCTTCCCAGGGGCTGGCCCCGTGGCCTAGAGGTTAAGCTCAGCATGCTCCACATTGGTGGCCCAGGTTCGGTTCCTGGGCTCGGACATACACTACTCGGTGGTGGCCATGCTGTGGCGGCAACCCACATACAAAACAGAGGAAGATCAGCCGCAGATGTTAGCTCAGGGCTAATCTTCCTCAGCAGAAAAAAAAAGAGAGAGAGAGATAAATGACTTCCCATTGCTCATAGAATAAAAGTTAAAATTGGCCATTATCTGACCTTTGGATCCTCCAAAGTCATTGTGTACTTCTGTCCTTTTCACACACTGTCCTTCAGTCTTACCGCTTTCCTTTCAATTCCTTCAATAAATCAAATTCTTTTCTATCTCAATTCCTCTCTCCCCAGAATGCCTCACCTTACTCCTATCCTGTCTGGCTAATTGTGATTCAGCCTTAAGATCTCAGGTAAAATGTCAACTGTTCTTGGAAGTCTTTCCTTATTTTTCCTATTTCAATAAGTAAATTTGTAGAGCTCTGTGCTTTTTCTTCCTATGAATGGTTAGGATTTGTAATTAGAAATTTATTTGTGTGAACATTCTGGAGTCAGGGTCCATGTCTGTTCTATCGATCATAATAAAATTAGCCTTTATCATGGTATCTGGCACATAGTACGTTCTTATTAAATATTTGTCCAGTAAATGAATAGATCTTAGTTTAGTTTCCAATTATGAACATTCTGAAGGAAAGAAGAAAAGACCGGAAAAAAAAAGGGACAGGGGAAAAACAGTTGATGAACAGTTTTACATGACATGATAAGAACTTGACTTTCAATGGTAAGATAATTGCTGGAAAGGAGGAAGAAGGAAATTTAAGTTTGTGGATACTTGACAATAAAAAAAGATGGACATGGAGCATCACGCCATACCCACTAAATAAGAACTTCTTAAGATGTGGTCAACATAGCTGCAGATTTTAATATCCACAGAAGATTCTCATGTGTAGGAGGGTTGAAGATAGTGCACAGGAGGCTGACTGAGGAATCAGAGGCACCTTTTTACCTCAGAAGATCTTCAAGGGACCAATCAAATAGTTACTGAGTGTAACAAGAAGTTTTAACTCTGTAAACAATAGCATCTGCAAGCAATAAACTCTCAGGAGTTTACTAGTTTTCTGGTTTTCATCTCATTGAAAAATAATCAATATTGAGGCTTTTGCTGGTATGGAGAAAGTACAAAAAGAATTGCTGGGGATCTGTTTCTTCTATCATTCTACTGTGAGTTGGTTCCCTTCAAAACGTTCAAGGTAGACTATGACAGTAAATATATTAGGATATTTTGTTAGTTACAAAGGCAAGAACAAAGTGAAAAATATCCTTCTGGCTTAATGAAAACATTATTGGCTTGGGGCTAGCCCGGTGGTTTTCATGCTCTGCTTCAGTGGCCTGGGCAGGGACCTATACACGGTTCACCAGGCCATGCTGTGGCGACATCCCATATACAAAATAGAGGAAGATTGGCACAGATGTTAGCTCAAGCAAAAAATTGAAGATTGGCAACAGATGTTAGCTCAGGGCCAATCTTCCTCACCTAAAAAACAAAAACATTATTGATTTTTCTCTGTATCAAGTACCTATTTCTGAAATCCCTTTTAAAACTCCATTCATTATGCTTCAACTTCAAGGAAGGCAGGAAAGGGAAGTTAATGAAGATAAAACTCAAGCCAATAAACATGGATATTTTTTTAGCAGATGGCATGGGTATAAAGTTTAAGTTGTTAAGACAGATGAAATAAATGGATAACATGTTTTATTTGGATTCAACTTCTATTTCTATTTCCTATTAAGTTGCACAGTTCTCAGTTTGCTGGACAGCATAATGTCCTAAAAAAAAAGTGCCTGCTGCCGTGTTACCCTGGTGCTGTTGTACACACTGAGGACTGTCTGCAAGTATTGACATTATGTGATTCATATACAGTGTAGTAAAACACTGGGAAGACCAAGTGTCTGAGTTAGAAATCTAGATATCCTGATTCTTTGTAATATTTTTGTATTTTTCCTACAAAATTCTTTCTTGAAAAGTGGAGAATTTACTGCCACTATCTCACCTCTATGGTTGAAGTATAACTTTTGTTCAAAGATGGACTGAACTTTCTTTTGAAAGAAAAGTGGCCAACTGAATAGAATGTCCTCCACGTTGGGCAAAACCGATAATGGAGCTTCCATGGGATCGTGCTTCCATCAATATCAGCCATCTGTGTCCACTCAAATTGAGATTGTTATCTCAGTAAGAAAAGTTGCCAGCTTTAGAAAGAATTTGGATGACTGAGGTAAACTCTCAAGACAAACTATTTCCAGGGTTTCTACGTGTTTTTTTTTGTGTGTGTGTGTGAGGAAGATCAGCCCTGAGCTAACATCTACACCAATCCTACTCTTTTTGCTGAGGAAGACTGGCCCTGGGCTGACACCTGTGCCCATCTTCCTCCACTTTATATGGGACGCTGCCACAGCATGGCCTGACAAGCGGGGCATCTATTCACGCCTGAGATCCGAACCGGGGCTGCCAGCAGCAGAGCATGTGCACTTAACCGCTATGCCACGGGGCCGGCGCCCAGGGTTTCTATGTTAAATTATGTGAAGGTAAGAATTATTTAGGCAGAACCCATATCATTTCAATAAAATACCAAGTCTTTTGTTTATTCTATGAATCGGTTATGTGAGGATACCAACAAAGAGTGAAGCAGAGGGCAGAATCGCTCTCAAAACAGGGTTAGTTAAAAGAGAAAGTGACTTAGTAATTGTATTTTACAAAATAAAACCACACTTGATTATAGAATATTGACCATGTATATAGAGCTGTCGGAAAAAAAGTGTTAAGATATAATAATCTTCCTATTCTAGCCATTAGTTTTTAAAAAGAGATTTTTGCTCTTTTTAAAAAAATAAATAGTTCCTAAATCTATTGTTCTTTTTGTTTGGAAGTTATAATACTCTGTTATCCAACACATATGTTTTGAAATTGTACTATATGCAAAGCATTATTTTCATTAGATATTTATTAGAATAAAACATATGTAAACATGCACAATCATTACACTCTCAGAGTTTAACATCTTATAGAGTAGCTAGTTATTTAGAAGTGCCTGAGAATGGTGAATGATGTTGAAATCTTTAGGAAAGAGAATCATTTCTTCTGGATGCAGCATTGGGAATATATGGGCTGGGATAAATTTGAAGCATAGGTAAAAATTTGTCAGCAAAAAAGGAGGCTATGGACCTATGTATTTAATGAGGTAAATAAGATGAGAAAAGCCACCAAAATGCAAAAGCACTATGTGAAAAAATCCTAAAGAAAAATTGGTTCATAAAGTTGGAAAAGACAAGGATCAACAACAGTGAAAAAAAGAAACAAAACCAGGATTTTCAATACCAATAGTATTTTCCTGTTGCCATGATTTTCTGATATTTTTTCTTTATGATATTGTTGCATTTTCTAAGTATACTTGATCATTTTTTTGTGTGTGTGTGAGGAAGATCGGCCCTGAGCTAACATCCGTGCTAATCCTCCTTTTTTTGCTGAGGAAGACAGGCTCTGAGCTAACAGCTATTGCCAATCCTCCTCCTTTTTTGTCCCCAAAGCCCCAGTAGATAGTTGTGCGTCATAGTTGCACATCCTTCTAGTTGCTGCATGTGGGACGCCGCCTCAGCATGGCCGGAGAAACGTTGTGTCGGTGGGCAGCCCGGATCAGAACCCCGGCCGCCAGTAGCGGAGTGCATGCACTTAATCGCTAAGCCACGGGGCCGGCCCCTACTTGATCACTCTTTAAGATGCAGGGAAATTAATAAATAAAAGCAAATAAAATTTAAAGTCAAGCATTAAAGTGGGTAGATGGTTATTTTATACTGATAGAGGATATAATCACAATAAAAATATAACCATGAATCTATATGCACTATATAAAAGAGGAACAAAAGCATAAAGTTAAGACACCGTGTTAGTGTACACTCTGAACGTACATTACCTGTATAGTAGAAAAACATAAAAAAGAGTAAAATGAAAAATTTCCTTATAGTGCAGAATTCACAGAATTCCAAAGAGGGGAAGACCATAATACACACTAGAGAAAGGCCTAAAATTTTTTAAAAAGAAAGAAACTACATGAGGAAATAAATACCATGTAGGACAACTACCAGGTATGACAAAAGGCATTAAGAAAAATTGAACAATCTGAAAGAGACTATAAAATTAGTAATTTCAATGGTCAAGAAATAAAATAAAGAATATAAAACATAACATTTCATTGTAAACAAACTGAATTTCAAAACTTAACTTATTGGTTAAAAAGAAACTAAACAAGTTGAAAAGACAATTAGTGAATTTGAAGATAGGTCTGGGAAAATTACAGAAGATGTAGCAAATGGATATAAAATGTATAATAGAGAATATAAGATTTATAAAAGAAGTTCAAACATTTGTGTAATAGGAGTTACGTAAGTAATAATAAGAGAAATGAGGAAGAAAATATTAAAATATATAATAGCTAAAAAACTTCATAAGTTAGGGAAGATTGGATTCTTCATCTTGAGATAAGCCACTAATCCCTAAAACAAGGGAAGCAAAAATAAATCCACTACAAGTTAAGTTGATGTTAAATAGAAGAAGAAAATGCTCACAGTGACTATAGAATAAAGACACATTACTTATAATAATAAAACAAGAGATGGAAGATATCACATCAACAATAATAAGATACATTAAGCTGATGGGATATTATTTTTCAAAACACAAAGTAAAAATAACTGATAATATTTATAACAGATACTATGAGCTATTTATAACTGAATAACAAGGAAAACATTGCCTATCAGAATACGTAGGATGCAAATAAATCTATAATTGTAGGTAAATTTGTAGCATTAAATGCATATATCAGAAAACAAGACCAAAATCAGTGAGCTCCCTATTTAAATTAGAAAGCTAGACAGACAATAGAATAAAAATAATTGAAAAGAAATAATATTGATAAAAATAGAAATTAACAAAATGGAGAGAAAAAGAAATACACAGATCAATAAAACTGAAAGTGATTTTTTGAAAAGACTCATATAATAATACCTTACAAATTTGATCAAGCAAACAGTGAAGAAAGTGGCCAAATTACCAACTTTGGAATTATAAAGGAGGCGAAACATCTAAATGTTGTAGAGATCTTAAAATAAAGAGAAATTCTGTACTTGTTTTAGTCAAGATGAACATACTTGTCATTTACTAATGAAGCTGGAACCTGTCCAGGTTCAATTGTTATGTACTATTTCTAGTTCCTCAATAACTCTATTAGCTCCTTTCTACCAGTTGCAAAATTAATTTCAGATTGATTAATGAGCCAAATGAATAAAGGTAACTTCAAAACTTCTAAGAAAAATTAGAGAAAATTTTCTTGATGACTTTCAGGTAAAAGTGATTAAATAACTCAGAAAAATCACAACCCATAAAACAACAACAGTAATAATAGTCAATAAAATTCTCTATAACATAAAACAATATAAATTCAGGTATTAAAGAAAATCCACAAACTGGAGAAAGATATTAATAACACAGCATTAAAATGGATCCACTTCTTGAATATTTTTACAAATTCATCGAAATAAAAAAGTTAACCTAAATATAAATGGGCAAAAGAAATGAACAAACACTGTAAGAATCTAATCTGAATGGTTAATAAACATGTAGATAAAAACCCAACCTCTCTACTAAACAGAAACTGAAAAATGCTAATTAAAGCAGCAAAGAATTTCTACCTCATAACCATCACTTTGACAAAAATCACATACTCTAGCAATAAAAATCTATGAGAAACATGTGGGGAAAATGGAACATTCATACACTGTCAGTGGGATTAAAACTACTGGCAATATATAATTAAATTGAAAATGAACAGAGCATACAACTCAGCAATTCCCCTTCAAAGTATATAACCTAACTAAACTCTCACAAAAGCACAGGAATTGTTATTGCAACATTGCATTTAATAAATAACTGCCAAAAAAAAAAAAAAGTCCAAATCACAACAAGATGGAAAATATATCATGATCAATTCATAAAAACAAATATTGCAAAGCACTCAAAATGAATGGACTATGTCTAAGCGCAATAACATACAAATCTGGGAGACATGATATTGAGAGAAAAAAAGTTGCAGAATGAAGAATTCTTTGTGATACTAATTATGTAAACTTTAAAAGCAAACAATGTACTATTGATTATATGGACTAATACATATGTGTTAAAGTATAAAACATGCACTGGATGGATGCATGCCATCTCTGGAATAGTATTTCTGAGAAATGAGGGGAATAGAGAAGACACTCAAAACAATTGTGTCCACAATGATTAAGTATTAAATGCAGCAAAATATGTATGTTTGTATTGCATGGGTACATGAGTATTTAATTGTTTTCCTGTATTCTCAGTATATTTGAAATATCCGATATTATTAAATTCAATTAGGTAGGATCTGGAATTCAAGTGACATAAATAAAATTCAAACTGGTTAAAGCTAGTAGAAAATTTATTGACTTGTGACTGAAAAATTCATAGGCGGCTGGCATAGATGGATCCAAGGTCTCAAACAATATCAGGAGTAGTCTTTTTCTTTCATTCTCATTCTGTTCTGGGGTCTTACCTTCATGTACTTTCTTTCTTCCTCTTTTTTTTTTTTTTTTTTTTTGGTAAGGAAGGTTAGCCCTGAGCTAACATTTGTTGCTAATCCTCCTCTTTCTGCTGAGGAAGATTGGCTCTGGGCTAACATCTGTTCCCATCTTCCTCTACTTTATATATGGGACACTTGCCACAGCATGGCTTGATAAGGAATGTGTAGGTCCGCACCCGGGATCCAAACTTGTGAACCTCGGGCTGCCGAAGGGGAATGCGTAAACCCAACCACTGCGCCACCAGGCTGGCCCCTCTTTCTTCCTCTTTTATCTCAGCTTTCCTCATCTTTTTTCACTTTACCCAGACCTGTTGGGGTAATGGAAAAGATGGTCCCAGGTAGCCTCCTCCTTATAAGTCCTCTGCATCTCATTGTCTCACAAAGAGATAAAGCATTAAGACCAGCTCTCAAAATGGCACTGAGTGTATTGGATCAAGATTGGACAAAGTCTCCCATGGGCCATGGTGAAGGGTGAGATAGATACTCAGCTGGTGTGCATTAACTTTGTTCTTGTTTATGGCTAGCATCTGTTCTCATTGGTTGGTGACCTATTCTGAAGAATCAGCTCATGTGCTGCACAGATTTTTCACTATTTTTAATGACATTTCTTGGAATGAGGTACTTTCATTGACTGGCCTGTGTGAGTGGTATGTGAGGTAGGAGCTCTGATGAACAATCTGGTGGAAAGGAAAAGGGAACCTCTCAGGAAGGAGTCAGGAGGGCAGATGAGATAACTGATAGCACTTAAACACACAGAACAGTAAGCTGACACAAATCCGACGTTAATATAAAACTTCAATGTACTCCTCTTAGGCTTTGATAGATTGACAACAAAAAATAAGGACACAGAAGACTTGAATAAGATAATAAATAGAGTAGGACCAATATGTGTGTATCCTGTGGAGAACACAGCTTCTTCTCCCACTTTCATAAAAAATTAGTCATGTAATAGATGAAAAAATACCTCAAGAAATATCCCAGACTAAAACCTTTGCAGGGTACAGCTTCTGATCACAATTAATTTCACCTAGTAAGTAGTTAAAGAAATTAACAAATGCCCCAAAGCACAAGGAAAAGAAACTGCTCCTCCAAATAACTATTAGATCTAGAGGAAATAAGTATATACCTTTGAAAATAACGAAAATAAGAATAATTCTGGAGAATGCACATCCATGACTGTGTACGGTTTGCCTCCAAAGCATCACTCATTGTTCTAAAGCTTTGATCACTAGCAGCTCACTGTTATCTCAATCTTTGCCCTCCATGCAGTGGTTTGTATCTTTTCAGTACCACAGATCTTTTAAGAATCTAGTGAAAGCTCTTTTTCCTAGAAAAATGCACACATACGTGCCTAAACGCATGGACACACACACACTACACACATATGCACACACACACAAATGCTGCATATATTTCAAATATACCAAAATCTATTTGTGCATCCCAAGTTCAGAATCTCTGCCTTAACACTTTGATTTTATTTTAGCATCACAAACAAAAAACAAACCAAAAATGTCTCTTTCTTTGTCTTAATACTTTAACAAACCTACAGTTATTGTCCCGATTTTATATTCCTGACCATGATTCCTACAAGTATACCATCTAATATTTATCCTGAGGAATATTATCACGTCTCTGAAAACAAACAAACAAATTCAGATTACACATATATTCCAATAGAGAAAAAAGACCATTTGTGAAGGCCAGCTAAATCTGTCACCTAGTACATAGATGTGTTCTTTTGCTTGCTGGGAATGAGTAAAGATCAACCATTAAATCTGAACGCACATTAATGACCTCAAAGGAAAAATGTTCTGGCCTATGAGTGCACATTACTTTTCCTTACATTTCTGTGGATTAGACAAAACCAGGTTGGAAGATTTAAGTATGACTATACTAAAAACAGAAAGACAAAGCAAAATAAACAAAAGGTAACATGCACATAGAAAAAACTGCTTTGTACAGTAGAGTGGTACTATATACAATATCAATGCTCACAAGGGTAGAAATTCATCTGTCTTGCTCACCAATTCGTTAGGACTCTCAAGCATGACTAGATTCTGTTCAGTCCAGATCTAGGAGAGGATGTGACAGAGCCAACTTCACTACCTGGCTGGATCTTACTCTCCAATTTTAGTTTCAGTCTCTCTCCCAAATAATTGACATCAGAAATTCTCACAAGAGAGACCTCATCTTCCACCAAATTAAAGAGTAACCTACTCCAAGGTCTTAACAGGACACTCATAGTGACTCATAAATCAATAAACCCAAAACTCCCACAAAATGAGTTAATTGCATTAGATTCCACTCAATGGGCATGTTCATTTAATATCTGTACTTAAGGAGTGTTCCTCAGACTCTTAAAATAGCTCTTGTTTTTTTGTTTTCCTATAGCATATTGAAAGATGATCAATTTATTTAATCAGCAGAGGAATGTCATATGAATTATGAGATAATTAGTAGAATGGTGGACATGAAAATGACTGGCAATACCATGTGTTGGCAAAAATAGGGAACAACTGGAATTCCCAAATATTACTGGTAAGACTATAAATTGGTACAATTACTTAGGGAAACTATTTGGCAATATCAATTAAAGCTTAGCGTATTCCTACTCCATGGACAAGAAATTCCAATCCTCGGTATGCACCTAATAGAAAAGTATACAAATATTCAGAATGAAGAAATATGAAACTATTACATAGCAGCATTATTCTACAATAGTCAAAAAATAGAAGCAACCCAAATGTTCATCAACAGTAGAATGGATAAATAAATTGTGGTGAATTCATACAATAAAATCTTATATAGCAATGAAAATGAACAATCTTTCTACTACATGCAATAATGCATAGAGAACTCTGGTGAAACATTACAAGACACAGTGAGACATACCACGTGATTCCAGTGGGCTTTAGTGGTATTAAAAACATATACACTATGTCTCCTTGAATAAATATATGCTTTCCAAGGGATGTTTTCCAATACATGCTTAACTTTGACTTCTGGGACAATGGAGTAGAGATACTTTTACGTACACCTAAAAACCCTGGACAATATATGTAAAACAAATGTAAGAAGACTCTGAAAGGTGGAGAAAATAAGGCAGACTGTCTAGTGACCTCAGGGCAGAGGACAGATGTGGTGGTTAAAGTCCTGGATTTTCTTTCTGCTACGTATATCCCAGGCATGAAACTGAAGATGCCAGCAACCTTGAAATGCCAACAGGCATATACAAAAATATTCTGACAAAAACCTACTTTCTCTCTAACCAAAGGACCAGGAAAGTGGAAGACTAGCAAGATAAAAAAAAGTCTAAAAAATAACCACTCCACACCAGACAAACACCATGGAAAAAAACTGTGACCCCACCCATGCCAGCAAAGGCCAAATGGAGACTCTAGACTTCCACCCTCATGAGGCCATAACTAAGTGCCCTAATCCCCCACCAAGGGTGATGTCACAGAAGGACAAGGAGGGAACTGAGACATTCATCCTCACAATCCAGTAATGAGGCCTTTCTCTCTCCCTACGTGACAGTAGAGACACAGGGGAAGCATGAACTTCCATCCTCATCTGGCACCAAGGAGACACTTCTCTGCTCCTTGGTGGATTGGTGTCAAAGGACAACAATTAGAGAGTCAGGACTTTCTCCATCACCCAGCAGTAACAAAGCAACCCCTGTCATACTGTCAGTGGAGACCAGTGGGGATCCAGAAACCCCCCCTCCACCCAGCAGTAACAAAGTATCTCCCTATCTCAGGAGTCAACAGATGCCGAGTGGAGGAATCTGGATTTCTACTTCTACCCAGAAGAAATAAGGCAGTGCCCCCTCTTCCCATGCCAGAATGCTGTCAGTAAAAACTAGTTAAACAGGATATTTAAATAAGAATCAGTCTCATAACATAATAGGAAAACATCTAGGTTTCAAAGTAAAATTGTTTGCATAATAAGAACCCGAAAGATCTCAGACTGAATGTAACAAGGTAATTAATAGACACTAACACTGAGATGACAGAGGTGTTAGAGTCATCTTAAAAAAAAATTAAAGCAGCTATGATAAAAATACTAAAACAAGCAATTATGAACATGTTTGAAAAAAATGAAAAAACAGAAACCCTCAGAAAATAGAAATTCTAAGAAAGAAGAAGCAGAAAAAGGAGAAGAAGAAGAAAAAGAAACAAAGAAATCAAATGGAAATTTTAGAAGAGAAAAGTACAATAACCTAATAAAACCTCAGTTGATGGGCTCAGCAATAGAATGGAGGGAACACAAGAAATAATCATCAAACCAAAGTATAAAACAGTAATTTCTACTGTTAGAGAAACAATACAATCCTAACAATAGAGAAAACAGACTGGAAAAAAAATAACCAGGGCTTCATAGACATGTGGGACTATAACTAAAGGTCTAACATATGTATCATCAGAGTTCCAAAAGGAGAAGAAGAGGTTGGGATTGAAAAGTACTTCATGGAATAATGACTATAAACTTCTCAAATTTACCAAGACAAATAAACATGCAGATGCAAGAAGATGAGCAAATCCAAAGTGGGATCCATACCAAGACACATCAAATTAAACTTCTGAAGACTAAAGACAAAGAAAAAACAGCAATGAAAAACAGCACCTTATCTGTAGGAGATAAGGAGATTCTTCTGATGAGAAACCATGGAGGCCAGGAGAAGGTGGCATACTATTTCTATGGTGCCAAAAGCAAAGAACTATCAACCCAAATACTATACCCAGCAAAGATATTCTGCAAGGATCAAGGGAAAATCAAAACAATCTCAAATGAAGGAAAACTAAGAGAATATATTGACAGAAGACATATCCTAAGAGAAGGACTACAGAATGTCCTACAAACAGAAAACAAATAATTTGAAAAAAAGAATCTTGGGGCATCAGGAAGATGAAAGAAAATAGTGAGCAAAAAATAAGGGGAAATACATTGGAGTCTTCTTCTTTTGAGTTTTCTAAATTATATTTTATGGTTAAAGTAAAAAACATAATATTGTCTGATGCAGTTCTATATGTATGTAGAGGATATGTTTAAGATAATTAAAATACCAACAGGAGAGGGTAAAGGAACATAAAGTGAGGTAATGTTTTTATATTTCACATGAACTGGTAAAATGCTGAAGCTAGCAGATTGTGAGGAGATATGTGTATATAATCCAGAGAAAACACTAAAAAGAGATATACAAAGATCTACAATAAAAAATACAATAGATAAATCAAAATAGAATTCTAAAAATTGTTCAATTAACCCATCCAGAGGTAAGGAAAAAAGAAATAGTGAAACAAATATCAGAGAGAACAAACAGAAAACAAAAAATAAAATAACAAACTTCAACCCTAAAATGTAAATAATTTCATTAAATTTAAGTAGTAGATAATAACAACAACAAACAAACACATAGAGACAGAAATTGGATTGATGGTTGCCAGAAGGGCAGCGGGGAGGGAGGAGGGCAAAAGAGATAATTAGGCACATGTGTGTGGTGATGGATTGTAATTAGTATTTGGGTGGTGAACATGAGAACATGATGTAATTCAGGCAGAAATAGAAGTATAATGATGTACACCTGAAATTTATACAATGTTATGAACCAATGTTACCACAATAAACTAAAAACAAATTAAATAATAAATAAATAAATGGTCTGAATACACCAACTAAAATGCAGATAATAGAAAAGTAGATAAAAATATATTACCCAGCTATATATTGCATATAAGAAATTCATTTAAAATATAATGGTATAATCAAATTGGTCTAAAAGGATGGAGAAAGATATGCTATCTAAATATTAATCAAAGGAAAGCAGGGCTGGCATATTAACATCAGATAAAGTAGACTTCATAGCAAAGAGAATTATAGAGGAAGAGACATGATATAATCATAAAAGGGTCAGCTCACATAGTAATTCTACATATGCGTGAGTCAAACAACAGAGTTTCAAAATAGGTAGGGCAAAATGATAGAACTGATAGAAAAACAGAGTAGAAAAATCTGCAATTAAAGTTAATGATTTCAACACTCTCTCTCATAAGTTTATAGAACAACTAAGGAGAAATAAGTAAGAATACAGAAGAACTCAACCGCACCATCAACTAACAGGATCTAGTCAACATTTATAAAACACTCCACTCAACAAGAGCAAAATACACATTCTTTTCAAGTGCTCATAGAGCATAGACAAAAACAGAACACAACCTGGGCCAAAAAAACAAACCTCAAAAATGTAAAAGAATTGAAACCATACAGAGTGTGTTCTCTAACCACAATGAAATCAAACTAGAAAGTGACAAAATGACGGATATTTCCAAACACTTAGAAACTAAACACACTTCTAAATAATTCATGAGTCAAAGAGGAACTCTTCTTAATGGAAATTTAAAAAAATACATTGAAGTGAATGAAAATTAAAATAGAACATATTGAAATTTGTGGGTACACAACTAAAGCAGTACTGAGAGGGAAATTTATAGAACTAAATGTACACTTTGGAAAAGAGGAAGCATCTTAAATCAATAAGCTATGCTGTCTCATCAAGAACCAATAAAAAGAAGAACAGAGAAAACACAAAACAAGTAGCAAGAAGGAAATTATACAGATTAAAGCAGAAATCAATGAAATAGAAAACAGATAATAGAGAGTGTTAATGAAACAAAAACTGGTTCTTTGAGGTGATCAATAAAATTGGAAAACTGCTGGCAAGACTGACAAAAAAAACCACAAAAGACACAAATTATCAATATCAGGAATGGAACATGGAATGTTACTACAACCCTCAATAATTAAAAGGATAATAAGAGAATACTATAAACAAATCTATACACATAAGTTTGACATCTTAGATGAAATAGACCACTCCCTAAAAAACACAAACTACCACAACTTATCCTAGATGAAACAGATAATTTGAATCACTGTATAACTGGTAAAGAAATTGAATTTGTAATTTAAGAACTTACAAATTAAAAAAAATCTCTAGGCCCAAATGATTTTACTGGAGAATTATACTAAATATTTAAAGAATAATTAATATAAATTCTATACAATCCCTCCAAGAAAGTAGAAGAGGACAATGCACTTCCAAACTTGTTTTATAAAGCTAGGTTTACTCTGATATGAAAAGCACACGAAGACAGTTGGAAGAAAGAAAGAGAGAGAGAGAGGGAGGGAGGAAGGGAGGAAGGAAGAAAGAATGAAAGAAAGAAATCTACAGACCTGATATAGCCCTGATTGTTATAAACATAAAACCTTTAATAAACTGTTAGCAAATAGAACTCAAATATAGAATGAATTATATACCATGATCAAGTTGGGTTTATTCCAGGAAAGCAAGTCTGATTCTATATTTAAAAATCAATCTACGTAATACACTCAATACAGGAAAAAGCACTTGTCAAAACTCAACACCCATAAATGATAAAATCTCTCAGAAAAATAAGAATAAAGGGGAACTTCCACAGCTTGATAAGGAATGCTTACCAATAAAACCTATAGCCAACATTATACGTAATAGTGAAATGCTAAATAGTTTCTTCCTTAGGTCAGGAACAAGGCAAGGATGTCCACTCTCACCACTCTTATTCAATAGACTACTGGAAGTTCTAGCTAGTGAAATAAGGCAAGAAAAGAAAAGAAGTCACACAGATAGGAAAATGAAGAAGTAAAGCTGTCTATTTGCAGATAACATGATTGCCACTAGGCAATCTAAAGAATCTAGAAAAAAACCTTCTAGAGCTAAAAGGTGAGTTCATCAAGGTTGAAGGATTCAAGATAAACATACACAAAAGTATTGTATTTCTATATACTATAAACAACATGTAGACACCAAAATTAATAAAACAATATCATTTGTAATCACTGAGGAAAAAAAAGAAAAATAAGAAGTCTGAAACTCAGTTGAGCTAGAGAGATGTGAGCTGCCAAGTATTGGAGTAGTCAATTAGAGGAACAAACTGATTAAAGCAACAAACCAAAAATGAATGTAATTGTCAAGCCCTTAATCACTTGTTGTAATAGTTATAAGCAAGAGACAAAACCAGATGAAATCCAATTCACTCCATTACATTTTCCTGCCATAGCAGAGGGTCAGTTGTATCAGCATAGATGTGGGGGTTGTCTCACTGCGGAGGTGGTCATGAACAAAATGTTCCTGCAGTTTTACGGACCTGGGGCCTGGGGACAGGGTGATGGGGAAGGGCTAGGAGTGGAAAAGAACTGAATACTGAGTCAAAGTGGAGAAAAGTATCTTCAAGTTCCCCCGCCTCCCACTGATAATGAAGTTTTGGCAAAGGTGCCAAAGAACAGCTTCTGTCTAAGGCCCTAGATTAAGAGGCCTCCTACTGAAGGTATCTGGACTAGGAACATAGATATGTGTAAGAGCGTGGCTGGACAAGTGGCCTGAGTCCTTGACTGCGACTTCCTTCAGAGACTGCAATGTCTTGGCTGTGCACTGATGGTTTGAGGAAGGCAGATTTTCCCCATGAAACCTGCCGGACAAAGCTTTTGTAATTGCCTATGGTTAGGCCTGAAAAATCATATACAGAATTTTGGCCAGAAGCCAGACTCCTCAAAAGAAAACAATACTTAAGTATAAATTGAACAAAACATATACAGGGCTTGCATGCTAAAAACTGTACAATGTTGGTGGAAGAAGTAAATGATCTAAACAAATGGAAAGGCATATCTTGTTCATGCTCATTGAAAGACTCAACATAGTAAAGATGTCAATTCTTTCCAAATTGATATACAATTTTAGTGTAATTCCTTACATAAAGGCAAAATAATTCTTAAATTTATATGGAAAGGCAAAGGACTAGAATAGCCAATACAATTTTTAAAAAGAATAATAAAGTGGGAGGAATTGGTCTACTTGTTTATTATGTATAGCCACAATAATCGAGGCTGTGTGGTCCTGACAGAGTGATAGACACAGATCAATAAAAAGAAACAGAGATTCCAGAAATAGACCCACCCAAATAGGCTCAAAAGGCATATTTTTGGCAAAAGTGACAAAGATGCAAAAACAATTCAATGGAGGAATGATAGCCTTTTCAACAAATGGTGCTGGAGCAATTGACGATCTTTGAGGAAAAAAAAAATGAAGCTTGACTTTAGTCTCATACCTTACACAAAAATTAACTCAAAATGAATCATAGACTTAAATGTAAAACATAACATTATAAAACTTTTAGACAAAAACGTAGGAGAAAATCTTCAGGGTAGGACTAGGCAGAGTTCTTAGATACTATACCTAAAAGATAATCCATAAAAAGAAAAATGGATAAAATGGACTTCATGAAAACTAAAAACATTTTCTCTATGAAAAACTCGGTTAAAAGGAATAAGAGAAAAGCTGCAGAGTGCAAGAACATATTTGCAAACTATATATTTGCTAAAGGACTGGTATCTAGTATATATAAAGAACTCCAAAAACTTATTCCTTACTCAAAAGTAAAACAACAATCTGATCAGAAAATGGGCAAAGACATAAAGACACATTTCATGTAAGAGGATAGACAGAAGACAAGCACATGAAAAGATGTTCAACATAATTAGCCATCAGGCTATGCAAAGTAAATCCACAATCAGATATCACAAGACACTTATCAGAATGGCTGAAATAAAATATTCTGACAACATCAAATGCTGGCAAGGATATGCAGAATCTGGATCATTCATACATTGCAGGTGGGAACGTAAAACGGTACAACCACTCTAGAAAACAGTGTGATGGCTTACTGAAAAACTAAACCTGTAACTACTTATGACCTAGAAATTGCATTGCTGGGCATTTATCCAAAGAAATGAAGACTTATGTTCACACTAAAATCTATACAAGAATGTTTATAGCAGCTTCAGTCATAATAGTCCCAAACTGGAAACAACTCACATGTCCTTCAGTGGGTGAACAGTTAAACTATTATATATGCATACCATGAAATACTACTCAGCAATAAAAAGGAAGTAATAATTGATACACATAATCTGGATAAATCTCTGGAGAATTATGCTGAGTGAAAAAAAAGCTAATCCCCAAAGATTACATGCTGTATAATACCATTTATACAACATTCTCAAAATGGCAAAACCAAAGAAACAGAGAGTAGATTAGTGGCTAGCAGGGTTTAAGGATGGAGCAGAGGTGGATAGAAGTGGGTGTGGTCATAAAAGAGCATCATGAGGGATTCTTATGGTGATGGAAATGTTCTGTATCTTGACTGTATCAATATCAATATCTTAGTTTTGATATTTTATAATAGTTTTGCAAGATGTTACCAAAGGAAACTGGGTAAAGATTGTGTGGCATATCTGCATTATTTCTTACACTTGCATGTGAATCTATAATTTTCTCAATAAAAAGGTTAATTAAAAAGTATCCATCTTTAGTATTTAGTAACATAATCTGCACACAGAGTTGCAGTTCAGTAATTGTTGACATGCTTTGTCACTTAAACCATGTCTACTGGAACCACTGACAACTCAGTAGGCACTGATAACCATTTTTTGGAAATTTACTTAAATTTGCATCCCCATTAGTTTCATGCTTATGTATATCATAGCTAGGAGACCCATGTGGGGTGTGTGTGTCTGTGTGTATAATTTTAAAGCTGATGGATGTCAGGATGTTATATGGCCATTTCTTAGGTCATACTTTCATAGAAGGGATTCTAGAGTCTATGTTCCTTTATAGGGTACTTTTTTACTATTATTTTGTGATGTCTCTGTTACTTTGTGGATGAACTATACATTATTGAAATCATTTGCTCAAAAAAGCTACATTAACGGTCAACAATGTTTCAGACTCAAAAGGCAATCCCAAATAATGAATTCTAATAATGAATTCTTAAATATTAGGGATTTGTAATTTTTTATGAGGGCTGCATCATCGAAATAAGTATACAGAATCCCAACAAAGAGCAGGAAGGAGTAACTAACATGTATTTGATACTTACTGAAGCACGAGGTAGTATTCCATTTATTCTCCACACTCCTCAATAATAATGAGAAGGACATTATTATTCCCATTTTATAGTGACAAAATTGAGATTTAGTGAAATTGAATTTTTACTCTAGGTCAGACAACTAGTGCAAAAGCCAGCATTTGAAAATCCACAGACTTTCAGTTTATAGACCGCCTCTCAAATAGTGGGAAAAAAAGTTTCAGGATGTTTAAGTTATATTATGTTTACTTTTAAAAAGTTTCATAAATTTTTAGCCTTAGTTATTTACATGGAAGAAATATTTGGAAAACTAAAACTGTGTCGGTTGTTATTTAATCCAATCAAATGATCTCAGATACTAAAAATGTATTGGTATTTTCTCTATTCATTCTTGAACAACATCCCTTGAAATATTATCTGGCAAAGATGTCCCTCTTTTTTTCTAAATCTTTCTCAATATTGACCTTATTTTGTGAATATTGCTGAAAATAATCCTCCACTCATTCTTCTGGCCCCCTAAAAGGCTTGGTTCCAGCATGTCACTAGTGATTTATGACTGCTCACTACTTGGCATCATCAAGGGGGTAGAATATATATGTGCCCTCAGGAAATGAAAAGGAAACATAAATAAAAATCGCATGGTTGATTGGGCTGTTTCTGGTGAGGTAGGCCACACTTAATAGAAATCACTTTTTTCTTCTCTCTTTCTAGTTTGCTCTATCACTAAAATAAATGGAATTTTTGTGTCGACACCTTCCTTCACTCCACTTTTAAAATATAATTAAGTGTTAAATTATGTGATATAGACTCAAAATGCTGAAGCAGTCCAGATGAAAGGCAGTCCAATTAGGTCTTTTGTGGTCAGCAAAGACCAGATTAGAAAGTGTCTCTGCTCAAGGAAAGAGGAGACAACTCCTGGTATGGAAGTGGCCAAGTTAAGTGCAGCCAACATCCCCACATGTGTCGAGTATGCAGAGGAAACAGAACTGTCCACAGCAGAAGTTGCATGCCGAGGAGGAAGAGAATAAAACGTTAGTCAAGTAACCTGGGGTATAGAGCATTGTGAGAACAATGCAAAATGTTTCAGTACAAATAAATATGTGTAGTTGAGGTTATATTTTCAAATTATTTTATGTTTAGTGTGCATTAGGAATAATGTAATAGCTGCTGAAAATATATTGATAGCGGTGTCTTATCTTTTTGTAAAGCTTTAGTTTTCAAGATGTTTTTCTTACATTTCAGCGTTTGATGCACTCAGCAGCACTCTGAAGAAGAATAAGCCAACATTACACATCTTTTTACAGATAGTAAAACTCAGGCTCTGAAAAGTTCAGGATCTTGTCCACTTGATTCCAGGGAGTGTTGCTAACTGCTAGCTTGTTGCATTCTTCCTGATGCTGTGTGGTGGATGAATTCAAACTGTATTCCTTCATGGCCGAATCTCCACATTCCCACCACGGCCGAAGTTCTCCACGTTGCAAAACAAGCAAACTTCCCGTTGCCATTGCCTCCTTCGGGGAGGATGAATGGAAAGAAAGTAAACAAGAACTAATATGTTGACCAGCCACTATTTGTCTCTAGCTTAAAACTGTCATAAAAGTTAACAGGAAAAGTCAGCCAACCAGATATTGGTGATGTGTCAGAGGCTAACACTTGTGCTCTTTTACATCATTCCACATTATCTAAAACTTATGAGCTGAAGTTTGAGAATAGCACAAATGTTTGCTAAAGCCTTGGGTAACAGTAGTCTTAAGGTTACCAGTCATTCTGTATTTGCATAAGTAGCTACCTTTTTCAGAAGATGTTCAGTCAAAGTCTTAGGAAATCATGTGAACATATTATAGCATGATTTTTTATCAGGTTGAAATTAGCCAAGAACTTACAGCATTTGGGGGAAAGAAGTTTGCAGTGGCTTCAGTAAGCTTCTGGCCACATGGTAGGGATTCAATAAACGGCACAAGAGTTGGGGGTGACGATGGTAGTGTTAAAGTCATCTACGTGCAGGAGAGGAAGCGCTGTCCTCTCCAAGGAAATCAGATGTTGTCTTAAAAAGAAAAATGAGATGGAAAACCATCTTTAGTTCTCACTTATGTTTCGGCTTAATTTTACATGTGTCTCATCAGTGTGTTGGTGTGTCCTGATGAGAGAAATAATTGATGAATTTAATTTTAGAAACCCTTAAATTATCATTATAACTCCTTAGACAAATATAGATTCTGGGGACCAAAAGAAAAACCTAAGAAAGCATTCCATTTATATTTGTTAATGTCTCATATATGGAAAGAAATAAACTTTTAATAGTTATCTTTGACAATATTGAGTGCCTGAGAAATCCATATACAACAGTCACCCATTCTATTCTAAAACATCAAATTCACTTACGCAAATATTAGGATCACAAACGATTTGTAGAGTTAGGAAGAGCATCATCTCCTCTCTCTCTCTTTTTTTTTTACATTCTATCCTTTCTTCTTTCCCCTCTTTAGTCTCTGTTCTACTACCTTATTTTCCTTCATTTTACCATGTGTTATTACTACCCTTCTTCAGCTTTTTCATTGTCTGAGTTATAATAGCCCCTCACCTACCCCAAATGCTGGAGGCTTGCTGGAGAGAAAGTGGAACAAAGTGTAACCAGGATATCTGTCCACAAGCAAGATCCTACAAGTTATATCCAGCCCCTCTTCTGCTTCTACTGTCTACTTTTTTTTGTTATTGCTCCTGTATGACTGGATTTTTAAAAAAAATCCTTAGTGTCCATATCTATAGTATAGAAATAAAAATAACATCTAGTATATCTAGTTTGTATAGTCATTGTTTACAAGCATAAGTTTTTGAGTCACATACTTGGGTGAGTTTCTGAGTTCTAGCATTTACTGGATTATGTGACTTGGGATAAGTGATTGGAACTCTTTAAGTCTTTATCTATAAAATGGCATGTAATGGTATCTATCTCATAAGCTTATTTTAAAGATTTAATAAGAAATTTCACTTGAAGTACTTAACACAGTGCTAAGTATTTGCGCAGTAAGTACTTTTTTACAGTGCTAAGAGTTGAGCACTTTGGTGAGTGTAGTTGATAGACAAGAATAACAGTCCTCCCCAAAGATATCCATGTCCTAATCCTCAAAACCAATGAATATGTGACCTTACATAGTCAAAGAGACTTTTTAAATGTGATTCAGTTAAATATCTTGAAATGAAGAAGTTATCCTGCATTACCCAAGTGGATCCAATGTAATCACAGGATACTTGAGGAGGGCATTAGGGTCAAAGTCATAAAAAGATGAGATGTGACAAAGGGAGCAGAAGTTGGAGGGATACATTTTGAAAATGGAATAAAGGGCCACTAGCCAAGGAATATGTGCAGCCTATAGAAACTAGAGAAGGCAAGGAAACAGAGTCTCTCCTAGAGACTCCAAAAGGAATGAAGCTCTGCCAACACCTTGATTTTGAGTCCATCAGACCCATTGAAGACTTCTGATCTCCAGAATTGAAAGATAATACATTTATGGTGTTTTAAGCCTCTAAGTTTTTGGTAATTTCTTACAGTAGTAATAAGAAACTAATACAATTGGAAACATGCCAGAATGGAAAAGGAAAACTGTAACTAGAATGGCCCTCATCATCCTATCCTTTTCCTTTTTATCTGTTCTTCCCCATTCAAGACTGGCTCCTTGTCTCCTTAGCCACCCACCTAAGAGAGACAGTAAGCTAAGAAGGAAGAGAGTGAGGGAGAACAAAAGAGAAAGAAATTTTGTTGGACGTAGGGTGGATATTCTATAGCTGTCTTTACCTAAGAGAAGAGAGAAGAAATTAAAGTCATGAAATCAACAAATAAACCAACAACAAAATGTCTTAAAAGAACAAAACCAAATACTCCGTCTTTTGCTTTACCACTACGAGACATCTGAACCTCATTCATTCCTCAACTCAGCACAACCAAGATTCCTCCCAGACCACTTCAATAGAAAAAATGTTCTTGCCAACATCTAATATTCAACATGTATAAATCTAAAATTATCTTCTTATCACCTCTAAAACAAATCCTATGAGAGAAATTATAAACTTATTTCTATCCTGTATTCCCAAATTTGAGAAATTAATTTAGTCCCTCAAATTATGAACCTTAATATTTTCATCAACCACTTCCTCACTTGCAGTACTCTTAGGGGTATTTTATAGGAGATATATATCTTGAATCTGGTCCTCCTTACGGTCTTCATCACCCCTTGCCTGAATGTTTGCCTTAAATATTTTACTGGGGCTGCAGGTGTCAATCTCTGCTCTCTTCACTTTAGCAATCCTGCTGCCCTACTCACCATCCCAAAACAAAATTTTGATCTTTTCTAAAGATATTGATGATGACAGAGGGTGTTGAAGTTTGAGTAGCATAAGAAGAGCAACCAGATGGTAGGCAAGACGTGGTGGCAGTAAACCAGGCAGGAATGTTGGAGCAGGGAAAGGAGAGGCATGAGGATGGTGGAAATAGATGAGTTAGATACAGAGGATAGATCAAATGAATATATTGAGGACAATGGGTGCAGTTTCCTCACTGTTTGAAAAGAGAGTTGCTCATAAAGAGCGAAAACTAGAAAGAACCCTGGGATGTTGGATTGGAATGGAGATATCAGTATTAAATTATTATTTTTGATATAAATAAATATAGATATATACATGGATGTACATGAGTGAGTGTGTGTACATGTGTGTGTATGTGTGTGTATGTGTGTATATATATAAACATTTTTTTTTTCTATCCAATGACAGAGGCTAGAAGAAATATTACCCCAAGACCAATGTGCACTCCTAGCACCTAGATCTTGATTTCTAAATACCATGCTACAGCTCAGGGTTTATTGGAGAAATGACTGAATCAAGTGCTGAGGCAGGAAAAGTACAAAATGAACTTGAAACATCTCAGCACTGTTAAGCAGGAAATGGTCAAAAAATTATTGTGACTTGTCAAAAAAATACAGACAGATCTCTCACAGGCCAGATATGGTACAATTTGATTATCAAAAGAAATAATGATCATCAGAGGTTATAACCGTTTGATTAAGTTAAGAATTAATATGTCTATCTGGATATAAACAAACAAATAAATACATAAATAGACATTTTGATGAGGAGTATGATATTTACATAGTCTCAAAATACTTTCACACAAGATATTTATTGAATTACACATGGGGAAAAAGAATTACTTTACATTGAACAAGTCTGGGAGATACCACCTTAATCAACTGATTGAAGATAACATTAGTGATAATGGGACAAATTGACATCACATGCCTCCTGATGGGATGCAATGAAAGAGCACGACCTCCCTTCTGCCAAAGTTAGTTGTTCAACCTGGGTCTAAACATGAAAAAACATTAGACACACCCATATTGAGGACATTCTATAAAATAACCAGCCTATAACACATGAACGTGTCAAGTTTATGAAAATCAAGAAAAAGCTGAGGAAATAGTCCAGAGTGAAGGAAACTGAAGAGCACAACAACTGAATATGGTTATGTGCCACACAATGACATTTCAGTTAACAGTGGACTGACTATACGACAGTGGTGATTAGTACCGTACAGCCTAGGTGTGTAGTAGGCTATACCATTTATGTTTGTGTAAGCACTGTAGGGGAGGAAGAAATTTTCCTCTACCCGTCTGGATTCTTCTGGCTGGTCTAGGAATTAAATTGATATGAGACAGATTAACAGAAGAAAAACAAATAGAAGTTTAGTAACAGGTATACATGGGAGAAACCCAGGAAAACTGAGTAACTCACCAAAATGGCTAAAGCCTTCACTTTAAATACCATCCTCAGCTAAAGACAATAAGATTTGGGAGTGGGGGGAGTCAGGAACTTTAAAGGGAAAGAAGGCAATTCACAGGTAGTTGAAAAGGAGCAAATGTTTGGAAAGCAAGTGTTTGGCCACACAGAAACAGAAGAACACAGAGGGGAGCCCAACAAACAGGCTTTTCTAGGTTCCTCCCTGTCTACAACCTAGGTCATGTTATGCTAAGGTGACATCTCACTTTCTGAGACAGATTTTTCCACCTGAATTCTTTTAGGGAGTTAAGGGGGAGGTAACAAGAAAAATGTTCTGAGTCTTTTGTTTCTTGAAAATAATCAGCCTAAAGTAATCCTAACGTTAAAGAGACACATTTTGGGGTGGCAAATTTTGTTCCCCTTCAGTACATTCTATGGTGTTTGCACAATGACAAAATCACCTTATGACATGTTTCTCAGCAAGTATCCCCATCGTTAAGTGAGCATGATTACACAACACATGTTTTCTGGACTTGATCCTTTTGTTAAAAGGAACATTTTGGGGACCATGGATAAAACTTGAATAGATTCTACCAATTAAATGCTGATACCCTATCAGTGTTCATTCCCTGGTTTTGATTTGCATTGTAGCTATGCAAGAGAATGTTCTTATTTGCAGTGAATACACACTAAACTACTCAGTAATAATGAAGCTTCATGTCAGCAACTTATTCTCAAAATATTCAGGAAAAAAGTTGTTTCTACGGTACTTGCAATTTTAGTGTATATTTGAGATTTTTTCAAAGTATAGATTTTATAAAGTTTGATAACCTCTTCATGCCCATGGACATAATTCCACTGCAGTAAGTTGCCATCTCATTCAGTTCTTGCCTACCATTTTCTTGCCGAAATATTTTATTTAACTTCATTCCTGTTGGCTGTGAGCTTGTAAGACGAACACCTTGGTGTGAGGTCTCAACTTTTCCACGGTCTTAGAGGCAAAGTAACCTGGTGAAATCTTGATCAGATTGGTTTAGAAGGAAGTGTAGATGACAAAAAGAAAAGAATGGAATAGAACTGGAAAATCTTGCCCTGGGACAGAAAAATTTTGTGGCTGGCTACAGTTTCTCAAAACCATCAGGCTATACGCCCCCCAAGCACTAGCTTAATAAAACATCTTTTCTTTCCCTAAAGAGGCAATGTTCTTTGTGATTTTGTGTCTTCATTTATTCTCTTCCATATACCTGGATGGTCCTTAGCTGACTCCCCCACCCTTTTATTCTCTTAATAGAGAATGTCTGCTCATCTTTCAAGTTCATCAATCCTCCTAGGGCACGGTTAGAAAGTTTCTTCCTAAACCTCCCATCAAGCTTTGTACATAGTTCTATTATAACCCCATATTTTACTGTAATTATTTATTCACCGACACACTGGGGTGTGAATTCCTGGGGAATAAATCTTAAGTCATGTTCATCCTTGTAGCTCCCAGTGATCCTACAGTGCCTGCTACATTGTGAACATTTATTGATAGTCATTGACTAACTAAATGAATGAATAAGTTAAGTCCTGAAAGAATGAATGATAAATGAATGACAGAGCAGAGCTTGAATTATAGTGAAAAATTATTAACTAATTGCTCTTTATTACTTTGATAAAAATAAGACAATGTGGCATTGCTGTGGTTTGTGAAAGGGCATCAGTATTGGATTTTTGTGTACGTTTGTAAAGATGACAATGGTTTGTTAAGTTTCTATGAACTTTCGCATGCTTCCATATGGTTATTTCGCTGGTATTTGAAACCATTACTTGGTGGGAAGTTGATAATAATAATGGTGTAAATCAATGAGAAAAGAGAGGCTGGAATATAAAGTGCTATTAAAGATTGAGAAACTAAAACCCAAATCAGACCATTGGGATTTATCACGGTCGTACCACCCTACTTTCATCCATCTCTATTTATAGTAACACCGAACATACACTGACCATTATAACACTGTGAGGGAAAACATGCATAGTGTTGGTCTTTTGATAAATTGAGGGGGAAAAAGAAATCACTACAGATGTATGAGTTTTTGCTAATCATGATACTTCAAATATTGCCAAAGATTCACAAAGTAAAAACTTACTTGTAATTATACATAAAATCAGTGTAAGAAATATGCTTCCAGGTTTAGGAACAGATTTTATACCTGTCCTAAGAACTCTATAAAGACATAATTTTATATGTTCTCAGCTTTAAATCAATGATTTTAGATAATGCTCTTGTTTAAAATATATTTCTAATGGATAAATCTTCTACTTTTAAATTGGATATAAAATACTTCAAAAGCTCTTTCATTAAAAGTTTGAGCCTTACTCGTCTTTATATCTCCTTCTGATCCAGATACTGCTCTTGGGAAGTTCTAAGATCTTATTCCCAAGTGAATAACTAAAAGTAAAACTACTTTTATGGTGGCAGCACAATAGTTTCAGCCAACAATATTTATGAAACTTTACCTCTTTGAGTTTTGCAATATTCCACTCTTCCGGTATTTTTATCCTATGAGCGCACTTCACTAAAATGTGGTAAACACATTTTGATGGACATGGTGATTTATTTATATGAAGTTAGATGAGAGTTAATTTTAAAATGTGTATGTGAAGATGAACATTTTAGGATTCCCTTTGTCTCTATTTAATCTAAACCAGGTTCTAGGTATTAGAGAATTTTTATTTATTTTTTTTTGCCTCAGAAAAACGATATGCACCCAACCTTTTGAAGTGAAAGCACTCAAGTCAAGCTTAGGTGCCCCCAAAACCACACTGTGATGATGAAAACAAATATAAGCTTTGTACTCATGTAGACTTTCCAATGAAGCTTTGAAAAATCTTTAATAAACATTCTCTCATTAATCCTTTTACCAGGCCAAGCTGCAGAATGTGGAGATGGTAAACCATTAAACCTATCAAAATAAAGAGAAAATCTGTTTTATAAGAAAGCTATCTCCTTTTGATATATCTTTATTTTTATTTTTTTGGCAATTTATATTAATTAAACTTCAGCTTTATGAATGTTGTTACATGGTGGAGAGAGAATTAGTGAGAGTTTGAAATCATGGGTCCCAATCTCAGTTACTCCGCTGGTTTGTCTGTTTCGTAGAGAATAATCACATCCAACATGACCACCTCATAGGGTTATTATGAAGATGAAACACATGCAAAAGTTCTGTGTAAATTCCAAATTGCTTTAAAAAATCAACTGAAACCAGTTCAGAAAAACAGAGAAATATTCCTGCAAGCTGCTAATCAGTGCTCAGCAATAATTTGGAGGATCTGTGTTTACGTTTTGGCAGTCAGATGGCCTCCCTGCACCCACCCTTGCTCCTTTCAATTATTCTTCCCACCACAAAAGAGTGGCATGATCATCCCCACTTTAAACGGCCTTCAGGGTTTTCCATCTCTCTGTGAATTAAGACCAGGGTACTGAGAAAGAAAGGCCTCCAAGCACATACATAGTCTGGCCCTGTGTAGCACTGGGACTACATTCCCCGCTGCCTCCTCTCGTTTGTGCCCTGGGCCAACCTGCCTCCTTCAGTTCCTCAGAGGCTGTCCCACTGCAGTGTCTCTACCTGTGCTATCCTACAGAGCCCCCTGTCTGAATGCTCTGCCTGTACCTGCCCTCTCTCTCTCTCTCTCTCTCTCTCACACACACACACACACACGCACACACACACACATCTCTCTCCTAATTAATTCCTACTCATCTGGAGGATCTGATTACTTGACAAAATTATCCTCCACTAATCTTTGAAACCAGGTTTATCATCCCTCTGCCTTCATAAGACCTCATAGCACTGCTCTATGTCCCCCATTCTGACACTTTTAAAAGCATATCTGTTTGTATTTTTATGATTATTTGATTCATAGCTGTTTTCCCCTCTAAATTGTGACCTCCATGTGAACAATGACTTTGTTTTTACTCATCAATACATCTTCAGTTACAAATACCATCACCTGACACTAAATAAACGTTAGTTGGATAAATAAATTTGAGACAAAAGTGGGTCCCCAAAGTGCATAACACATTTAATCATGTTCTCTGATAAACTCCCAATCTAAAGTTGAGGCTCCACTGTTTACTTCAGAGAAAGAAACTACCAAAAATAACAAAGAAATGGCCACTTTCAATATTGTGTTGGATTGGAAAACTTTGAATTAAGGTGTGACAAGAGGTAATTGAGTTAATTTATTAATTTTCCCAAATATATACTTTTCTGATACCTGAAACATTTCTTTCTTATATTACAGAAAGAATGATAGAATAACTTCAGAATAATATAATTTTATTGCACACATGGAGAAAGTGAGGAATATTAGTTAATTTAAAACATTTACCCTTAAAAATTAACCTAGTGAAGTGGCATTTGTACTCAACTCCTGTTGATAAATGATAATGGAAAGAGAATGTATTTTATCTAACACTATAGATAATACAAATTAAGTAATTTTTTCTTCTTTGAAATTTAGGATACTTTTTTCAGAAATTTTAGATCCCTTCCTATTTTGTTTTGCTAAGGAAAATATTAAAATCAGTTTAGATTTTCTGTTCATACACCAATATAAGTCTAGAATGTATGTATATTGGGTATTAGAGAAGTCCTGAAATTAGAAGTCCACTCAGATAGCTATCATATAATACCTTGGGGATACTCAAAATTTTTTCTTGTGTCAGAAAAGAGCAATAAAAACCTGGGATATGATTTGCGTTCTGTCACTATTTGACCACATGTTGTAGGCAGATCACTTCATCTTCCTGAGTGGCTGTCTCCTCATCCAGACTTTAAGATTGTATGAGCCATTGGGTGATGGTAAGAAAAACCTACCAAAACCAAATAAGATAAGGCAAAATGATTATTCTAAGTAGACTTCTCATTCTGCTACATGTGTTTGAGGGGCAATTATCATCACTCAGATTTCTCATTGATTTACTTAAAAAAAAAGAAATGTCTATTGTGACAGATCATGTACATCTTTCCATATCTGATTTATTTGATTTCCCCCAAGCTTCAACTCCACACTTGCACTCAGATCTGATGCAATCCCCAAGGAGCTGCCTTATTTCCGTCTCTGATGAGATCAGATCAGCCCCTGTAGGATCCCTTTTCAGCGAAGCAGGAGATAAGTGTACTGATCTTCCCTAGTTAGCTGTCTATAGACATTTGGAAAGATTTCAGACTAAGATTCTGATTCACCTGCAGAGGAAAAATTCTGTCTTATTTGTATACTACATTTGCGTATTGTTTGTTGTACTGTTGAAAACACACTTGATGTTGTCAGATTAATGTTAATCGATACCAATATCAATTTCTAAAAATTAAAAAAAAATTTTAAATGTCCTTTAAAGAAAATCATTCTATCCATTTTAATCAATACTTAAATTGTCTCCAATATGGAGAACTGAGTTCCTCTTCATTTCCTTAAGTATTCATTTAAAATAATTCTCCACAATGTCTCTAAAAAGAGAGACTAAGCTGTTCAAAGCACATAAATCATATATACATTTATATCTTCCCTTTACCAAAGAATTCGATGAATTGTGTGGGAATTCTAAATCCAAATAATTACAGGGAGGGCATGGTCCGCATTAGTCATTCCTCGTAAAACATGAAGACACTTTAGTACTTTTAGGCATGATCAATGTCCAGAATTAAGCCTTAATATTGCTTTTCTAATAAAAAAAAGTGCAAAAATTTTTCAAGAATAGCAAGTTTATTTTTGGATTGTATCAGATTGTATCTCCTACACTGGATGTAGGAGAATTCCTATATTTACATCTTAAGACTTTAAAACTCAGAAACCCTTAGCATTAACACATTTTTATAGGAAAACAGAAAGGGCACATGCTCTGAATTTCAGTGTTAGGCTCAACACATTTTCTTTTAAATAAGTTTCTGAACAACTTAGAGGTTAGAAATAGTTGTAAGGGGATGGGGTTAGCTGAGGCTTCATGTTTTTAAGGTAGCAACGATATGGCAAAGAGCATGACCACTGGGTTTCTTTGTTACACAACTGTTGCTGACATCTAGATGAGAGATGTCATGAATTTTGTTGATGTTGCTGCTATTATTAATGTTGTTGTTTTTGATGGCATTTCTATAGAGGGGCCGCTGCACTGGTGGAGTGTGGAGTCCCATGAGAGAGTCCTGAGCTACTTTGAGACAGCCCTCCAAGGTGCAAGTGCAGTGGCCCTGGCTCTTTCTTATTCTAGCTACATGAGATTTTGTTTCCACCCTGGAAAACAAAAAAGTCTTATTACATGTTGTTTACAGTTCTGTTGCATTAGTCTTTTTTTTTTTTATTAAACTAGATACAAGTTGTGACATGCTGTTAATTCAATCAGTAATAACTAGCTCAAATTGCAAATCCATGTCAGCAGGTTGGTGTTGATTAAGCTGTAGCCACCGCTTGCCGCTAACATACTGTTTTAAATGCTTGATAAATTTTATTTTCTGCAGTGA
Organism: Diceros bicornis minor; assembly: GCF_020826845.1. Classification (NCBI taxonomy): domain Eukaryota; kingdom Metazoa; phylum Chordata; class Mammalia; order Perissodactyla; family Rhinocerotidae; genus Diceros; species Diceros bicornis. Next base: position 9,721,785 of record NC_080779.1, on the reverse strand, counting down.
TAGACTGCTTGGTTTATATTTTTTCCCTTTTTTCTCTAAGCCAAAAGAATTGCACAAACGTCTCTCTGCAGATCATCTGCAGGCCTTTGCTTTCCCTCCCCTGCAAGGCGGGCTGGTAACCACTAGAGGGGAGGAGACAGCCGGCTTTATTGAAGCCTCCACCACAGAGCCCCATGGTGGAGAAGCTGTCAGCGGACGGGCTGCCAAGAGAAAGGGTGTAGTGTATTATCAAGGTATGCAAAAATAGACAAAATAGACATCTTAAGGTATGCTGGAAATTTGCTTCTAATAAATTAGAACTGACTGTGAAGACGGTTAGAATGTTGGCGTGTGCTTGCCTGTTAACCTATAGTCCGAAGCATTAGCAAGATGATCTGTGAAATCAGAGTTAACCCTTATGAAAACAAATGGCTCTCTCCTTAGGACGGTAGCTAACGCACATACACGCTAGCAGGAGTAGCGAGGAAGTATGAGGAAGGGAATAAAAGGTGATTGGGCTGTTTGGGGTAAAGTGAAAACTCAGCATACAGCTCATTTTCTCAAGTATTCCAACACCTGCCCCCTGTTCCCATCACTTTAAATCCCTACGTTCTATTGCTAAGAGGGAGAACAGAGAAAGAGACATCAAGGAAAGTAGAAGATTGATATAGTAAACAAAGGTTGCAGGGAGGAGAGAGAGAAACTTGATTTAACGTCCCTGAACATTTCAAATTGCAATATTCTAACACATGTAACTTAAATAAAAAATAGTCATCTGGGATTAATGAGGGACCACATACACCATTTGAGCACTATTTTTTGATTTATTTGAAATCCAGCTTGACCTTTTGAATCTTTTATTTTTTATTAAAAAAAGAAAATATACTTAATATTAGTATTGTTAAAGTGCTATAATGTAGAACTGAGGGCTGTTCTATGTACTCTCCTGAGTGTAATTGCACTAAGATCATTCGGTTTCCATTTGGAAAGCCAGTGGCAATTACTGGAATACAATGTATCATGCATTTGCTCACTGGATATAAAACGTATATACTAATTCGCAATAAAATGTAACAGCTGTCAGTGCATTTTCTGCTCTGTTACTTCAATAAATTGGAACTCTGAGTAGAAAATGGGAATATTGCATTTTTACACACTCTGTAATGTGTTTGCTTTTTGCAAATACAATTTATTTTTTTCATGACAAAAATTGTGGTTTGTTATTACTGCTAGTGGATAAATAGTCCTATATCAGAATGAATTACATATGGTATCTGTAAAGAAATAGTAATATTTTCTGCTTTTTATTGTAGCCTGTCTCCAGTAAACAAAATACACTTAACCTACTTCTGTCACACACTGAGAGTGTGTGTGTGTGTGTGTGTGTGTGTGTGTGTGTGTGTTGCATTGTAACGGCTGTGTGTTGGGGGAGGGAAAGGAAGTGGGAGTTTATTTTTTACCCTACCTTCTCAGGTGTCTCGGTTGATCATTAACATTTATTTCCAGACACCAGCATTTCCTTCGAAGCTTATTTTTGTTTAAGTTTCAAATCTTTCCTTTCGTACACTTGCTAATCAGATTTCTTTAGAATATGACGCAGTGGCTCTGAGTTTTATTTAAAATAAAATGCCTGCACATTTCTGTAATTTTGCTACTCGAGGTCAGACTTTTCACAGATAATTAGCCTTTTACACACTGTGAAATCAACCTGCACTGGTTATTTGGCTAGACTCTCTGCTTCTGTTCTTTATTTCCCAGAAGGTTAACGTGCTGAAAATCTAGCTTCAAGCTCATAGTACTGTCTCTTTGTGTTGCTAATTATCCCGTTGCATAATTATTAATATCAGGAGCAGGAAGAGGAAACAAGCACACCAAATAGTCGTGAACGCTGGTGTTCTGGCAGGAAGCAAGTCCTGCATTAATAAAATGTGCCTGTACCAATATCACAGGAGATAGGAGCGTTCCTTGTTAAGGATCATTTATTAACTGAGATCATCTTTTAGTTCGCCTTGGGGTAATGACTAATGTCAATGGCAAATTTCACAGTTGTCTAGAGAAATGAATTAAATTTGTAATAAAAAGCCCTTCGGCTTGTTGTACATGTTCATTTATTGGAGTAGTTGAACTAAGAGAACTGTAAGGCGACCAAGAACATCGGCTTAATTTTCCTTACATATAATAGTGACCTTTAGCTCCATATTGAAAAAGTTACCTATTATGGACTGGTAAATTAAATGAGAAGTTCCTCTAATGCAAAATAAACTAGATGACTGAGCTAAGTTAAACGGCCTTTGAGCCTATAAGATTCTTCATAGAAAAATATTCTTTCTTTTTTAAAACGACTCTTCTATTTAAACCATCATAAAATAAGTCACTTGACATATAAGCAGGAGAATAAGATAATTCGAAATGAGATTTCATACAACACTGCACCTATTTTTATTCCTGTAAGTTCTTTGGGTGGTTTCACTTTGTGCTCTGATACAGAGTTTTAAAAAGTGTTGTTTTAACACTCTCTTTAATTCCAAATATACAGTGTGTTTTTTATTTACTTGGCATAACATGTTGTTACTGTAATTATTTATAGAAGTTTTTGTGTTGCTGTATGTAGCTAAGGAAAAGCATATTTCCCAGGAGGAAGAACAATTACACCACTGTCTCTTTTTCTGATTTAGAAAGACTAATTCCAGATTCCTTTTCTGAGAGTGAATTGGACTTGGAAAATGATAATTACTTTTAAAACAAGCACTATGACCAAGCATGGTATTCTCATTTTATAGCAGAAAATATAGAACAACCAGTCTCCTTACACAATCTGTTATCTATACTGTAGTGCACTTGAAACAAATTATCCTAATCGAGGCACCAGCCCAGCTAATGATGGCAAGCGAAAAATGGACATTATTTTTAGCAAGTACAGACAATTGCAATATTTATGTAAATAGAAATGTAATATTTCTTGCAGAGAGGTAAACTTTCCTCAGATGTTTTAAAGCTTTAAAGTAATGTCTCAATATTTTCACCTTTAAATCATAGTAGTAAAACGTATTCAGGGACCTACAACAGCTTCATTCCCTTTTCCAACAGGACAGACTATGCTCAGAAAAATACACATGTATTACATATTACTGCCACAATAGATGAGTTGCTAAAGATGAATAAAAATATCTAAAGGACCTATGGGAAATAAAAACAATAATAAAAAGAAGGAATCAGAAATACAGTTGATTTTAGTTGCCCTCATTTTTAGACACATGTGAAAACGCACGCTGGGAGCTAATTCCTTCCAAAATTCCAGGTTTACGGAGCTAAAACAAATGCTTGATTTTTCTCAATTTTAATTATTTTTCCAACTACTTCTCTTCATGTGTCCCCTTTTAGCCTAATATTCAATCTATGTTATACCAGCTATTGCATGATGTGGGAATAGATGGAGTTACCCTCAAATTATTTTGTCTCTATAGCTTGTTGGGTACACTCTGGGGCATACTATATGCTTATTAGTGACTTAGGAGAACCTCTGAAATTTGGACTTTTTTTCTCTTTAATGCAGATGCTCACAGCATTCCTAATAAGGCCAGGAAAAGAGTTCACAGTCCCCTTTTACCTACTCTCTCACCTCAACCTTTTCAGCACGTAACCTTATTCTCTGCGGGATTACTCGGATGAAAACCAATTAGGGAGCAGCTCGTAATGTAAATGCATACAGATTACTCCGGATTGAACGCAGCCCATGCCAACTAATCATAGAGTACATGATGCCCTGAATGGTATAAATATTAAAGAATTGAAAGGAAATGGACACATAATATTGAGAAAAGACTCTGAACGCAAAATCAGAACTAGTAAAATATATAACTGAAAGTATGTACTTCCTTCCACCCCACCTCCCACTCCCTCCTGTTTTTCACTCTTTGTGGGGATATGCCCACAGGCCTCCTGAAGTGTGTTCTCCTTTGCTAATCCTCCCACAATGGTCCACATGAGTTTCTGAGGGGTCCCCCATGCCCTTCATTCTATGACTGTCAGTTTCTAATAAGCCAATCTCGCTCCCTGCCTCTTCCAGAGGGCCTCACTCTCAAGCTGGGAGGGGACAACGTCTCAAAGGCCAGGACAGCTCTAAGAACTACTGAATGGGCAAATCAGTATTTAGTGACCATGCTTTTCAGCCTGCTTATTGGAATAAATGCAGTAAAGAACAAGGAGAGGAGGGAGACTTATAAAGATCCTCCAGTCAGGACTTTTGGGACATGGTTTAGAAGACTAACTTGAGTTACAGAGAAACTACAACCAAAGTTAATGATTAATGTTCTACTTCTGATTTCAAGCCACAAAAAGATGCGGATCAGCCTTCAAGCTTTTCTGCAGTAGCTAGAAGGGGCAAGGGAATGTCTCTTTTTCTCACCACAGCTCTGTCAATGTCATCTCTCTAGGTCTCTCTCTCCCTCTTTCCTCTTCCATTACGTAGGAATATATTGATGGTTTGCAAGCTAAAAACATTAAGGTTAGACCAGTACTTTTTGAATGCATATTCAAACCTCCGCCTCTGTGGGTCTGTTTACCTAATAATTTTATATATGCTGAGTTCTTATGCTAAAATCAGAGGAAGAAGTCGTTCCTGGACTTCACATAGACTGTATGATCCGTGCACATATTGTTCCCATTAAAGTGGGCCCAAATCTCATGATCATAGGTACAGAGTTAAATGAGTTACTATGGGTAAGTAATCATCATCATAATTTACTCAGTTCCGCCGTCAGCCTTTTGTGAGAAGTCCAGTGACTCATAAGCTGGGGTGTGTGAGGCAGTTGTTATAAAGTTATTGAAAGGATCTGCAGGCTTTGGCAGAGCATCGATGTGGCCTGTTTTTACCTTCTCGTTTTGTCTTCTCTCCCTGTTAGTTTTGCTAGCTTATCATGGAATCAAAATCTGTGAGGATTTCGATAATTGCAAATTGAGATACTGAAATTGAGAGGCAAATATCTTATACTATTTTTCCCTGTACACTACAGTATTAAAAAGCCATTCATAAGTGTTTTAAACAACTAAGTGGAAAGATATTACAAAGCAGTTCTGTTCTTATGAAGTCACTATTCAGGAGAATGGGAGCTAAAATGTTGGTTTTTCGGTGTACAACGAGGTTACTGATTATTTTTGCTTTCTTCTAATACGTTTCTGGCTTTTGTTGATTATCTACAATAAACATCTTTTATATTTAGGACATCTATTGAGAAGAAAGGCTCTACGGTGTGCTCGTTTGGGTGAAAGCAAGGATTGTGGAGTTTAAGTGTTCTAGGTTGTGTACCTGGTCTTCCGTTTTACTGATTCCTACCGGTTTCTAGAATACATCATATTTCTGCTTTGGAGTCATGCAAAGTCTGTTCCTTCTGCTGGGAAATATTTACATATCTTCCTCCACTCTCGTCATCTCCGGGATTTCCACATCCCTTGTACTTCCGTTTACACGTGACATCCTCAGAGAGGCCCTCTGTCTCCACTTAACTAGTAAGGAACCCCACTTGGTTCATTTCTTTTATAAACTGTCACTTTACATGTCGGTATGTTTCCTGGTATAGCATTTATCTTCCACACCAGACTGTAAGTTCTCTTGAAGCATGGTCCCTGCAAGTTTGCTCAACATCACACACCTGACAATCACGCAAGGACTGGTACATGGTAGTTGCTCAATAATAGTCGTCAGCTTAATGAGTAACTAAACAAGTTGTGAGACCACAGTCAAATTTCTCAATACTGGTAAGCCTCAGTATTATCATCTTTAGAATTAGAATACTACCTTCTTTACAGGGCTGTTATAAAGAAAAAATGAGAGAATATTTATAAAGTACTTAGAAAATAGTGGCTGTTGGTATTAAGATTATATATTATTATTTTATTAAATAATAATAATAGTAATAAAGGAAAGCAGAATATTTAGAGAGTTTATGAATGGAGAAGTTAAAAAGTGGAAAAAACCCTATAAATTTTAGGAATAGCTTATAGCAGCTGGCCCTCTTCTTGGGGTGGGGAGGGGGACAGGCAAATTGGACCACTCCCTGACTTATCTGTATCCTTTCACTCCAACAGTGAGTACCTGGTTCTCACTGTCATCCATTCATTTACTTAAATGTTCAATTCCGTTACATGTACAGTGACTTCTGAATTGTTAACCCATGTACCCACGGGTAAAATACTTTATCAACTAAAATATAGTGTTTATGTATAGTTCCTTTTGCCTTTAGTCTTATAAATTCTACTCATGTCCAAAGTTACTTAGGTCAGCACTGTTTTCCCCTGCCCACTTCAGTGAGGTTATTTCTTACATTTTTAATATACAGTCATGCGTCACATAACGACGGGGATATGTTCTGAGAAATGCATCGTTAGATGATTTCGTTGTTGTGTGAACATCATAGACTGTCCATCATAGCCTACTACATACCTAGACTATGTGGTACTAATCTCATGGGACCACTGTGGTATATGTGGTCCATCGTTGACTGAAACGTCCTTATGTGGCTCGATTTTAGTTAGCTTCTATCGTCACATTCTCTGTAGCATCCTGGAAACCACTGATTTGTTTACTGTTTCTATTGTTTGACTTTCCAGAATGTCATATAATTGGAATCATACAGTATATAGCATTTTCACACTGGCTTCTTTTACTTAGCAATATGCATTTAAGATTTATTCGCATCTTTTTGTAGCTTGAAAGCTCATTTCTTCTTAATGCTAAGTAATAAATATTCTATTGTATGTATATGCCATGGTTTGTTTATTCGTTCACTATAAAAGGAAATCTTGATTGCTTCCAAATTTTGGTGATTATGAATAAAAATGCTATAAACATTCATGTGTAGGTTTTTTGAGTGGATAGGTTTTCAAATTAGTTAGATAAATACCTAGGAAACTGATTACTGGATTATATGGAAAGACTATGTTTAGCTTTGTAAGAAACTGCCAGACTGGCTACCCAAGTGGCTGCACATTTTACATTTCCATCAGTAAAGAATGAGAGCTCCACGTTCTCGCCAATCTTAGGTACCATCAGTTTTGGATTTTAGTCATTCTAATATGTGTGTAGTGGTATGTTGTTGTTGTTCTAATTTGCAATTGCCTGATGACAACTGATATTGAGCATCTTTGATTAGTGTATTTGCTATCTTATATCCTTGATGACATGTCTGTTCAGATTTTTTGCCCATTTTAAAAAATTGGGTTGTTGGTTTCTTATGTTGTTTTAAGGTTCCTTGTATGTTTTGTATACAAGTCCTTTATCAAATGTGGGCTTTGCAAGTATTGTCTTAGATCCTGTGGCTCGTCTTTTGATTTTTGTAAGTGTCCTTCGCAGAACATAAATTTTTAATTTTAATAAACTCCAACTTATTAATTTTTTCTTTCATAGCTTGTGCTCGTTGTGTTGTATCTAAAATATCATCACCAAATCCAAGGTCACATAGATTTTCTCCTATGTTTTCTTCTAGAAGTTTTATAATTCTGCATTTTACATTTAGGTACATGTTCCATTTTGAAGTAATTTTTGTGCAAGTTGTAAGGTCTGTGTCTAGGTTCCTTTTTTAAAATACAAATGCCCAATTGTTTTAGGACCATTTATTGAAAATAAATGCTTTTTCTCCTTTGTCAAAGATCATTTGATTATATTTGTGTGGGTCTATTTTGGGATCTCTATTCTTTCACATTGATCCAAGTATCTTCCTTTGCAAACACCACACAGTCTTGATTACCATAGCTTAAAATCTTGAAATTGGGTAGTGTGAGTCATCTAACTTTGCTCTTCTTCAGTGTTATATTAGCTGTTCTAAGTCTTTGACCTTTCGATATAAACCTTAGAGTCAGTTTGTCGATATCTACCAAATAGCTTGCTGGGATTTTGTTTGAGACAGTGTTGAATCTATAGATCAAGGTGGAAAGATTTGATATCTTAACAATATTGACTTTTCTCAATTCATGAACATGTAATGTCTCACCATTTATTTAGATCTCCTTTGATTTCCTTCATCAGAATTTTGTAGTTTTTTTGCATATAGATGGTGTATGTATTTTGTTAGATTTATACCTATGTATTTGTTTCTATTTTATTGGTGCTATCATAAAAGATATTTTTATAAATTTTGAATTCTAACTGTTCATTGCTGGCATATAGGAAAACTATTGACTTTTGTATATTAACCTTTTATTCTGCAACCTTACTGCACTTGCTTATTAAGTTTTAGAGGCTTTTTTTTAAGTCAATTCTTTGAGATTTTCTACATGGATGATCATGTCATCTGTGAATAAAGACAATATTGTTTCTTCCTTTCCAATTTATATGTGCTTTATTTCCTTTCCTGTCCTATTAAACTAGCTGGGATTTCTAGTATGCTGTTGAATAGGAGTGTTGAGATGGGGCATCATTGTCTTGGTCCTGATCGTAGGGAGAAAGTGTCCAGTTTCTCAATGTAATGATTAATTGTGTGTGCTGATTTGAATGGGCCACAAGGTGCCTAGATACCTGGTCAAACATTATACTAGGTGTTTCTATGAGGGTGCTTTTGGATGAGATTAACATTTAAATCAGTAGACTAGGTAAAGCAGATTGCCCTCTCCAATATAGGTGGGCCTCATCCAATCAATTAAAGGCCTGAATAGAACAAAAAGATTGACCCTACCCCAAGCAAGAGAGGATTTCTCCTGCCTGATGGCCTTCAAACTAGGATATTGGCTTTTCCCTGCCTTTGTACTTGAACTAAATATCGGCTCTTCTTGGGTCTCGAGTCTGTTGGCCTTTGGACATAAACTATAACATTGGCTTTCCTGGTTTTCAACATTTGGACTTCAACTGGAACTAAACCATTGACAATCCTGGATCTACACGTTGCCAACTCACCTTGCAGATCTCATGACTTGTCAGCCTCCATAAGAGCATGAGCCCATTTCTATTAATTTTAATAAATCTGTCTGTATATCTATCTATCCTATTGATTGTGTTTTTCTCTGGAGAACCCTGACTAATACACTACTTACCATTAAGCATGATGTTAGCTGTAGGTTTTTGTAGGTGTTCTTTAGTACATTGAGGTGGTTACCTTCTATTCTTTGTTACTCAGATTTTTTATCATAAATGAATGCTGATCTTTTCATATTCTTTTTCTCTGACCACTGAATAAATTTTCTCTAATTTATTTATTTTGCTCAATAAAATTCATTAATTAGGGAATCTTCTGCAGTAGCAAGTGTATTCTTCATTGCAGATACTGGTGGAAGTTATCAACCATTTACAATTTTATGGGAATTTATTATTTTCCTTTTCATATGTCATTTTCTAGGAAAGTGTTAGTTCCTTCATCCATAAAATGGTATAATAAAACTACTTACTTCATAGTATTACAGTAAGAAATAAAAGAGCAAATAGCTATGAAACTTGAGAAGAGTGTCTGATGCATAGAAACTACTCAATAAATATTTCTTATTGTTATCATTATGATTAAAAACATTATAATTGTTGTTATTTAGTAAATGGGTGTGGCACATTTTGATAGGTAGTTAATTCTGGTATGTTGGGTTCCCTGAGGAAAGTACAGTTGGGAAAATATCAAGACAATGAACCACTGAGGCCCAGAAAAAGAAATGGAAGAGTGCCCAAGACAAAACAAATATTTCAAAGGCTTGCCCAGGTTTGCCTCTGAAGACGAAAAGTCTTCACCTCTCTCTTCCTGCATTTGACCCCTACTGCCGGATCTCGTGACAAAATGATTATCATTAATATTAACCTTCTATAACTTAAAGACTTATGCTCTATTTATAGAACTCAATTGCCCTTCATTATATTGAACGGAATGAAAATGAACTTTGGCTTCCACACGAACGCGTGGGGCATGAATTTTTGTAAGGCTGAGACTGAGGTCAAGGAAACGAAAATGAGCCTTCACCAACAAGGCCTGGCTCATTAAATATCAGCAGAGCAGATATTACATTAGATTGCAGTCTATTCCTATGACTTGTTTCCTTTTGTGGTACGCCCTGGTTTTGTGTAATTACGTCTGTTTGCTCATTTTGCACCTTTGAATGCACTCTTGTGTGAATTTGATACAGGCAGAGATAGTCACATAGACTTACAATACAGAGAGCTGGACAAGGATGTAGAAAAAGTCGAAGGATGAGATTGGATGGTAAAGATGGATGGAGCTTTTTGAAATTCTGAGAAGCAGGCCATGTTTGGGCAGAGTTACTGTTTTCAACTTATTTAAAATATATTTCAGCTTTCTTTTGTTCTTCTGTGCCCAAATGTGAGTGGAACTAGATATGTTCCCATAATTCAGGATCTTCCCTTACGGAAGTGCACCATTCCTGCAGTGGGAAAGAATGACTTTCTGAAGAGGAGCTGCCATCTGCAGTCCAGCTACGATTTGTCCTGGATATGATTACCCTACAGTAGTCCTCATATTATTCTTCTCACTGCAATTGCTATAGTCATCCAGCAATCAAAGCAGAATGCTTCCTGGACGTTAGCTATAAACGAGAGACAAAAGAAAAGAAAACAAGTAAAAGAGAGTGGTGGTTAGTATAAGAGAAACTGAAACATAGTTTTATAACTTTATCTTTTTTGCATGAGTTTTTAATTATGTATATTAATGGAAAACAGGTCTGTTAATCAATTGATCTACTACCTTTCCCACCATTTCACTTCGTCGTTTCAAACTTTATTCTAACAAAGCAATTTAAAAAACTAAAGGAAAGGATTTGAGATTTCTTACCTTACCCAATCACAGATTACTAATTAGCGTTAGTAATGCTGCAAAAGAGAAACAGGTCATATATCATACCTCAAAATATTCAATATTCATTTAGGATTTTGAAATCTTAATTTGACTACAACATTCATAAATGTTGAATTCTTCTTATTGGCTAGCTTGATAAGTAAATATTAGTCAGTAGAAGTGGTTAAGTGTAGATGAAATTCTACTTGCCTGGGTCTGAATGCTTGTTCTACAACTTAGTTGCTGGGTGATCTTGGAAAAAATGTATACCCTCTCTGAACCTTAAAGCCTTCATGGTTTGGTACACTGGGACAAATAATACCTACACTGTAGGAGTGTTGTGAGAGTTAAGTGAAATAATTCATGTGGGATGCTTAGAACCACATTTTCTGTACAGTAAGTCATCATATACATTTTTTTAAATAAATCAAATTTTGCATCCTAAAACTTCATAACATTCTATGTGCCCATATGTGTTCATAACATTCCACATTCTTTCACTTGAGGACTCATGAGAAAGCCTAACTTCTTTATTTTTTTTTTCTGAATTCTTGCATGGAGTTAATTTTCTTTTCAGACGGAATTGGGGTCTGTTTAGTACAGAACCATACAGTATCAGATGGATTTGCTTTGGAGTGACTGAACTTCCATGTGCAGCAACCGTTGCTTGAATGTGTAAATAAAATGTGAAGAGTCATGCTCAGGTAGAACTAGGGCCGGGCTGCCTTTGAGGGATAAAAAATAGCAAAAACAACAAAAAAAGGTAAAGCCCTACTTTTCTTTCCACTGTTATAGACGCAGGATGAAGCCTCAAAAATGGAAATTTATCTCAGATCATTTTAAAAATGCCAGTTCTAGAAAGAAGGTAGACAAAGCCACCTGCATATTTTCCCTTCCAAAATCATGCACCAGGTCTAATTAATGCAGCCCAGGTTTTGTAAACTAGCTTTATTTTATTCCATCAAGTCAGATAATGAATTGATTCTGACTTTGTTTTTACTATCCATAAGGTAGTTTTAGAGAGCTGTGTGAAGACCTGTGTGTGTGTTTCACATGATACACACTGAGAATTCTATAAGAAAAATAAAAATTAAATGTCACGAAACATTTCATAGTTCACTATCGTTCTCTAATTAGTAAGTGGTTTATACGAGAACATGTCTATTTTCACTTCAATTAAATCTGGTTAACTAAAAAAACTCCAGACGGAATTATTTTTACAAACGTTCATGAAGCTAGCTCTACGCAGAACTGATCCCCCAAACAATTTCCCTGTACTGTCTGCACAAAGCTAGACACACTACTGAAGCATACAGCGTTTTGATAATATATAAGGAATGAGTAGAGATTTTGTGTTCAGTACGACAGTAAAAAGGCATATAGAAGTAAAGGAAAAAAAGGCTATGCATTTGCCCTAAATTAGTTTTTTGTGTCAGGAATATTTGGGTGCATGCTCACATGCATGCATGCACACATACATGCACCACACAGACACACTCATTTATATTCTTGGGAAGACACAAAGCCTGCTACCACATCAAATGTTATTTAATGAACATATTCTGAATGCACTACATACAATTATTATTGGTATTATGTTCAGCATTTCTGTAAGCACCAACATCCTGCTCTGAGCCATGCAGAATGATGGAGCAGTACATCACATTTGCCCTGTAGGAGCACAATCTCAAGTCAAGAAACTGACAAATATGTTAAGCCTGGGGAAAGGGGGAGAAAGCTGGGTATTAGTACTGGGCAGAGGGTAGGAATGTACAATATCACAAAATCCGTTTCAGTCATCCTTAGTCCTTTATTTTGATTTAGCATTAGTATTACACAAAAGAAATGTATCATTGGTGGACATTTGAAAAATACAGGAAAAGGCAGATGGAAAGAGGAAATGCCTCATTGTGTAATTAGTGGAGTTCTTAGCAATAAGGCATATACATAAAATTATATGAAATATAGGGGTGACATAAACTAATGAAAGTGACACATTATATTGAAAATATACCAGAAGAAAGTTAGAACGGGACCAGTATAAACAAGGAAGACTTGTGGATATATCTGAAAGTATATAAGAAATATGTTTATTTTCTTCTGGGAGTCAAAGGAAATTATTTTAGAAAGTGATTCCTATACATATCTCTACATCTATATCTATATATAGATATAGACATATGTATACTTGTGCATATATCTAAAGACCATTTTAGAATGTTCCTAAAATCTTCTGACCTCACCAAGGAGTCAGTCAAGTCCAACATGGAGAAATACCTACATTTCCCTTCGCTCAGACTGTTAAAACAAGGAAATATGTTCAAGACATCTGGGGCCATTTTACCTACTCCCCACACCTTTTTAATAGTGAAATTCTACCTGATCATTACATGTGTTATATTCTTCCTCGCTTCCCTGATGGTCAACTACATTAAAGCAAAAAAAAATTTGTTTGTTTTACATGATTCATAGACTTGCTCTTTGTGAAAAAAAGAGTTTATATTTTTAAAAAGACAGGTCATAACATGGATGCACATTCACATGCTTAATTTCTCTCTCTCTCTCATGCCAATTCTGTTTTCTTTTCTTCAAAGAAGAAAGAAACAAAAGCACCAGTCAAAAATTTTAAAAATCTCTTCTTTTTTGCTAGCCATTAGCATATTATTGACTCCATTATTATTCAATTTAAATCAGGCCTCTTTGAGTCAACAACTTTTTTTTGGATTGTCGACTGTTGTAGGTGTTGTGGGGAGCATCAAAAAGCAAATTAGCTGAAAATCTAACCATTCAAGTTGTAGTGTGGTTGAGCGAGGCCAGGCTGGTATTAGTTAAGCATTAAGTCAGTGACTACAAGTCCTTTGGGGTGTGGAAGAGGGCAGCGTCACTGTGGCCGAGGGCCAATATGTAAGGGCTTGGGAGGGCAGGCGGATTCATCCCTCACTGTGTCTACAACTTCCACCCAGCCTGACCCAGCAGTGGCTGCACCTGTTTTAAGAGCATCACAGCCCATTGGCCAAACTCCAAGGCACTCATCTCCCTCTTCTCTCATGGCCCAAAATCCTGACCCTCATGTTTTAAAAAGAGTCGGAATCCTATGTGAATAGGGCTGAGGAAAAGATGTAAAAATAAATATGTTAAGCAACATTAAGCCAACTATGTTTTTCATATCTTTGTACCATCTACAATTCTTCCTGGAAGAAACAAGAGCTATAAAGAAATAAACAAATTTGATAGTCATCTTTGTATCACCCACAGCATCCTGCGTGGGATTAGTACTTATTATGAGCTCGATAAATGTATGTTGAATAAATGAAAAACCTGGTATAGCTTGTTGCTCTAGATAAACCCTCTATGATTTGATTCTGATTGGCACCCATTTACCAACGTGGTCCTGCTTCCTATGTAGATAGACTTTCTCTTCTTATTTCTTCCTCCAAAATCTATGACCATTCGCAAAGTTATCGTTAGCAGCAACAACAGAGGTTCCATTGATCTCTTCTGATCAAATGACATATTTTTTCAATTAAAGGGAATGGCTGAGCAGGGGTTTTGTTTTTGTTCCCATTCTACTAAGACAAAATTTGAAGCTTTCAGTAATGGCAAAGAAACTGATTTTAATTTTTTTCTGTACAAAATTTAAATCAAATCCAATTAATAACCATGAAATTATTGATTCTTATCTTTTACTAAGTCTTATTTCAGGCAGTCTTTCATAAGGGATAGATTTTCCAAAAAAAAATTATATGATGACACAAAATTGAAGGAAAATATTTCTTAAGAGGGCCCTTTTATTTTTCTTAATCTTAAATTATTTAATACTAAATTATCTGAATTTTGATATTTTGAAATCCATTTAACACCTTCAACATTCATGGGTCCATTCTTTTTCTTTACCTTATATGTACATAATGTTAAATTACGTATCTTTGAGAGCTTCGGGATATTTAGTAACAGCATTCGAGCTATTTAAATATGACTAAATAATCTTTTCACGTTTCATTATGTTTGCTGTGTTTATTGCTTTAATTTTTTGTCTCTTGGCATGGATCTTATTTTAGAAAAATGAATTTAGGAGTCTACACATGGAATTACTTATAATCCAGCTCATCGTGGCGTAGATTGAAATTCAACCAGTGTCTTACTTAGGTTTTATTTTACAAAATAAGTGGGATTCACTGGTAATCTTCAGAGTGTTTCTCTATACTGTTAATCAGCTAAACATAACCATCAATTATAAATGCAAATTTTCAGGGTTAAATTGAGTGTTCAGATGCTCTAATGTAGCTTTTATTGGCTGTACATTGCCAAGTCTACACAACACAAAATACAGTGTTGGGTCAATATTTATTTTTGAATTGGTGCTCTACAGAGAGCTAATATGGGGGTAATTCAGGTCAAGAAAAAAGAAATAAGGGTGTTACAAATGCAACAAGAAGAGTTGTTTTATTTGCGTATTTTTGCATGAATTATCTGGATTATGTCAACTGTGTAGACGTCTGTCTAGGAGTAAGATCTGGGAAGTTTATTCAAATGCTGACATTTGCAGAGAATACTCATATGAAGAGAGTACAGAAATCAGGAAAACATATTTTCGCACATGAGGAAAATAAAAAATCATGGAAATTTTAGATTGTTTTTCTTATGGTCATTCCTTGTCCACAATTTTCTGATGAAAGCCTAATTAATTATCCATTTTCCTATCAAAATTTTATATAAGAAAAATAGGCAGAGCTTAATCATACAGCTCATTTTTTCCCCCTTTTTTATCAACATCTCCAAAATAAGAATCATTTATAAGCTTTACTAACAGTATACCATAGTGACAGGCTTCCAAACAAGGAGAAATAATTTATTAGCTCACAATGTTTTTCCAGCCTTCCCCCCACCCCACCCTGAGGTGGTGTATAGGTTGTGCAATGAATAAATTAAGTATATTTTCTGCCTTGTGCTTGGCATAAATCATTACTTTTCCAGGACCACAAAGAGTGAGTGACTATTTGTAATACTATTCTGAGTTAAATAAGCTTTGTAATCAAGCAGAGTAGGGACTTCACTTTATTTATTTTTTGCAAAACATTTAATTGCAAGGTAGCTGTTATGATTAAAATCATACTTTCTATTGTGAAAAGAAAAAAACGTGTCACTGAAAAAAGAGCAAGAGAATTAATCCGTGCAAAATCAAATTGGTTTACTGAGTTTTAACTTAATGTAAAGATTTTTTTCCCTTTGGATATAATTACAGCTTTTACACAAAACATAACATATCCATAATGTTATTTTTGTTATAATTATTGCAGCTAATGATATCACAACTTACAAGGAGGATTTTCCTCACAAAGATAGTTATGCACATATAAAATGTATTTTGTTTTATAATATGCTGTTTCATGTATTCCCAAGGAGACTGACTATTACTGAAGAGTATATTTTAATGTGGAACCATTGAGTAAATGCTTTAAGGGAAGGCAATTAAAACACTAGTCAATGATGTATATTTATACATTACATTTTATAGCCATTTTACATCTTAATAAACTAAAACAAATGACATTTTTCTCTTTTACAGAGATTTTAGGAAAAATGAAGATCATAACCTCATCTGTAGCTCCTTTCACGCTCAAGGCCTCACCTTAGATTTTTGAATCAGAGCAACAGATGCGAGCAACGCATTGCTCCACCAGGCAAGGCATTTTGTAAAAAGGGCCTAGAACTCACTATTGTTTCATCAGCGCTATATCTTGATTAAATGTGGAGCAGAAAGATTCTTCAAAGAAGAATGTTTGCCAAAGGACCAAAAATTTTTGGAAATAATAAAAAACAGACTAATTTGAAGCTAATTTAAAAATAAAGATGTTAACATTAATTAAATGATTTACTTCCATTAAAGATGATGTTGTAGGTGATAAATTTATGAACATGGGAAGGATACATAACATATTTTTACCTGGACAAAGCAATTACAAAAACCAATATGTACATCATAATACATCTTTTCTAAAATTTCACAGACTTACAGCAGTAAATCTGGAAGGAGATACACAAAGAATTTAACATTATTTCTCAGAGTTAAATTATCATTACATCTTGCATGCTATATTTTCTGGTTGTTCTCCAACAACTAGAATAGGATTGCTGCAGTAATGAAAACTAATAAATTACGTAGAAATTTTGAAGCACGTGCTAACTTTAGAATCTTTTCTCCACAGCTTAGTATCAGATTTTCCAAACTACCAATATTTAATTGCAAAGCAGTCATTTACTAGAACTAAATTTTAATTAATTGTTTGTTTAGTCATCAATTTAAAAAAATTAAATGTAAATTTTAATTGAATCATTTGTTTAATCGTCAATTCATTTATTCTGCAATGCATATGTCAGTTGCTGTGCCAGGGAGCAGAGGTAGAGCATTAAAATAAACAGGCATTGGCCATGCCCTCATGGAGCTTCAAGTCAAGGTTAAGATGTTGTTGTCTAATTTGATCTAATTTTGTACACACTACCCTGTATTTAATTTTATAGATTCTACTCTGAAATTTTTAACCAGCATGGTACAAGAAAAAACATTAACCTTATTAGTGTAGTGTATAGTGTCCTTGAGACCCAAACAGTGTTAAGGGAACAGTATGAAAGAGTGTGTGTTTATTTGATGTGTTCTTAAAGAACATCAGAGCTATAACAAAGAATGGCATAGAAAGAGTTCACAGCTATAGAAATGTTAAAAAAATGTTTAACTTGATGGATGTTGAGATATCATTCCAGAACCCATGAAGAGAAAGATATAATCATGAGAAATGAAATGAAAGAAATGACTTGACATGATAGAAAAATTATCTGTATGTTTTAATACTTAATTTTATTTATTTGCCAACCAAAGATATTAGAATTACTTCACAGAGATTTTGTGAAAAAGTGTGAGATTGTTTCTAGAGTATCTTGAACTAAATATTTTAAGGTGATTACATAAACAAAATACATCATAAGTGCATAATAAGTATGGAAGATTGTGAGTTTATTTTTATTTTTCCCTCTAAATGATTTAACTGTAATAAGTATTTGACATTTCTGTTATTACATCAAGGGATTTAAAGAGCTGAATTTCTGAAAGGCTTGTGGTTTTTAAGTACTATACTGAAATATCTCCCCACTTAGAGCTCTCTGGACGTTTCCCTTGGGTGTTATGGAGACACACGATACTGAATACACATGGGACTGGAAATAAGAATGAGCGTCATCCTGAGTAGAGCCAGAGGGCAGCTCATCTGAAGTATGTAACATTTAAATCAGTGGTCTGCTGCTAAAAGCGGTAATCTAACTGGAATATTTAGTTTGATAGTGTTCAAAAAAGGGTTTAGAGTTTTGTTTGTTGTGGATGTTTTTCCTTTTTGGAGAAAAGATATGCTACACATTTAATAAATATTTATACACTGTGATAAATAATACAATACATCTTAGACTAAGACAGCCTCTCAAACGGATACAAATAATTTACCAGACCACATTTTTTTTTTTCCTATTTGTCCCCAGAACCATTAGGTTGGTTGGGTTAGAATTTAAGGGAGAGAGAAGAAAAGTTGTCATTGTTGCTGGAGGGAGGAGGCACATGGAAGAATGTGAACTGTCCCTGGCATCGTGGGAATCGATCCTAACCCTCCTGGGATGACTTAAGCATAGTGCCTCCAGTCGACAATTTGTTTTCGGTAATTATCTCGTTAGTGAGATGTCCAAGAGCCAGTCCTTTGGCTCTCATGTTTCCAGTTTGAGAAGATTTCCCAGGTAACATCCAGTCAGTGTGCTGATTTGAGGTACCATGTTCAGTCCTGAGACAGAGCACTGTTTAGCAAATGAACCTCAATGTTTATGAGGTAGATACACATATGAACAAAGCAGAACATTGGCTAAAACCACTAACTTCTCAATGATACTCTTAAGATTGACAGGACAGTCTCAAACTTCATATCTCAATGGAAAGAATTATTTTTTTTAGATAGAGAGATATTCTCTTTTCTTTACCATACCACATTCACTTCAAAGAAAACATCATTTAGCTGAGTTAGAAAGAGGACCCAATTGATTACTGGTTCAACATCATTAAATGGTGAAATTTCATCTCATTCTCTGTCTTAGGCATTCTGCTCCTTGTTTAAACACCATCCAGTATACAATTTGTTCAGTGAGCTATGAATACAAAAGAAAACTAACACAGACTGTTCAGAATATTCCTGTCATCGTTTTTACCAGAACCAGGATTCTACTATTAACCTTCATCCTGAAAGTCACATGATTTCCTGGTGCTTGAATCCAGCTACGGAGAATTTAAGTGAGGTCTTTTAACCAAAAAACAGAATCCTAATTTGAGCTGACCTTCAATGAGTCATCTCCATGTGAACCTAGAAGGGACATAGAGAAGTCACTTTTATGTTTGTCTGACCTCTGATTCTCTTTTAGTTAAGGGCAGAAAAGAAATGCTGAAATTAGGAAATGGAGCCTCGAGGATAAGCAGACTGTGGGAATGTTTTCTCAGAATCCTATATTTCACCTCTCATATTGGAGTCTTTCAATCATCTAAAATAATAGGTTTTCTCTTGATTATATGTGATCTAAATATCTCATTAAAAAGTAGAAATTCAATATTATGATTGTTCTCTTTTTACAAAAAGATAGTTGTTTTTTTTTTTCAATTTTTATCCTATATGTTATTTTTAACGTGCTACCATACTTCAGTGATTCTCCTTGTTTGGAGGAACAACAGTGAAGTTTTGCCAATGAATAATGATATAAAGAAAGAAATGGGATATATAACAAAGATCTGGCAATTGGACAAAAAGGCTGTGCTTTGAAGAGTTACTAATCTTAACGCTAAATGAGAGACTGGACACTTTAATAAAACTGTGGGGAACATCTCAAACATAGGGCATTAGTTCTGATTTCACAGGGTTCTAATTATTGAAAAACTCACTCCCACTTTTTGACCTTGGGAAAATAAAATGTGACATGCATTAATGAACACAATTGGAGGCCATTGTATGGGGCGCAGTAACAACCACTATTCAGATCCTGATTGGATTGGAACTGGAAAGAGAGAGCTGAGGTGGGGTTAGTGGCGAGCTGTGAGAAATCATGTCCAAGTGGTCTGTATGACAGGGACAGTTTTGCGGTTTCAGCCAGAGGGGATCTCTGGAGTAGCTGGTGAGAAGAGAGAATCTTAGATGCAAAGATGAAGGACCATGAGGATTCTGATATGGGTTATGAATCGGTACTCTTGGAGAGAAATAGAGATTGGAATTCTTTTAAGTCCTTTTGGCTGCAAGACCAGGTATCTCTTGGTTGTTCCAGCAGTTGTGTCCCGATGCTGGTTCCTTTTGTGCCCGGGGCTCGCTAAAGCACTAGACCTCTTTGAGTAAACGACAGACGAGTCTTCTATCTCAGGCACAGGAAACCGATTTCGGAATGGAAATGCAGGGTGTTATATTCATCCTTGCTCAGTTTTACTAGTTGGCTTTGACCGGGTTTTTAATCTATCCGTAACTCGTATATATTTTTATTATTGGGAAGGTAATACTATTTGCTGCCTAAATTTTAGGAAATATTGGAAAATAAAAGGGAAACAACCTAAAGCTCATCACTCAGAGATAACATTTGAAGTGATAGTATGTTTCCATCCAGTCTTCTTTTACATACACATACACTATATATGCACACACAACATATATACAGATAGTTTTATCCCCCTTTTAAAAAACTGTCTTATGACATTAATCTTCAAAACATGCTGTGATGGTAGCATAGCATTTGATCCACAGAGCTGGGTCAAATAGGAAAACAACTAGAAATGGCATTTTTCTTTCTGATTCTTATCAATCCATTAATCAAGTCTTGGCAATTTTTATTTAAATATCTTTGTATCCTGCATTAACATTTATCTGTCACATCCAAAAGGAAAGTCTGAGAGTCATTGTTTTTCCTAAACGCCTGACTGAAATCAAGTTATACTCTGTCAGTGGCATTCCCCTCATCTACCACTCGTTAACCATATCAAAAATGGAAATGAGTTTAGTTTGGCATAACTCATAATGTCATTTGGGAAGAAGGCATAAGGAGCTGCGCCAACATTAATGTGCACTGTGTGAATAATTTACTTTAATTTCAATTAAAGCACCAGGATGAGATGTAGGAAACCTTTCCTGTGGCTGCTCTAAGCTCTGGGATTTAACTTGGTTAGCAGAACAATTTAGATAGCTCAGGGACCTAAATTTGGAGCCAAGATGTTATGGGTAAGGATACAAAATAAATAGCAGTCTATGGTGTCTGCAGGCTTCACAATAGGAGAATGAAAGCCAGGAGGAAAACAACAGGACAATTTGTACGGCTGAAGGCTGTAGATTAGTAGCTTTTAGGAAAGGCATGTAGAAAGTGAAGAGTAAAACAGGTCAAGGATAGCTCTGGAGACTAAATGAAACGGAGAAGTCAGAAGAGTCTGTGTTGGTGGGAGATGAGGTGGGTAGAGAAGCACAAGAGCATGCACATCTTGCCTTCGTGTCTCAAAGATCTGGGCTGTCTGTCTTTGATCCAGACTCTTACTTTTGCTAATTATCCGAAATGTTTGGCCAGTTTTACTCAAAGTCTCCCAGAAAAATAACCAGTGTTTTCTGGGATAACTAAGCTGATTGTATCATATTTGTAATTTCCTTGTTCCTTCATACCTGTTCTTCTGCTAGCTTTGTCTCCCCTCTCAGAAGTATGCTGATGCTGAAATTTATGTTTTACCCACAAACTCTATTGATCAAGACCGACCCAACTTGATATTGACCAAGGTCCTTTCTTTCCCAGCACCTGCAACACTTCCTATTTAGGTTACCTTTAAATCTATAATGTTCTACTGGCCACTTTGCTACATCTTCAAGATTGGTCTAAAAGTCATGGGCAAGGCAAAGACACCTAGCATACAAACATGTGATCAGGGGCAATGTGGATAGTGTTGCATTCTTTTCCAAAGACTGCAAAGCAGAAATATTCTTTGATTTGCCCAGGATAATATTGTAAATGGAAAATGAGCTGGTAAAAAAACCGGTAGCTTCCAAGTCTCTCGCCTACTTTTAGCCATCTCAACCAGTCTACCTATGTTGCCAAATGAGGTAATATGTGAATGATGCAAACTCTGCAGATATACCATTTTATTTAGTTAGGACATACTTTATGCACAATGAATGCTATTATCTAGTTATAAAATCAGGGCAAATATTGACTATACTTTCAAAATATTTAGAGGAGTGGTTAATTCAAATTTTATGAATTAACAAAACAGCTTCACGTCTAGTCATCTATCACAGGGGTTGGCAAATTTCATCCCTTGGGCCAAATGTGGCCCACCACCTGTTTTTGCAAATAAAGTTTTATTAGAACATAACAACATGCATTCATTTACATATATTCCATGACTGCTTTTGTGATAAAAGAGCAGAGTTGAGTAGTTGCAGCAGAAACTATATGTCCCACAAAGCCTGAAATATTTACGATCCACTCCTTTACAGAAAAAGTTTGCCAAGCCCTGGTTTCTACATCAGATTACACATAGAAATTCAAGTGATGGCAAAGTTACTAAAGTTACTAAAATGAATCTTTCAACATTCATCCAACCAGGTATTATGGAGCTCCTGTTCTCGACACTGTGAGTAGAAAACAATACAGTCAAGATTCATGAGACCAATTAAACAAAAAATTATCAGGAAACACTTTAATAAGAATAAGTGGGGAAAACAGTATTTGCTTTGCATGGTCAGAGGAGGCATAAAACAAGACCCAAGAGACAGGAAGATATCAGCTGATCTAGACAGAGGAAAGCAGCTAGTGTGGAAATCCTGCTGTGCCTCTTTCTTTTGCAAAAGAGCTCAGCAAGGAGAGGGTGGGAATTGGAACCACTTTCCTGACAAGAGACTCTAGTTGTGGAAGTGGCACTGTCCCCAGCCAGTAAAGTGAGGAGGATCAGGATCTTGCCATTCTACTCTAGGCACCTCAGATTGATCAACAGTATGCTCTCCAACACCCTGCCCACCTCTCTAATTCTAAAGTCAATGATTCTATGATTCCATCTAACTGCTCAAAACAAAATTGCTGAGCTCAAAATAAGAATGCCAAGTCTCACAACTTCAAATGTTGAAGCGTTACGTGAAATTTTAGAAACTTTGAAGACTATCATGGCCAGCCTTCTGTGTACAGATGATTAATCATGGATTTTTATGGTCTGTTGTTCTTGATGCACTTGTATGACTTAAATTCTTGGCATGTTTTTGTCTAAAGGTAAGTAGAAATCTCCCAGTTATTTTCAAATGGCAAATACATGCATGGTTTATTCACATATACTCTTAAGTTTACATATTCGAAGGTTTCAGGTAAAAATCTTGAAAGAATCAATTTCATTGCTATTCGCTACATTGAACGTACCTTCTCACACCATTTGTCCTATGAAAGTTGATATATGCAAAGCAAAGGTAGTGGCATTATATAGAATCATCACCTGATTTCATTTGTTCATGCTTGTACTTAACAAATACGTTTTTTAACAACCTCCAATTCTCTCCCCTCATCCTCCAATAATGATTTTTTAAATTCACCATTGAGAGAGATTAATTCATCCAAAAATGTCTGCTTCATTCACTCTTTTTTTAAAATGCAATTGTTCCTGAGTAAATAACATAATCTTGTAAGTGGTTATCACGTCTCTTAATTGTCTGATGGAAGCAAACCAAGTAGTTTCAGAGCTGAGTAGAAGAAATTTAAGAAACTTGAAGTGAAAGAGTGTAACAAGGACACGTGGATCACTAATCAGATTTTAGGGATAAGGTTAAAAAGCTAAGGTACAATAACCAAGACATCCTAGAAATTAGTGTATTAAAGAACAAAGACGTTATTTCTCTCTCATGTAATAGTCCAAGGTGAGAATGTGGGCTGCTTTGCTCTGCACGGTCACTCAGAACTCAGGTTCCTTACATTTTATTTTTCCACTCGTTGCATTTTGGAGAATTGTGGCTGATGAGTTAAAGGTGGTATCAAGTGGTTAGATTAACGATGCAGTCCCTCTCCCCAGGTTTCTATACTTTAAAGTTACTATTTTTCCCTTTCCTTACTCTATTTTTTGGAAGTGAATCACTAGTCTAGTCCACACTCAAGGGAAGAGAAATTAAGCTCTCCCTCCTGGGAGGGTGTATCTCCATTTATTATTTGTAATTCTTCCGTAAGGAAGATTTGCCACTTATCCCCCTGTATTTATTTATTCAATCATTTGTTGATATCAACATAGACTCTTGGATATTTACTTTATTCTTTGGGCTATCATCCAATACTAGCATTATTGATTTTGCTGCTCAAGTTGGTCCAGTCTTGGACATTGGTAGTTTTTTCAAGTTGACTTCTGTGTCCTTTTGACATGCATGTATGAATACACGGTCATGTGTTGCTTAACAATGGGGATACGTTCTGAGAAATGGTCATCAAGTGATATCGTCATTGTGTGAACATCATAGAGTGAACTTACACAAACCTAGGTCGTATAGCCCACTACACACCTAAGCTATATGGTACTAACCTTATGGGACCATCATTTGTATATGTGGTCTGTCGTTGACTGAAATGTTGTTATGCCGTGCATGACTGTATACACCTCTGTACTTTTTGGCACCACAAGATGTTCCAGATTCATCTTGTAGTTTCCTTATCCCAAACCCAGAAGCAACAATATCTCTGAGGAATCTGGGTCCCTCTTATCAGAGAACAATATTAAGAAACCAAGATCTGGGCACCAGGTATTCTTTTCACCACTCGAGTGTTACTGTTTCTAGGCACTCAGGAAACACCTAAATATACATAGGTATATAACCAACGTGTGCACACATATCTATATTATATCTCATATCTGTCTGTTAAAGTAAACATGAGTTTATACTGGTATCTCTGACTCTAATCCAGCATCACAATGTCCTTTCTAACATTCTCCTCTCACTTATTTTTGACTTCTTTCTTCAAGAGCAAGAGACTCAGCTAGGGATGCATTTTGATTGTAATGGTTGAGTTAAGCCATTTTCACTTGTCGATGTGCTGTACCATTTTATGTTTTGTTCCTTTACTTATTTACTGTCTTTCATTCTGACTCTTTCTTGGTGTGGATCTTACATGATTCATAAAGTTGGGAGTTATTGTTCTATTGATGATGTTTACACAATGAGTTCATAAAAAGACATTTAGTTGTCTCTTTTTCTTTACATACTGTCTATTGGTGCCTTAGAACTTGTTCATACCTCTCGTCTTTCTTTCACCACCATCAAATTAAAAGTGAATCTGCTTAATATTTACGACGTTATCAGTGAACTTATTCTACTTTCCATTTGGTCTTCTCATTTTTTCTTTTATTTTGTTAGTTTTATTATTAACATATCTATATTGTTGAATATATAACATTTACATGCTATTCTGTCATGTTTATTCCCACCCGTTAGTCTTGGGTCTGCAGTTAAACGTATTTGTGCTTTTCACTAAGATCTCAGGTCATTGTCTGACACTTGTCATTTTCTCAGGAAGAATCTGTGGGAAAAATACTGCAAGGTCTTACACAAATTTTCACTATTTCTGCAGCCTATCTTTTGAATATCAATTTGGTTAGGGATAAAACGCTTGGCTTTTTTATTTCTTGAATATCTTAAACATGATGCTTACTGTTTTTCTGACATGAAGTGTTGCTCTTGATAAGTGAGATGTCAGTCTGATTTCTTTCCCTCATTAGTGGCTTGGTATTTTTTGCCTAGATGTCTAAAATGCTATTTTCTTATTCTAAAGTCAAGTATTTTTATTAAAATATGTTTGATGTTGACTGCTCTGGTGAAATATTCTAGTGAAACAATGCTCCCATTTAAAGCTAGATTCAATTCCCCCTCCTCAAGAAATAAAGTTACCTTTAATTTTCCCCTCGTTTTTTGTTTTTGTTTTTTTCAGTTAATTCTATTGCTTTGATTTTCTACTTTATCAGTTGCCTCCGGCAAAGACACTAGATCTTCTTTGACTTTGTCCTATATCTAGATAGAATTATTTTTACCTATTTTGATAATTTTAATTTTCTATTTAAAATTTTTTTATCCTCTATATTCCTGTATGAGCTTTCCATTCTCATATTACTTCTAATTTAGTCTTTTGTTATTTCAAAAATGTAATATAAATGGTACCACCCCGTATGGAATTGGCTTATTTCATGTACCATAATTTCCTGAAAAAGCATCCAAGTTGTTGCAAATACTTTATGCCTTTATCTTGCTGTGTAGTAGTCCATCATATGTATGCACAAAACTTGTTTGACCATTCACCTTTTGAAAGACATCTGGACTATTTCTAATTTTCAGGCATTATGAACAAATCTACTATGAACATCTGTAAAATGTTAGTTTTCATTTTTCTGGGACAAATGACCTTGAGTACAGTTGCTGTGTTGTGTGGTAATGGTATCTTCAGTTTTATAAGAAACTGCCAAACCGTTTTCCAGAGTGGATGTATCATTTACTTTCTTACCAGCAATGGATGAGGGATCCAATTTCACTACATCCTCACCAGTATTTGATGCTGTGACTATTTTTGTTTGTTTTATTTAAACCATTCTGTTAGTTACAGTGATATCCTTTTATGATTTTATTTTGTAATTCCTGATGGCTGATTATTGAACATCTTTTAATATGCTTACTTGCCATCTGTATATCCTCCTCCTCAGTGAAATATCTCTTCACACCTTTTGCCCATTTTCCAGTAGCATTGCTTGGTTTTTTACTGTTGAGTTTTAAGGGTGTTTTATATCTTCTATACACTAATTCTATGTCAGATATGTGATTTGCAAATATTTTCTTCAGTTTGTAGCTTCTCTTTTCATTGTCTTCATAGGGCCTTTGATATAGTAAAAGACTTTAATTCTGATGAGATCCTGTTCATCATTTACTTCTTTCATGGATTGTGCTTTTGATGTGAAGTCTGAGAATTCTTCCTAGTCTTAGATTCCAATGACTTTTTCTGTTTTTTTCCTAAAAGTTTTATAGTTTTACATTTGCATTTAAGTCCATGATCCATTTTGAGTTAATTTTTCTATAAGACTTGAGGTTTAGCTCAAAGTTTTGTTTTTTGTTTTTTTCCTGTGGACATCCAGTTACTCCAGCACTATTTGTTGAAAAAGCTACCCTTCCTCCACTGAATTCCTTTTGTATCTTTCTCAAAAAATCAGTTAAGCATATTTGTGTGAGTCAGTTTCTGGGTCCCTATTTGATTACAATGGTCTGTTTGTCTATCTCTCTCTCACACTAAAATGTCTTGATTGCTATAGCTATATCATAAGCTTTCATATAAAATAGATGGATTCCTTGTACTTTATGCTTTTTGTCAAAGTTGTTTTAGCTATTCTAGGGCCAATGCCTTGCCATATAAATTTTAGAATATGCTTTTCTATGTCTACATAAAACCCTGATGGGATTTTACACTTATATATATATATATATATATATATATATATATGTTTACATTTTTATGTATACATTTTACATTTATATATATGTGTGTGTATGTGTGTGTGTATACATATAGAAAGAGAGAGAGAGAGAGAGATTTATAATAAGAAATTGGCTGACATTATTGTGAACGCTGGGAAGTCCAAATCCTGCAGTATGGGCCCTCAGGCTTGAGACCCATTTCTGAGCCAAGGGTACAGATGAAGTCTAAAGACTGTCTCCTGAAGAATTTTCTCTTGCTCAGGGAAGCCAATGGTTTTGTCCTACTCAAGTCTTCAATTGATTGGATGAGGCCTACTCACGTTATGGAAGGCAATCTGTTTACTCAATGTTCACTGATTTAAATGTCAATCATCCAAAAACACCTTCCAAGTGGACACACAAAATTAACCATTACAGTAGAATGATTTTCCCTATCAGCAGTCATTAGCAGCATCTTATATATTTTGTTTCATTTTCATTCAGTTCCGTGTATTTTTAATTTCTGAGACTTACTCTTTTACCCATGAATTATTTACAAGTGTGTTGTTTAATTTCGATGTATTTAGAAATTATCCTCTTTTCTTTCTGTTACTGATTTCAAGTTTGAATCCATTATGGTCAAACACACTGTATGCAATTTCAATTCATTAAAATTTGTTGAGGTTTGTTTTATGGCCCAGGATATGATCTATCTTGGTAAATGTTCCATGGACATGAAAAAAAATGTGTATTTGTTGTTGCAGTAGAACACCGTGCCATTTCCTTCTGACTTCCGTAGTTTCAAATGAGAAATTTGCTGTCATTAGAATTGGTTTCTGATAGGTAATTTGTCGCTTCTCTTTGGCTACCATTAAGATTTTCTTCTTTGCCTTTGCTTCCAGCAATTTACTTATTGTGTGACTTGGTGTGGAATTCTTTGAGTTTATTCTTTTTGGGATTTGCTTACCTTCTTGCATATGTAGACTTGTGCTTTTCATCAAGTTTGGGAAGTTTTTGGTGATTATTTCTTCAAGTATTCTTTCAGCCCATTCTATTTCTCCTTTCCTTCTGAGATTTCAAGTGGTCCATTATTTGTCTCATGGCTCCCTGAGGCTTTGTTCTTTACTCTATTTTCTCTCTGTTGTTTGGATTGGGTGAGTTCTATTCATCTGTCCTCAAGTTCTCGGGTTTACTTATTTTGCTTTCTGTCATCTCCACTGCGCTACTGGACCCATTAGAGAGATTTCTTTTTGAAAAAATTATGTTATTGTATATTTCAGTTCCATAATTCCTAATTGGCTCTTTTTATATAACTTCTATATCTTTGCTGAGATTTTCTGTTTTTTCATTTGTTTCAGGAGAATTTGAAATTACTAGTTGAGGCATTTTTATGATGGCTGCTTTAAGATCCTCGTCAGATAATTCCAACATCTGATTCATCTCGAGGTTGGCGTCAGATCATTGTCTTTTCTCATTCAAGTTGCAATTCTCTTGTTTCCTGGTATGATGAGTGATTTTCAATTATATCCTTCACATTATTTTGTCTATTATGTTATGATTCTCTGGATCCTATTTAAATCTTTTGTTTCAGCAGGAAATCACTCTGTTATGTTTAGCACACTTTTGTGGGCTGGAGTTCCAATGACAATTTAATCTTCAGTGTCTTTATGGTGTTATTTTGGTCTGCATGGTTTATCTGGTGCTGCTGGGGCTCCCACTGGTCCCTGCTGATGTTGTAGCAGGGACCAGATAGTATTTCCCTGCCAGGTTGCTAGGTGTCTCTCAGTGGGGGAGGGAGTCAGGCCTGCCTGGACAAAGAGGCTTTTCAAGGCAGGCAGTGTGACTCACGTGGCTGTGTCTACCAGCCCTGATGTTTCCCGGTGGGGAAGTGGAGTCTCAGGCCTGTAGGAGCAAGGAGGGCACTCGTTATGGCAGAGTCCTCCTGCCCATTAGGGACAGAGAGTGCTGCCCATTCAGGGCCTTGTTGAGGTGATGGTCCCCACGGCCATGGGGTCTCTAGGTCAGGGACAGGAGTCTCAGGCCCGTGGGCACTGAGGGGCTTTCTTGCCTGGTCCTTTGTTGTGGCTGGATCCATCTGGCTGATTCCACCTTCCAGACTCGTATCTCTTTGTGGGGAAGGGAGTCTCTGGCCCCATGATGAAGAAGAACACTTCCCCTGGCTGTCGGAGTGTTAGCTTGCCTGATGTTGTCAGAGGGACCTCAGTTTAATTCAAGGGCAGATTGAGCCAACCTGTACTGTCCTCGTTTGCGAGGTCGGGGGTCAGGAAACAGCAGGTCTGAGTCGTCTCCTCTGTCGGGTTGGGGAACCACGTTCCCTCCAGTCCTGGGCTCCCACGCCAGTTCTTCCTCTTCACATCTCCTTTCAGAATGCCCCTTTGGTTGTCTCTTGCGTTATTTCAAGTATTTATAGCTGTGCTTAGCAGGGAGGACCAAGGATAAACAGGTCTAGGTCATCTCGTCTGGACCAGAAGTCTGGTTTTCATATATATATGTATATGGGATTTGGGGAGATTATATAGATTATTCTGCCATCAAAATCTTGCCCTAACAGAAAGTCCAGATTATAGATATGTTTTGAAGGTGAGTCATTAGGACTTGTTCAATGATTAGATATGGAGTTTGAGGAAAAGAGAGTAATCAGACATGACTCAATTTGCTATCTGAAGACCTGGATGGATGGTGGCCCATTAATTGAGATCATGAAAAATTGAGGGAAGTCTAGGCTAGAGGTACATTAAGGGTTTTGTTTGTACATGTTAAGTTTTAGGTAGTTATCAGTCAATAAAGTTAGGGGGAGTAAATAAGCATCTTGTTATATGAATCTAGAGTTCAGGGTAACAGTCTTGTTTGAATAAATAAATTTTGAAGCCATCATGTACTTGGCAGGTATATTAAAGTAGTAAATATTTCAATATTATGTATATGTAGTAACACTAAGCCAAGGTATTTGATCTTGCTATCCCAAATTTAGAAGCCTATCCAATCACTTGCTGTTGTTTTTAAGTGTCTATTAACCTTTACAAGGATGGAGATGATTATATCTAATTTTGGAAACTGAATATAATTGTGTCAGTAAGCAATTCTATGAAATTCAGGGAGAGGAGATTAACTTGTTTAGAATTTTATCACTCCAGAATTTCACCCTTGTTCTTAGTCAAAAGGACAGTGGGTGTCTTCAAAATGCTGAGAAGAGTAAATGAGAAATCAGGAACAGACTTGCAAAATTACCATTTTATTGTAGGAGACAGAAAATACAGAAGATGCCTTCCAGAAACAAGAGAGTGACATTGAGCATTGCTGGTTCAGGCGAAGGATGAGGCAGGCAGTTCCCTCGCACAGGGTCATCAAGTGCAGGACTGCGCTTAGTCTAGAACATACCCCGGACTGTATAGCACCAAGGCCCACTCAGAATTCTTTATTTGCCATTGTAGTATATTATCTGTTATAAAAACAAAAGAGCGTAACTTAAGTTGTACTTTTTTCTTTCAGGGAAAGAACTAGCCTTTGGGAAGCTGGGCCTGTCCAATTTTAAGCAAATATTGTTAAAGGCATTTTGTAAGAAGCTTATGATAAAAGGCAAGCCACTAGTAATTTCAGAGCAGGCCGGCACAACCAACAGAAGTAATTACTGAATAGTCATTGTAACTAGATATTTTTAAATGTCTCTGCCTTAAAAAAAGAATACACCTATAAAAGCCAACATGAGAGGAAATTTTTATGAAATGTATGAAGAAAGATAGCAATCGGAGGAATTGGAAACCTACAATATTTCCGTTTTTCTTTGATATACTGCCTTAAAAAAACACACACAAGAGTTTTTAGTCAACTAAAAAAGCCCAAAAAAGCTTACATAAATTAATGGAAAAGCCCTGGTTGTAATATTGCAACACTACCTTAAAACATGTTTACCTCTTATTTCTACAACGTGTATTTAGTTTCCTCGAATTGCACACAATAACCATTTTTTAAGATAATTTTCCTCAATCTCTTCGTTTATTCTGAAATTTCTTTGCAGCACTAATAAGATATTAAGAATCTTAACTTTTCTCCTTCTCAACCTCCCTCCTTTTGCTCTTCTCGGTTTAAAGTGTCTGCACTTCATCACTTTGCAGCCCTACCCCCTGCTGTGTGACGTCAACCAATATTCTATTCCTAAGCTGCCCTGCTCTCCCAGAAAAGGAAAAAAAATGCACTGCAACAGCCCAGGTGGAAAGAGCTCTGTGTCCAGATCTTCTGTGATCACCAAACGTGGTCAGCTTCTTTGAGGCAAGTTTGAAACATACAGTGAGCCTAGATTTCAGGACTAAATTTTGAAGCCAAATGTTTTTATTTCCTGTGAAATTTTAGTGTCCTCCAGAGTTGTATCGTGTTTATTTTGTTTAAAGCAAACTTTCTCTTTGATGGCAGAAGCATTTCATTCTCTCTAACATGTTGTATCAAATCGACATATTTTTTGTTTTCTATCTTTTTTTCTGAGAACAGTCAGCAGAAATTGTGTTCTAAAGTGCCCTGACAACAAGGACACTGATCTCTCCAGTTGGAGTTTTCGTCCAACTTCCCCTTGTCACTCTCAGCTGTAATTTAAGATATCAGCTTTAAATTATTTAGCAGTTTATAAGTATAAATAATTCACCACTCAACAACTAAGGTGACAGCCCATTAATCAGCCCGAGAACATGTACACAGGTGTCATGCTGTGGTCTGCATTGGGCTGAGTCCTGATGAGGTTGACAGGCTTAGAGCCATTCTCCTTTCCTTTCCCTCCCTAACATGAGACCCATCTTGCTTGTGGATTGAGTTAATTGGGGCTCAGACTGAGAAGCGCTCTCAAGAACTCTAACCTTCAGAGATGGAACCAAAGCTTGTTACCAGCGTAGATGCAATCCTGGCTTTTCTGAGGCTGAATGGTTCCAACTGTATTGTGACATCACCAAAGGAGATCTGCAGAGAAAATAGATTAAGTAATAATATTTTAGGAGAAAGTTGTGATTTTTTAATTAAAGGATGTATGGTATTTTTGAATCTTTATTTTTATCTTTTTGTCTAATAGGTTGGTTTTCAAGTCTTGACTGATTAGTTTTCTCAGTAGCTATGTTCCCTTTTTTCATCCATGTATTCTAGTGAAAACGTGGCAGTTTCTTTCCATAACCTTTGGGCATTTTGTTTCTAATTCAAGTTATTGATGGACTTCTTTTTTTTTTTTTTCACAATAAGTTTAGTACATTCCTAAGTCTCTTTAGCCTCATAAGGACGTATGCCACCTTCCTATAAAAATAATGACTTACGTTAGTTTAAAACCCATTTACAATTCGTACAATAGACTGACGAGAATATTCTTTTGGTAAACTGTAGACTCTCTATAGAAGGGTAACTGGTAAAACTCAAATTATTGCATGGCGATGCAGACTCTTCTTTTGGATATTAAGATACAAAAAAGAGAACATTCCCCAGAGCAGGTACTTACCTGAATACTCTAATCACCTCTAACAGTTCTTTGCATCCAGTATCTCCTCCACTAACTCTCTGAAGGCACAAAGTCAGTCCCAACGTTTTGTTCTGCCCTCCCTCGTCAACAGAGTGCATCAACCCTATCTCAGCTACAGGTGTCTGCATGAGAAGGAGCCTCTCGGGCATGGTTTCTCTCTGCCATGCTGAATCGCTATGGGTTGGAGCTTCACTGCAGCTGGAGAAGGACATTCCTTTCCCAAGTCCGAGTTTCACTTAAAAACCTGGACCAGAGATTGCGCAGTTTGTGTCCAAACTCTTTCAACGCTGTCATGAATTCAGCCCCTTTAGCTTATGCTTGGTCTCAAGGTGGTGTCCAAACTTCACACAGAGATTTTATTGGGACTATTATCCAAGCAGCAACATGGGTCCTCTGCTTGGGGCACCTCTCCCCAGTCTTCATGTTTCATTGATCTTTGCCCTTGCTCAAGTATCCTCACTAAATAGAAGCTGTTTATTCGAGCTCTCCCCAGGCTCAAACCGTAGTCTAGGGAGTTCACCAGTAGTTTCTTCAGCCACGATCATCACTTAATCATCTGTCCATTGTCTAGCTCTGATCCACATAACTGTCATTCAATGAGGCTTGTTACGTGCCAAGGACTAAGCCCATAATTTTGCTGACATTTTACCACTTAATTCCCTTCATAACACAAACATGTTAACAAAAGTGCTGTAGGTTACTGAACTGAGCAGTAGTTGAGTGAGGGTACAATTTAGGCCTTTCTGACTCCAAAGCTCATCCTTAAACTCTCTACTTTGTTGCCTCTAATCTGGTCTAAGCACCTATAGTCATTGCTTCCTGACATCTCTGAGATAAATTCCCATCACTCTCATTTTATTCTTATTGTCTCCCAATTTTCTTCTCCAGTGGAATCTCCTCTTTTAGCCAAAAGTGACAACAGCAGCCTAAAAATGTTCTTGTCCCTGAAATCTGGTAATAATTGTTGTATTAATCTATTTGTCTCTTATTATGTATATACAAGCGTCCTGATAGGAGAGAAGTCAGCGGATGTTCTCCTCCCGCTTCCATGACTCATTTTAGTATAATCTGGAGAAAGAAGTTTTGTTTCACTGTTTCATGGTCTAATTCTAAATTGGACCATGTGGCAAATTGCTTTCCTGAGTCCTTTAACTCCAAAATGTAGCTCTTGGCTCTGGCACCTCTTCTCTTCCTCTAAGGCCCTGTTCCTCTGGTGTGGACACTGCCCCTTAAGATGTCACCATGTGTCAGACGTTTCCTCAAAATTTGTAAGTAATGAGGGAAATGAGCCTGAGGGATAGCACAGCACAGCAGAGCCAAGTGTGCCAAACATAACTCATAGTCTTGGCCGCTCCAATAGAAAGTTTTCCTTGGGGCAAGTTTTTTCCAGGAACTTTCTTATTGCCAGATTCTTGAACCCCTTCTGTCTCCTTATACTCCTCATGATTTCCTTCTCTCTGAATTTCTGTTTGCTAGTCCCCCACTCTCTCTCCATCCCGGGCTGCCCATGGAAATTGTTCCATCTTCCACTTTATTAAGCATTGCGTATCAGATGTCCCTTGGTATTGATTTGTTCTTTGACAACTCTGCCCAGAACCAGAGCTTTTTCAACCAAAACCTCTGTCAAGGACCATTCACGTGTTTTCCTATATAAAATTAACCATCTATATAAGAGATAAATTATGCCACGCCTCTAAAAGACAGTTCTTCATACATAATGGTCAATTAATTATTTGCTGAGTGAAGAAGCACATTTTCTTGTACTTACCATTAACTTTGGTATGTAATTAAAAATAATTCGACTTGTATTGTAAGGGTACAAAATTACTCCAAGTAGCCTGTACCCTTCTTAAACAAGCCACTTTTTTTATTTGTTTGTTTGTTTGTTTTTTGTGAGGAAGATCAGCCCTGAGCTAACATCCGTGCTAATCCTCCTCTTTTTGCTGAGGAAGACCAGCTCTGAGCTAACATCTATTGCCAATCCTCTTCCATTTTTTTCCCCAAAGTCCCAGTAGATAGTTGTATGTCATAGTTGCACATCCTTCTAGTTGCTGTATGTGGGACCCAGCCTCAGCATGGCCAGAGAAGTGGTGCGTTGGTGCCTGCCCAGGATCCGAACCCCAGGCCGCCAGTAGTGGAACGCGCGCACTTAACCACTAAGCCACGGGGCCGGCCCTAAACAAGCCACTTTATACTCATTTATAGCAGACCCAAAGCCAAGTAACAGTAATTTATTTAGATATTTACTGAATTAATTTTACTCAGGAAACAATTACAATCACCTACTACTCTAAAACCATTGCTGAAGTGAGAATAGAGAATGTAAATATGCACAAGACACACACATGCTGTTCCTCTCTGTATGGGAAGCTTATCCGCTCCCCATGTCCCCCTCCACAGTTAGTCCTGGCCCTCATTAAAGATTTACGTTAGGCTTCAGTTCATGAACAAACCTTGCTCTAGGCTTAGCTCCATGCCAAGGACTGTGCTACCTTCATTTCTCTATACTCAGTGCCTACACAGCACCTGGCACAGAATTGCCCCTCAAGAGATATTTTTTCAATTAATTAAAATGATGATTTTATCCTTAACAAGTTCACTGCTGTGAATAAAAGCACAACAGTCGTATCCAAAGAAAAAGCAATAGTGGTCAATTGCTTATTTCTTAAGGGAAAATGATAGCACAATCTATCGTTACATGTGGTCCAAGCAGACATTGAATATTTTGGCCATGTGATTGTGTTTTTGAAAATATTTTGGTTTGTTCTGTGATTATAATACGTCTCAAGTTTTTCTCATTAATCATTGACATATTACTATATATTCAGCAAATTTAGGACATTCATCCTGAATATTAGTAAGAAAATATGTTTTATCCATAAAATATATAAATGGTTTCCTTTCCAGATGCTACAATGCTTGGTAACGGAGTACCTGGGGATAAAGCTCTTGACATGTAAGGAAAACTGTGAGGAAGCTTATAATATATATATGTATGAAAAAAACAGGCAGTTACAGCACCAAAACGGAAGGTGCACTCAAAGTGAGTTACAGCCAATAACAAGATAAATATCCCAGTAATGTCTTCAGTTTTAGTAATCGTGACTTTTTCATCCCTATTATTCAAATAAATGAAGAATAACCTTTGGAAAATGCATGTGATAAAGAAGCATTTGTGTAAATAATCGCTAAGAAAGCCTGGACCGCTAATTATCAAATTGCTAATTATCATTCATTGTGTAATGCTTAGGAATATATAGTTTTATTGGGAGAGGATTCGTATGGTTCATAGAAGGTATATGTTTGAAATGGTGTTTCCAGCAGCCTGAATTCTCCTACCCACAAGGCTTCTTACGTAAACATTGTTGGCTGTGGAATAGCAATTTCTAAATGGTCAACCATAAGAACTATTCTAATAGGGGAGTACAGGACTCTCAAGAACGCCCACTTCAATCCTGGGCTCAGTGCTATGAATGCAGCTCTACATGAAAAAATGTAATTTTTTTCAAGGGGAATTTTCTCTTAATAGACGTATAATTTCTCTTAATGGACATTCATAGGCTAAACATCTAGTTGGAAGATTTTCTGGACATTTTTGCTCCTCTTTCTTTAGAATATTTTCATTATCTACTAACAGCAGTGAATGCATAAGGAGAGGAAACCCAACAAATCAATTGTGTTCAATATTAGGAGGTTTCATAAAACCTGCAGATATTTTTAAAATGTGGAAATTATCTAGTTATCTGAGGTTTATTAATAATCATATATATAGGTAACCGAGAATTGGTGATTTTGTCTAGTACATATTATATATTAACTTTATACATATTATATATATATACATATACATATTATATATATATATATATATATATATACATATTATATATTAACTTTAGAGGTGAGTTTGACCTAGTGAAAACTCTGGATTGTAGAGTTTTGGAATAGAAAGTAATCTCAATGTGAAGAAGACACTGAGGACAGAAACATTAGGAGATTTGCAGAAGTAGAAATAAATTTCCATTTTCTAGAACAGAGTCACTTGAACCATTAAGAACACCTTTAATCCATTTCAACAAAAGGATAAGAATATTTAGATACAGATATTTAATTTTGGTCAGAAGTGATCTCTTCACAAAAAGTCAATCCAGTACTTGCAATTATATTTACATCCATTAATTTACCTCACAGTCATGTTTCTAAAAACACTCTGATGGGTGAATATCACCAGAGGCAGGCAGAATTGTCACAAATTCTGTGTTATTGGCATCAAATTAATGAAGTTTTGACAGAGCCATGAAAACATAATCCCTCACACCATTCATCAATCCTATAAAATGTGAAAGTTACTTTCATTCTTTGGCAAAAACTAAGCATTCAGTAAACAAAAAATGTCCCATGAAATATACCAAATGAATCCTCAGTCTAGTATTACTTGTAACAGTTCTTTAATTTTTATTCAACAAGTTTAATGAGTATTAATGAATTTCTCATTGTTTCAGCAGGCAAAATTGGATGGTATTTCAATAGTACAGCTCCAGATTTTAATAATGCAGAGTAAATGTTGTGATATTGAAATATTAGCATATGAAACCAGGAACTATGGAAAACAGTGGAATGCACAATGACTGTTTTTTACTTTGAAAAACAGGGAGGAGATAATATTTTCCCTGCATTTTTAGAACCTAACTCTTTTACAGAATTCATAAGCTTTATAAACCTACTATTATTTCATAGTATTTCCATCTTTTAATAGGTACTACTCATATTTTCTAAGTAGATAAATGGAATGTACAATTAAATGGTTCACGTAAGGACCTCAAATTCTACTTCAAACAAGGTGGAGAGGAAGATACAACTATCTATCTACACAAACATACATAACTACACATACATACCTGGATACATAAGCAAATAAAGAGTTACCTTAGAAATTTCAAGAATATAGAAAGCAAGTTAAAAGATATGTTTGCCAAAGATTGATGAAGAATACATAAGATATTTAGTGACTATACTAGATCTCTAATGGATTTGAATTTCTGAAAAATATTATATAATTTATTTTCCTTAGAGCACACAGGTAAGTAAATTATATAACTTGAAAGTGAGCACAGTGCTCCAAAACAGAAAGAATTTTGTTTTACGCTACAGCCGAATGTCTTGGATTTGAGGGCTTGGGGAGATAGGGGCAAACCATACTACAAGGAATACGTGTCAAAATGTACATGCAACATGTTAAAATGAGAGAGAATATAAAAATAAAACATGAGTATTTATAGGTGAAATTGTGTTCTCTTGGGATTTTTGAAACCTATAGGGACCATTTTCATAACAGAAATGTTAACATGTCTGCAAGGTAAAATCAGCAAAGAATTTAAGAAAAAGTAAAGTTGAAATGGCAGCTAATACTATCAAATGCTTTTCCTGTTGCTGTAAAGATACATTTTAGCAGTGAAGGGCTAGAATGAATGTAACAGTGAAAGACAGCTAAAACAGGATGGTGTTCCCTGCATATCTGCCGTAAACCTTGAGACCAGAAAGGGATAAGGATGAAATGTCCTTAATTTAAATAACATATCTATATATTCTGTGAGGGAATTAATCTCCTTGGGTGTGTAGTGCATTAAAAAAAATGTCCAAACTTTAATGAGGTTCTAACATTGCTCAGAGACAGAAGGTGAGATTGAACAAACAAGCGGAAGAGAGAAAGGGGGTCGGGGGAGAGAGAGAGAGGAAGAGAGACAGAGAGAGAAGGGGGAAGGAGGGAGGGAGAATCACTTTATAAGGCTTGCAATAAATTCTTAAAATTCAAGAATCAGACTTTTAAGAAAAAGGAATTGTTAGAAGTCAGGAGTTTGAGAGCACATTATTTGAAAAACATTATTTAGAAAATTTTAAAATCTGTTAACAAAAACTGAAAAAGTGAAGGCATCCTAATTTTCACCTGGTGCTTAGACTGGCCCTCTGGAGAGAGGAGAAATGGTCTGAAATCTGAATTGAGAGTTTCTTTCCTTTCTCAATGAAGGATGAATCTTTTGTCGTGCTTAGGTCTGTTTATGGCCTTAATTGGCTAAGCTTTTCTTAGAATACACTTTCTCTAGCCCATCTTTGTGCCTTCTAGGCAATGTCAATGTATCAAGAATGAAGCTGCATCATTCATCAAACCTTAAAAATACAGAATTGCCCAAAGTCCATGCTGTTCATTGCTGCAGTGTGTGAGGAGGAGTAGCAGTCAAGTTCATACTTGGAAATACTCATTTATAAACAGAGTAAATTCTCTCCGCCAAGAATTCATATTTATTAGTGAGTAATTACATGAAATTTTTGAGCATCCCTAGAAAATAATGTGTGTGTGAGTATAAGAAATAATTTTGAATGAAATGGATATTAATAACTGCTGCCTGTTCTTCAACGAATTGTTAGCATAAATTCAGAATGACACACATGGTCTGTTTGCCATTTATACAATTGTGGATTCCTTTTTAGATATATAATATAAACTAAATGTAGTATAAATCCCTTTCAATCTTAGAATCTGCTCCTTGGTGAGCTACAGAGGGTAACAAGAAATTCAACCTCAGAGTCAGTAGGCCCTTGGACCTCTCTCTGCCTAGGCTGATGGCCTGAAATTCCTTGTGTGGTTCACAGCAGGGCTCAACTGGCTAAGACACTCCCACCCTACCCCAGAGTCTGGTGGAGACAGCCAAGTGCTTCCTACAGAGACAGGCTTCCTAAGGTACTCCCTAAAAGTGTTAACTCAAAAGAGTATTAAATGATGGGAAGACCAGATGTAACTATTGCTGACTTCATTTTCAGCTTGTACCAGATGAGGAAAGGGCCTCATGAATTTAGCCTTCAAATGGACACGGCCCCGCCTGGAACCTCCCAGTCTTGCATACCTGGCACTACTGCAAATCCTTTATATCATCCAGTGCTCCAGCAGAAACAGCTGGCTTACAGAGTGTAACCAAAAGGGCTTATGAAGGCCATTTTGCAAAGGTGTGGGCAGAGCAGAGGGAAGAAGGAATGGTGAAGCTCCCTGGGACCAACAATAGCCTGTAGCCATTACCATGCTTAGGCCTAGAGGCTCAAGGGAAGGAAGCAATGTACTTGGAACCCAGGGAAGGTTGCCCCAAGAAAGAAAGGAACTGGGCAAGAGCTGTCAGATTAGATTGCAGTCACTGCCAGACTCTGCGGGGGGGGCGGTTGGGGAGTGGGGACAGGACTCAGAGCCTTGACCACTCTCCTTTCACTCTCCAGACTCCGGCTGGTACCTCCCATTGGCCAAACCCAAAGTATTATATCACTTTCCTCCAGTGCTTTTTCATTATCCTTGTAATAAAATCTAAAAATACAATTTTTTTTCAAGGCTCTACATGAACAAGTTTGTGTCTACTTTTCCAACTGCACTCTTACAAGTCACCCATCTTGTTCACTGTATTATAGCTGCATTTGACTTTCTTGCTATTTCTGGAACAGGCCAAACTGTCGTCTGTCCAGGGGCCTTTGCTGGATATGCTGTTTTCTGTGCCTAAAGCACAACTCCCCTAGAACTTAGTTCAGTTAGCTTCTTTTCTTCCAAATGTCGTCTTGGAGAAGCCACCTTCTGACACCAACCTAAATGGATTTGTCCTACTTAGGAACTGCCACTCTATCTGAGTTAGTTTCTTCTTGTTCTGGAATTATCTCTCTTGTCTATTTACTTCTTTATTGTCTTTCTTCCTTCTTTAGAATATTAGCTCCTGAGAGCAGAGACTTGGCCTGTCTTTTCCACCTATATTTCTCCAGGGTCTAGAACATGATAGGAGCTCAATAAACATTTATTGAATGAATGAGTGTGTATATCATCTAATGAAGGTGTATTCGGACTAATTTACCTAGTTAGAGATGCCTGAAAACACTCAAAATCAGATGCTCTAAAAAATTCCTTCAGGCACAACCTTTAAATGGCAGCTTCATTTAACTTATTATTGTATTACAAATAAATGTGCTAGACTCTGAGAAGGTTAAAAATATGCATAACTTAGTTCTTGCACTTAAAATATTTAAATTCAATAGAGGAATAAGTAATTTGTATATAACTATAAAACTAGACAGAATATACATGCATAATAGGAATTATATATGAAAGTGTTAAATGTTTTTAAAAATGCAAGTATGTCATTTGAATAGGAATTTGGAGAAGGTTTTATTTGAGGTAGACATTGAAGATAGC
Source organism: Diceros bicornis minor (assembly GCF_020826845.1). Lineage (NCBI taxonomy): Eukaryota > Metazoa > Chordata > Mammalia > Perissodactyla > Rhinocerotidae > Diceros > Diceros bicornis. Next base: position 9,680,847 of record NC_080779.1, on the reverse strand, counting down.
TAGTATTTTAACTGGTGGAAGGGGTGGGGAAAGAAATAATAACACAAGTATGAGCCAAGATGAAATACGAGAAATCGTGGACCGTATTTGGGAGGAATAAGTAATATAGTTTTGCTGGACAATAGTAATAGTTAATATTTATGGAGTGATTATTATGAACCACATATTACGTGATTTAATCTCAAAATAATTTTATAAGATAATAATTATTATTACAAGCACTTCTTTATAAACAGTCAGAAGAACAGAGGTTAACTCACCCACCCAAAGCCACATAAGTACTGTAGAACTATTGATTTGAACCAATGAAATTTGAATTCAGAGCATTATTAAAAAATAAACCAGAAAGGTAGGTGGCAGCATACAAGGGAGAATCCTTGAATGTGAAGCTGCAGACTTGGTACTCGAGCTAGAAAGTGATGGAAAATTGACCACTATTTTTGAGGAAGGTTTATATGGAAACAATATAAAATAACAGCATGTTATATGTTATAGGTACATATAATTTATATGTACTACATATAAATGTACACACACACAAAGAGACCTGAATAAAATACAATTAAAAGTTAACATTATTTATCTATAGGTATATAAGTTTTGGGAAATTTTTAGTCTTTTTTGTATATCATAAAATCACCCGAACTTTTAAAATTTCAACATACATAATTTTAATAATCAGAAAAATAAAATTTATATTTTACCATTGATGTGTAGTATTGCAACTATGAAGATCCATAGTAGGATAATCTTCCAGGTAGTAGAAAGAATGTGAGGGACTCCAGAGTAATTATGAAATTCAAATAAGAAAAAGCAAAATGGATATCCTTCAGAGAGGGTGTCAAAGTGTCAAGGCAAATGGCATCCTTTTCTAAGTGAACAGACACAGGGTTCTCACATCCCAAGAAAACAAATTGAAAATTCACAGCTTATTTTTTCTGCCAGAACTTCAGTTCTTTTTACGTGAACACATTTCTATTTTTGTGAAGAAAGTTAGAGGAGAATTAGGATTCTGTATATAATTTTTATACATATAACTTTTGTAAAAGATAGAAGTTATTTCTTTATTTCAATGTAATTGACTTTTATACATTATATTTGTTTATATTTTTTTATTGTGGTAAGAACACTGAACATGAGATTTGCCCTCTTAACAAATTTTTAGGTGTACAATGCAATATTGTTAACTATAGGCATAATGTTATACAGCAGATCTCTAGAAATTATTCATCTCTATAACTGAAACTTTATATACATTTCAAGAATTGATTTATCCTGTATAAAGGCATCTATTTTAAAGCTTAATTTAGTTTCAGTTTAAACCAAACACCAAATAATCATTAAGTATATAGCAGAGGAGATCTTCCTCATGTTTCTCATTATCATTGCCATTCAGTCATTATCAGGATCATCATTATCCAGAAAGATTAATGGAGTACACAGAACGAAAGTCTTTCTTCCCTGCAAGTGTGGAGCACATGCTCTTTGCTGTTGATATATCAGTCTATTTTTTTTATTATTGATAAAGTTTCAAAAAGATTACAATAGTGAAACTTGCTCAGTGTGAAAAAATAGAAGAATACTGAAGCAAATTAGAAGGAAGAAAATAAATATTCTCAATATTACCACATGGACAATCACTGAAAATTTTATGATATTTCGTTCCAGGTTTCTCTAAAAAAAAGAAAAAAAAATTTACATAGTTGAGATCATAAAATATATACAATTTTGATGCCTAACTTTTTATTTTAACACCGTAATATAAAAACTTCCCACATTGTAACTAAATTAATTATTAACTACCTTACATTCCACCATATGAAAGTACCATAACTTATTTAACTATTTTCCTATTATTCAGTACTTAATTGCAATTAATAATATCTTTATGAATAAATTTATTTCCCACTTGTCTATAATCATATTAGAGAGATAACATTGTATTTTTAGTTTACTAAAGTCATGCATGTTCATCATATCAAAATTAAATAACATGGAAAAATTTAAAAAATCACCAATATATATGCCATCTTGCCAACGCCAACTATGTCCACATTTTGCTTCATCCTTGTGAAGTTTAGATTTAAATGCTCTCTTTATTTTTACAAATATGGCACTGCATATTTTGCATTCAACAACATATTGTAAATATTATTAAATAGGTGTCCATATCATCATGCAATAGTGCATCATATGGATTCATCATAATTAATTAATCAGTCTAGTGTTGCTGGGCAAGTATATATAAGCAACCATGTAATAGATGTCTTTGTTCGACATCGTTGTGCCCTTGTCACATTTTATCCTAAAAGTGGAATTGCAGAGTATGTACTTTATGTTTTTATCATATATGTTATCAAATTGCCCTGCAATATCTTCATTAGAGAATTAGTGCGCTGCTTTTCCTATACTCTTTCCTAGTATCACCACTTTTTAATCTTCCTTCACCTGAAAGATAGAAAAGTTGTGTGTGTTTGTGTGTGTGTATGTGTTTCACTTCATTTCCATATAATTATGGCCAAAATTTTTTTAATTTATTATGTACATGTAATTTTTAAATTAATTGTTCATGTATATTGTCAATTTTTATAGAGATGCTTGGTGTTATTCTTATGGATTTGAAATTACTTTTTATATTTCAAGGACATTAAGCTTTTCATGTATTTTTGGGTGTGAGAAAGAATGTATTCTACATATGTACTTTTTGCCCTTTAACTTATTTTTACACCCTGAAACTTTAAAAATTTTATATCATCAGATTAATATTTTCATTTATAGATTTGCCTTGGTAGAATGTTTAGGCAGCCCTAAGCATATGATTATATTATATTAATATTCACATATATTTTTTAGTTTTTATGGTTTATTTTTACACTTAAATACTTAATCCATTTGGTATCTTTTTTTTTGCATTTACTGTAGGTGCTTCTACATTTATTTGCTTGTTTTAGTCTTGAAATGATAGACTGAACTATTGGATTGTAATTCATCTATTCAATATTTAACATTTCCCAAATATCTAGGAGTCTCTTTGTGATGGCAAAGCTAAGGCTTATAGATAATAAGGCAACAAATAGGACATGGTCTACTTTTAAGAAGTAATCAATTTATGGACAATTTGAGGGGAACATAGATTGGTCATAATAACGATTACACTATAAACATGGCTTTACCAAAGCAATGGCATTTGAACAGGATCTTAATTACATGTAATGTTTCAATAAGAAAAGATGAAGTAGTAGGCATTTCAGGCAAAGAGATTCTCTTTTATAGTTTCTTTACTTTTTAATTTTAAGGCAAGCCACTATTTCTGAGGTAATTTAATTTATTGATGTCAAGGATAAAAGTTCTCTAGTTGTTGTTGTTGTCGTTGTTTTTTTGCTGAGGAAGAATTGCCCTGAGACAACATCCTCCGCCAGTCTTCCCCTTTTTATATGTGCGCCACCACGACAGCATGGCCACTGAGAGATGAGTGGTGTAGGTCCGTGCCTGGGAACCGAATCTAGGCCATGGAAGCAAAGCACGCCAAACTTAACCACTAGGCCACCGGGGCTGCCCACAAAAGTTTTCTAGTTTTAAAATCATGGCACTGTAATAGGATATCTCTGCCTCGTGATACCCCATCTGTGTTCATATTCACGTACATACTCATCACATAAATGCTAAAGGAAGGGGAACTTGTCTAGTTTCATAATTTTTAAAAATAGATTATTGTGTTTTAAAATGTTACCTCAAGAATTTTGAGACTATGTTTCTTTTCTTTTGTCTTTCATTGTTATTAAACTTGACTTTCATTTAGTCCCCAAAACTTCCTTACTGCCTTAGTATGTAGAGTTCACAGCGAGAATTCCAGATTAAGGATCTATCTTGGGCCACTAACCCTAAGTTGGCTATAAAGTCTTTTGAGTCTTCTTCATGATTAAAAAGTTGTACTGGTTGAAAATTACAAAGCAACAAGGAAGATATGCTGACAACTGCAGAAAGTATTTCATGGAGGAAAAAAATTCATCATTTTTTACAAGCTGATTTTATTTTGCTCAGACCTATGTTGTAAGCTGGCATTGTTCTTACACTCAATGATGAATGTTTGTTGATGCCTTTTTCTGCTTTAAAAAATACATTTCCATCTGAGTTCTGTTTGTCACAAATGTTTAGACACACAGCTGTCTCTCTACAGTGGTTCTGCATACTGGTAAGTTGAAGAATGCATTCCAATAAATGTTCTTTAGAAGCCAACAGTACTGTCTGTTCCTTTGTTCCTGACTCAAGTGCCGAGTCTTCTTAACTTTAAGGAATTGTTACTTCTGCATATGACTAATGAAAAACAGCAATCCAAACATAGCTTGGGAATCATAACCTAAAGCTAAGGAATATTGTCATTTTAATACTCTAAAATTTGAGATATTCTGTTACTAGTTGTTGCAAAGAGTACTTCTGAAATGAATAATACCGGGGTGGGGGTCGGGGAGCAAGGCGCAGATGTTCTACAGCAAAGCATGAGGGGAAAGAAAAGCATGTGACTATGCACACTTTCAAGGAATGAGGAAAGTCAGCAAGCCTAATCCAATCTGTGCCAAATATCAATATAAAGTCCTATTGAGACTCAGTAAGCAGACTTTCAGTTAAAATGTGTGATAAAATCTTGCGTGCCTAGACTGCAATAAGAAGGAGAAATGTTATAATTTAAACTTTTAAACTTCATGAAATGGAATATGATGCTTGTGGATGTAACAAGAAACCGTTTTAGGGTTCTTGTTTGCAGATCACAGAAATCGACTCTGGGTTATGGCTGTCTTAAACAAAAGAAGGAACCAATTAAAAGGATATGGAGGACTCAGATGATGCACAGGAGATTGGATACCCGATTTGGGGAGCAGACAGAATACCTGTTGGAGGACAGGCAGCATGACTTCAGAAAATTTGAGTAACACGAGCAATAGTCTGCACTCTGATGCTACAGGGTCTATGCTACCCAACTGCCTCCTCCTACTCACTTCTCCCCTCAGGCCTTCAATTGCCCAATAAGCCCCTCCTCCTTCCCTGCGCAGCTCATGCTCCCATTCTTGACAGTAGTCGCTTCACATTTTCCATATTTTCCTGAGCCCAATGATGCTGCAAGAGTTTTAGCCAACTGTGCAGTTTGAAGGAACACAGTCCACACAAGACCACACTCACTTCTGACACCAATTGCAGGTTCAAGGAGTTTCCAAGATACCCTGAGTTTCGATAATTCACTGGAAGGAGTCACAGAACTCACTAAAAGCTGTTATACTCACAGTTATGTTTTACTATAGGGAAAAAATACAGATTAAAATCAGCCAACAGAAGAATCGCATAAGGCAGAGCCTGGGGAAATATCAAACACGGAACTTCCGTTGTCCTATCCCTGTGGAGTCAAGACACTTTCCTTCCCTAGCATTGATGTGAGACAATATGCATAGAGCCTTGCCAACCAGAGAAAGCCGCCTGAGCCTCTGTGCGCAGAGCTTTTATCAGGGCTCCATCACACAGGCATGAGTGATTGATTGCCCACATAGTTGATCTCCGTCTCCAGAATGACTAACACCATCGAACTCAAAGGCTCTCTTCTAAATCTAATTTGTAGGCTTTGTGGCATTGCCCGTATATGCCCTAAATCATATTGTTAGACTGTCCAGTATGACCCAATGCCCCCACTCAAAGAAAAACACTCCTGTCAGGTATGACATTTTGAGGGTTTAGAGATCGCCTCCTAGAAGCTGACAGCTAAAGCCAGACCTCTTTTGGGGCAAGGTTAAATTCCTTACTACACAGATGTTACCTTGGTCTTACTTTCACCAGTTGTTCTCATTTTCTATTTCACAGGGATGATAGAAGCAACAAGACAGTAGGGTTTTTACACCACACCCCACCAACCAGATCCCATTATCTGCACCTGCACACACCCTTTTCTTTGTACCTCCTGTTACAATGGCTGAGGATCTTTCCTTCTGCCTAAAACTAATCTCTGTACCTCTGCTTTGAATTCTACCCCCTGACACTTTTCCAGGAACCTCCTTGTTATAGGAAATGCTTTCTCTTTCCTTTAAGCTCAGGCTTTCTCTCTGTATTAACACTTTTTCATTGACATGTAAATATGCTCAAGAGTCTTCCAATATAAAAAGAAAATTTCTCCAATCCTCATTTCCATCTTCAGCTAGCACCTTCAGCTCCCTGCCCTTTCCACTGACTCTGCTTTCCCAAAGGTCACCGATGACTTTCTTATTGTAAATCTAAGGACACTTCTCCGTTTTATCAATGCAACCTCTTAGCAATGTCTGAAACTGTTTTCAGATTCTAGAAATACTGTCTTATCTTGTTCTCTAGAAAATGCTGTCTCTTATTATCCTGCCCCATTTCTTCTCAAATTCGTGGCCCTCCCTTCTCTGAACATCCCTCAAATGCTGGAATTCCTCTAACAACTACTCTTAACACTCTATTGTTCTCACTATGCACTCTGCCCTGGCCAATCTCTTCTATTTGCACAGCTTCCACTCCCATCTAAACCTCCAGCCCCTCTCAAATCTCCCAAGCTCCAGATTTGCTCAGGTAGTTAGCTTCTTTTTGAACCTCTCTTCTTGGATATCAGATAAGCTCTTCAAACCTAATGTCCCAAACTCAACTCATTTTCTCTGTTCTCTCCTCTGACACTCACACCAAATCTTTGCTCTTTTCCTGAACCTTACCTTAGAGATTGATACCCAGAGACATAAGAATCCTGCTTGACTATCCCCTCTCCTTCCACAGAGCATCACTCACCTAATCCTGTTGACTCCGTGACTGAAATAACTTGTGAACTCATCTCCATCCCCATGCTTACCATCCTGGTCCATGTCTACATTTGGCATCTGGGTACTGCAACAATGATCTCTTTCCTGTGCTACCTGCCTCCTTTCTGTCCTTGTCTTGTTCTTGTTCCCCTTGGAATAAAGTCCAAACTCCTTAGTATGGCCTAAAACACCTCCTTACCGCCTCCGTGTCTTGCATCCCACCTTGAGCCTCTCATTTTATTTACCCTCCACCTTCCCAGATTTTGACTATCCCATGCTCTCCATCCAGGCCTTTGTAAACTTCTGCCTACTGCCCATTCAACCTTCAGGTCTGAACTTTGACATCAGTTCTTCTGGGAAGTGATCTCTACTTTCCTGATACTGGATTAAGCTATGTACTCACAAAGCTCCGTCTTCTTCCTTTAGCCTTTATTCACTACATTGTAATTGCCTGTTGAATTGCCTTGTCTTCCAGATGGGATGCTTTGACATGATAGAGACTGTCATTTTAATCACTATTGTAGTTCCATCATCTAGCATAGTGCTTAACACATAGTAGGTTTCTGAGGAGGTGAATGGCCAGAAATACGAGACTGGAAATGAAAGCTGAGGATTAGCTGTGAAAGAACTTTCATGCCAGGCTCCCGGTTCTGTCCATGGAAGCTTTTAAGAAGGAAAGTCATATAATGGGACCTTACATTTTCAAAATTGCCACATCAGATCCAAATGGCACTTACCATTTTTTCATTTCTCCTCTGCCTTTTTGCTGGATTACATATTGTGATATACCTTTTACTATTATTCCCTTTAGTTACAGAGATTCCAGTTATAGTCATTGCATAAATGCTTTCTCTTGGCAAGATTTATCTAATAAGAGCTTATATTAGTCTTTGCGTTAATAAGTGGGGCTTTACATTACATTAGAGTTTACAAAGTACTTTCACATGAAAGTTTCATTTCATCATTGAGATAGCTCTGTGATTACCCATTCAGTGGATGACATAAGTGAGGCCCAGAGAGTTTAGAGACACACTAGCCATAGCAAAATGCTAATGGACATGAATCTTGCTAAGGCATGTGCATTGTTAAGTTGGACCGTATGAAATTGCCATTTTGCGGGTTAAAATAAAATAGTTGAATATTGACAATTTCATATGGTTTAACCTAATACATCTTGAAATAATTAAGTGACAACACAAGACAGTATACAAATAATCAATTGTCAAAATGAGTGACAAAGATAGTAAATTCTATGGACAGACAATAATTACATCAACTCAGAATGTGTGTAGAAAAGACTGAGTTATCAATCTTTCCTCCATTACTGTCTCCTTTACTTAATTTACCCCTCAGGGCTGTGTCAACATTTCTTTAGTGTCCTGAGTCAGGTGTATGTTTCCACTTGAAGATGCTGCTGTAATCCCAAGACAGTATAATACATTTAAACCAACATCTCCTCATCCATACCTTCACCATGTCCTTCCTCCCACTGTTCCCATATTAGAAATTCTAGATTTCTCTGGACCACATTCTTCTCTTTCTTCTCCTATGCCAACTGTGAGACCAAGTCCAATGGAAACTCCGTTGAAATCATTAACACATCAATTTCAGTTGTAGAATTTGAAAATGCCTACAACTTTTGTAATTCAAGCATAACATATCAATTAGCAGTAGAATCATAGTTTATTTTTTTAATAACCTCTTCATTGTAATGTAAATGCAATGGAAAAACTGCCCACATTATAAGTGTACAATTCAATAAATTTTCACAACGTCAGCATATCCATGTAAACAACACCTAGAGAAGAAAACAAAATATTGGTAATAACCCAGAAGTTCCCTCACACCTATTCCCAGTCGCTATGCTACCTCAGATAGTGACTATCCTGACCTGTCACCGTGGAGTAATTTTGCCTTTTTGAAATTTGTATAAGTGGGGCCATACAGTGTGTACTCTTTGGGACAGGATTTTTTTCTTTACAGTTTCTTTGTGAGATTTATTCCCAATATTATACATTACAGTTGTTCCTTCGTTATTATTGTTTTAGAGTATTCCATTAAATAAACATGCTGAGTCTTTTCAGTTTATGGCTATTAGGAATCTTGATGTTGTTAATATTCTTGTACATGTATTCTGGTGCACATACGCATGCATTTCTGCTGGATATTTGATCAACAGTGGTGGGTATAGTTTCTGCTTCAATATATAATGCCAACAATTCTTCCAAAGTATTTGAAATAATTTGTACACTTCGTCAACAACATTTAGTATTGCTAGTCTTATTAATATTAGAAATTCCTATGAGAGCGCAATAATATCCCATTGTGGTTTTAATTCGTAGTTTGCTAACACGAATGAGGTAAAGTAACTTCATATGTTTATTATCCATTTTAATATCATCTTTCACATGCCAATTCAAGCCTTTGCTTTTCTAAAAAAATTACATGTCTTTTTCTTGTCAGTTTGTAGAAGTTATATATTCGGAATATATGTCTTTTGTCAGGTATGTGTATTGCTAGTGTTTTTAATCACTCTGTATTTTTTTACTCTTTTATTGGTATATTTTGAAGAATTGAATTTGTTGATGTTAATATAGCCTGGTTTACCAAACTTTCCCTTATGGTTAATAGAATTTGTATCTTATACAGGAGATTTTGTCTATCCTCAAGATTGTGAATGTATTGTCTTATGTTATTTTCTAGAAGCTTTATGATTTTTTAACTTTCGTAGTTAGACTTGTGTCCATTTAGAGTTAATTTTTCTGTGTGGTGTGAGACAAAGGTCAGTATTCATTTTTCCCATATGAATAGCAAACGGACCTGCTAACCTTTATTGAGAAGACTATCAAAGCTTGACCCACTAGTCTGGAATGTCAACTTTGTCATAAAATAAAAGTTCATATATATTTATAGATATGTTTCTGGACTCTTTATTCTATTCCGTTGGTCTATTTGTCTATCTTTAAGCCAATACCATAGTGTCTTAACTATGGCTTATTTACATCTGGAAGTGAAATTCTTCACCTTTGTTTTTTCTCATAATTGCCTTAGCTGATCTTGGCTGTGTGCATTTCCATATAAATTTTAGAATTGGCTTTAGAATTTTTACCAAAAAAAAAACCCTCCTAAATATCTTTGCTAGGATTGTTGTTGGGATTATACTAAATCAAATGAATATGGGGAGAATTAACACCTTTATAATATTGACTCTTTCAATCCATGTAGAGTTGTTCAATCCATAGAGTTGTTGATGATATTTGTCTCAATAGTATTCTATAGGATTTTTGTGCCACATTTTTACCTATATTTTCATAGATTTATTTTAGACATTTGGTATTTCTTGTTATTAACGTAAATAGTATCATTTAAAAAATACTTTAACTGGCTTATAGCTGGTATATAGAAATGCAACTGATTTTAGTACATTGGCCATGTATTCAGTGACTTTACTAAACACATATAATAAGACATATATGTTGTAGATGTTAAAATTTTTCTAAAATTTAGTGGTTTAGTTGGTTTTCTAAAATTTTCTAAATACGTGATCATGCCATCTGCAAATATGTCTGTTTTATATTTCAAATCTATACATTTCTCTTGCCAATTGCACTGGATAGAATCTCCAACACATTGTTGAATCGATGTGGTGATCATGGACATTTTTGTCTCTTCCCCAATTTAATTTGGGGAAAGTTGTTAATATTCTAATTTGAAGTATAATATTTGTTGTTTTAGATACCCTCTATCAGATTGTTCCCCCCACCCTTTTCTACTTTACCAAAGCATTTTTGCTGTTCTGGTTTTATTTCAATTTTTTAAAATTGAATTGTGAATGCACAATGTTTTTCATTTCCACTTCATTTTCTCTCTGTGTCCCTTTGTCTCTCTCTGTTTTCTGTCTCTGTCCACCTCTCTCACTCATTCCTGCCCCTCGGCATCTATAAAGAAGATATTTTAACTGTTTTCCTCTAGTTTGTTAACATGGTTGATTACATAGATGGGTTTTAAAAAGTTAAATTAATCTCACACTCCTGAAATCTAGCCACCTGGTGAGATATATTTTCCTTCACATATATATTCCTGAATTTAATTTCTAATATTTCTAGGATTTGTTTCTAATATTTGTTTAGGATTTTTGCATCTATGTTAATGAGTGAGATTAATCTATAATTTTCCTATCTGGTAATGTTCTGGAGGGTTTGAAAGCATCTCATGCTGGCTTCATAAAATGAGTTTTGAAGGGCTCTCTTTTTGTTACTACCTAAAAATTGTATAAGATTCATGATATTTCCTTTTTAAAAATTGAGAAGAATTCACCAATAAAACTATTTGAGCTTGCATTGATTATTTCTGGGAAGATGTTTAATCACTAATGTAATTTCTATCCAAGTTTTGTCAGTTTTGGTACATTGTAATTTTCTAGGAATGTGTCTCTTTCATATAAATAATCAAACTTACTGGCATAGAGTTGTTGATGATATATTCCTATCAGCATTTTAATGCCTGCAAGATCTCTGGTGATAGCCTCTTTTTCATTCTGATATTGGTAGTTGGTGTCTTCTATTTTTTTATTTAATAGTCTGGATAACATTTTGTTAACTTATTCGTTATCAAAGAACTAAGTATGGCTCTGTTAAATTTCTTTTTTTTAATGTCTATGTACATATTGTTTCAGAATTTTTCAGTTTGTACTCTTACCTTATTTTTCCTTCCAAATTCTTTGGATTCAACCTACTATTCTTTATCTAATTTCTTAAGATGGATATTTGGATAATTGATTTTAGCCTTTCTTTTTCTCTAGCATATGCATTTAAGGATAAACATTTCCTTGTAGGTATGGCTTTATTTGCATCCCACAACTTTAATATGTTGCATTTTAAATTAAAAGTACCTCCAAATTTTCATTTTGATTTATTCCTAGACCTATGGACTATTTAAAAATTGCCAAATAGTTTTAGAATTCTTTAGGTACCTTTTTGTTATTGAGTTCTAGTTAATTCAACTCTTGTCAGAGAACATACCCTCATATAATTTTAATCCTTGCATTGAGTCTCGCTTTTTTTGTGTGTGTGTGTGGGGAAGATCAGCCCTGAGCTAACATCCATGCCAGTCCTCCTCTTTTTGCTGAGGAAGACTAGCCCTGAGCTAACATCTGTGCCTATCTTCCTCCACTTTATGTGGGATGCTGCCACAGCATGGCCTGACAAGCGGTGCGTCGGTATGCACCTGGGGTCTGAACACGGGCCGCCAGCAGCGGAGTGAGCGCACTTAACTGCTATGCCATGGGGCTGACTCTGAGTTTTGCTTTTTTAGGCCTATGTTATAGTTGCTTATAGGAAAGATTCTGTGTTCAAGTGAAAAGATGATGTATCTTGCAGTTGTTAGTTGCAGTATTCTATGTATGTTTATTAGGTCATTTCATTAATCACATTGTTTATGTCCTGCATATCCTTACTGATTTGTGTCTGTGGTGCTGCCAGTTAATGATAATAATGTGTGAAAATTTTCCACAATGATTATAGATGATCTATTCGACCTTTTAGTTCTTTCATTTTTTCTTTCATATATTTTAAACCTGTGTTATCAGTGCATACAAAGGTAGAATTATTGTCTCTTCCTGATGAATTTAACCGTGAGTCACAAGTAATGTTTCTTTCTTTAATGTCTAATCAATCTCATGTTGGTATATCTAATTAGTCTCATATTAGGCTTTTTATGGATAGAGGTTTCAGAGTACATATTTTTTGTAGATTAAAAATGTAGATCTTATAAGCAGTATATAGTTGTTTTTTCTAATCCAGTTTGCAATATTTAATTTTAATTTTGAATTATTTAGTTCATTTACATTTAATTTAATTATTTACATATTTCAATTTAAGTCTACCATTTTGCTATTAGTTTTATATTTGTTCCATCTGTTCTATTTCTTTCTCTCAACTTCCTACCTTTTTAAAAATTAACTGTGTATATTTATTTATTTTAATAGACTTTATTTTTTTGAACAGTTTTAGGTTCACAGCAAAATTGAGAGGAAGGTACAGAGAGTCTCCATATACACTCACCCCCACACCTCCCCCTTCATCAATATTCTCTGCCAGAGTGGTATATATATTACCATCAATAAACCACTTTGACACATCATTATACCCAAAGACCGTTGCTTACATCAGGGTTCACTCTTGGTGTTGTACATTTTATGTGTTTGGACCTTTATTCCCCATTGTGGTTTTATACAGAATAGTTTTATGGCCCTAAAAATCCTCTGTGCTCTGCATACTCAAACCTCCCTACCCACTAACTCCCAGCAGCCGCTGACCTTTTTCACTGTCATCCTACTTATGCCTTTTCCAGAATTTCATATGGTTGGAATCATGCAGTATGTAGCCTTTTCACCTTGGCTTCTTTCACTTAGTAATATGCCCTTAAATTTCCTCCATGTCTTTTCATGGCTTGATATTCATTTCTTTGTAGCACTGAATACTATTTCACTGCCTGGTTTATTTATTCATTCACGTACTGAAGAACATCTTTGTAGCTTCCAAGTTTTGGCAATTATGAATAAAGCTACTGTAAACATCAGTCTGCAGATTTTTTCAACTCATTTGGGTAAATACCAAGAAGCATGACTGCTGGATAATATAGTAAGAGTATTTTAGTTTTGTAAGAAATTGCCAAACAATCTTCCAAAGTGGGGTACCATTTTGTATTCCCACCATCAATGAATGAGAATTCCTGTTGCTCCACATCCTCATCAGCATTTGATGTTGTCAGTGTTTTTGATTTTGGCCATTCTAATAGATGTGTAAGTGGTATTTCGTAATTGTTTGAATTTACAATTCCCTAATAACATATGATGTTGAATGTCTTTTCATGCATTACTTGCCATCTCTATATGTTCTTTAGTGAGGTATCTGTTAATCTGTTTTTTAATTGGTTTCTTTATTTTCTTATTGTTAAGTTTCAAGAATTCTTTGAATATTTTGGGTAATAGTCTTTTATCAGATGTGTCTTTTGCAAATATTTTCTTCCAGTCTGTGGCTGGTCTTCTTTCTCTTGACATTGTCTCTTGCAGAGATGAAGTTTTTAATTTTATTGAAGTCCAAGTTATTATGTTTTTCATGGATTGTGGCTTTGGTATTATATCTAAGAAGTCATCACCATACCCAAGATCCTCCAGATTTTCTCCTCTGTTATTCTTTAGGAGTTATATAGTTATGCATTTTACATTTAGATCTGTTATCCGTTTTGAGTTAACTTTGTGAAAGGTGTAAGATCTGTGCCTAGATTTTTCTTTTTTTTTTTTTTGGACTTGGAGGTTCAATTGTTCCAATGTCATTTGTTGAAAAGACTATCTTATCTCCACTATGTTGCCTTTGCTTCTTTGCCTAAGATCAGTTGACCATATTTATGTAGGTCTATTTCTTGGCTCTCTGTTTTGTTCCATTGATGTACATGTCTATTCGTTTTTTTTTTTTTTGTGAGGAAGATCAGACCTGAGCTAACATCCAATGCCAATCCTCATCTTTTTTTTTGCTGAGGAAGATAGGCCCTGAGCTGACATCTGTGCCTATCTTCCTCCACTTCATATGGGATGCCGCCACAGCATGGCTTGACAAGTGGTGTGTCGGTGTGTGACCGGGATCCGAACCTGCGAATCCCAGGCCACCAAAGCAGGGAGCACGCACTGAATTGCTTGTGCCACTGGGGCGGCCCCTCGATATGTCTATTCTTTTGCCAATACCACAGTGTCTTTTTTTTTTTTTTTGAGGAAGATTGGCCCTGTGCTAACATCTGTTGCCAATCGTCCTCTTTTTCTTTTTTCTCCGGAAAGCCCCAGTGCATAGCTGTGTATCATAGTTGTAGAGTTGTAGCTCTTCTATGTGGGGTGCCGCCTCAGCATGGCTTGATGAGCAGTGAGTAGGTCCATGCCCAGGTTCCGAACCAGTGAACCCTGGGCTGCCAAAACAGAACATGTGAACCTAACCACTACACTACTGGGCCAGCCCTCCACAGTGTCTTGATTACTGTAGCTTGTAGTAAGTCTTGAAGTCAGGTTATATCAGTCCTCCAATATTGTTCTTCTCCTTCAGTACTGAGTTGGCTGTTCTGGGTCTTTTGCCTCCCCATATAAATGTTAGAATATGTTTGTTGATATCCACAAAATAACTTGCTGGAATTTTGATTGGGATTGCATTAATTCTGTAGATCAATTTGGGAATAATCAACATTTAACAACATTGAGTCTTCCCAATCATTAGCATAAACTATTTCTCCATTTATTTAGTTCTTTGATTTCAAATTTTCATCTGAGTTTTGTAGTTTTCCTGATATAGTTCTTGTACATATTTTGTTAGGTTTATACCTAAGTATTTCATTTTTTCAATGTAATGTGCTTATGTAAATGGTATTATGTTTTTAATTTAAATTCCACTTGTTCATTGTTAATATATAGAAAAGTGATTGACTATTCTACATTAACCTTGTATCCTGCAAGCTTGTTATAATCACGTATTAGTTCTAGGAGTTTTCTGTTGATGTTTTTCAGATTTTCTACACAGACAATCATGTCATCTGTAAACAAAGATAGTTTTATTTCTTCCTTCCCAATCAGTATATCTTTTATTGCATTTTCTTGTCTTATTACATTAGCTGATATTGTATTTTTTTTATCTTTCCTTTGTCTCTTTCTATAAGCTGTTAATTTTACAGTTCTTTATCATGTTTTCTCAGCTGTTCTAAAATATCAGCATTTATCTTTGAAATATTATAGTTTATCTTAAATTAAATTTTTTTCTAATTTCAGGACTGTGCAAAGACTTTAACATACATTAATGCAATTTATCCCTTCCTGCCATTTGTGTTTTTTAATTATTTACTTTAATCGTATATGTACATTAAACCACAGAAGACATTATTATTTTTTTCACAGCAAATATTTATTTAGATTTACCACATGTTTTTACTTTTCATTTCTTCTTGTATCTCCGTGTTTCCATCTGAGATCATTTTCATTCTGCTTGCAGAATTTTTTGAGCATTTTTTTTTTTTGTCATTTTTATTCAGGTCTATTGGTTAAAAAAATACCTCTGCTTTTCTTTTCCTCAGAATGATTTAATTTCACCTTCATTTTTAAAGGATGTTTTGGCTAGCTATAGAATTCTAGATTAAATTATATTCTTTTAAAATTTTGAAGAATATTATTTTATTGTCTTCTAGATTTAGTTTTGTATTTGAGAAGTTAGCTTTTAGCCTTATTGTTGCTCTTTAGAAGTTGAGCTTTCTTTTCCCTCCTCTGAATGTTTTAATATCTACGTGGGTTTCAACAGCTTTGCAATGATTTGCTTTTGCTGTAATTCTGTTTAGGATCTGTAGTGCTTCTAGAGTATATTCTTAAATTATTCAATTCATTTTGAAAAATTCCCCAAAATCATCCCTTAAATGCTACTCTGTCGAATTTTGTGTCTCCTTCTCTTCTGGGACTCTAATTACATGTATATTTTCATGCTCTATAAATTTCTTATCCTTATTTCAATATTTCCCGTAGATTTTCTTCTCTGTGTTTCAGTCTGATATTCTCTCCTAACCTATTTCAGTTAATTAACCTTCGTTTCAGCAGTGTTTTATCTGCTATTAAACTCATTTGTTGAGTTTTAATTTCAGTCTTTTATTTTTTCTAGAGTTTATTTATTTATTTATTTTTTTGTGAGGAAGATAAGCCCTGAGCTAACATCCGTGCTAATCCTGCTCTTTTTGCTGAGGAAGACTGGCTCCGAGCTAACATCTATTGCCAATCCTCCTCCTTTTTTTCCCCCAAAGCCCCAGTAGACAGTTGTATGTCGTAGTTGCACATCCTTCTAGTTGCCGTATGTGGGACGCTGCCTCAGCATGGCCAGACAAGCGGCGTCGGTACGCACCCGGGATCCCAACCTGGGCCGCCAGCAGCCAAGCGGGCGCACTTAACCTTTAAGCCATGGGGCCAGCCCTTTTCTAGAGTTTACATTTGATTCTTTGTATGGGTTCCATTTTCCTTTTGAAATTCTCCATCGTCATACATTTTTATCATATTAATTATGATATTTTACTATCTGCATCTAATAACACCAATATCTAGGGCGTCTGTGGATCTACTCATAGTGTCTCATTTTTTCTTTATTTTGGTCCCATATTTTGGTATGTCCAATGATTTTTGATGAAATTTTGTTGGAAAAATGGATATTAAAGGGCCGGCCCCATGGCTTAGCAGTTAAGTGCGCGCGCTCCGCTACTGGCGGCCTGGGTTTGGATCCCGGCGCACACTGACGCACCGCTTCTCCAGCCACGCTGGGGCCACGTCCTACATACAGCAACTAGAAGGATGTGTAACTATGACATGCAACTGTCTACTGGGGCTTTGGGGAAAAAAAAGGAGGAGGATTGGCAATAGATGTTAGCTCAGAGCCAGTCTTCCTCACAAAAAAAAAAAAAAAAGGATATTAAATATGACAGAGGCTTGGAATGAGGGTTCTTCCCCCAGAGAAGATTTATTTTCGCCTTTGGAGTCTGTTAGCATAGAAATTATTTTTAGTCCATTTTGGGATTGATCTGATTTGACACTGAATTTAATCTTTGTGAGCACTGGTTCATTTTCAAGCCAGCCTTACATCTAAGGTGTAGCCCTTCAATGGTCCCAAGTAAAAGTCTGGGTTGTTTTCAGCACCCACCCCTTGGCGGCCGCTGGATGCCAATTTTTGTCTCCCCAGCACTGTGAGACTGCCAAAACCTCTGATCACTTTCTTGTCACTTACAAATAGGTAAATATTTTGAAAGAAAAGGTAGTATGGAATGTTGCACCCATGTCTTTCTAGAATTCTGATGTCTTAATCTTGACTACAATGATAGATCTGAAATATTTCATTTTCTCAACTTTATGGGACACTTGAAGTTTGCTCAGCCCCTCAGCTTCTCAGCTGCTACTCTCTCGTGAAAGCTCGAACTCTCAGCTCATTTTGCCTAAGAAGCAAATGCCTTTAGAGGAAAAGCAGAGTCAACGTTGATGCACTTTAAAGGATTTCCCTTTCCAAGATCTCAGCACCTCAAGTCTTGGCTGCCTGAGTACCTTTCTGATTCCACACTTCGTCCAAATTTTCTAGTTAATCCTGGCAGGAATGTTGGTCTGATCTTAGCCAGGATCTAGTAGATTTTTGCCAGAAATGGATTCTGAATCTTAGAGTCACAAAGGAGCTTAGATATCATCAACTTTTATGCCCTTCATGAACTTCTAACCCATCTCTTTCCAATATCATTCAGCCGGAAACGAATATTTTTATGGTAGAAAACACACCTAGATTCAAATATTGGCTCTATCATTCACTAGCTATGTGACCTCTGACATGCTACCTAAATTAAGAATCATTTTCCTTGGGCCAGCCTGTTGGCGTAGTGGTTAAGTTCGTGAGCTCTGCTTTGGCAGCCGGGGGTTCGAGGGCCAGATCCTGGGCACAGACCTACATACCACTCATCAAGCCATGTTGTGGTGGTGTCCCATATACAAAGTAGAGAAAGATTGGCACAGATGTTAACTCAGGGCCAATCTTACTCACAAAAGAAAACAGAAAAGAAGAATCATTTTCCTCATCTTTAAATTAGGGATGGTAATACAAAAAGATTACCACATGATGCTGATTTAAAAATTAAATAATGTACATGAACTGATTCAGAAATTCTCTTCATGGACTTGCTAGTATGAATTTTTAATCCCAGCTTTCATGATTTTGGTTGGATATTATAGAGTTGAGAATGTCAGATAAACGACCAATAGATTTTTAATATAATTATATAATACTTGGGAGATACTTATACTCCTCAAAATTGTTTTTTATATAAAATTCTAATTTAACTGAGACTTCTATATTTTATCTAGCAATCTTATGCTAATTTATACTGGAATCGTCTTTTTCATTTCCATCTACATGTCAACCCCCACCCCCACCCATCTTCCCAAGTTTCTACTGGAGTCTTTCTTTTCCTATGATTCTTTTCTAACTTCCTAAATTTTTATAAAATGGCATAACAATCATTACTATCTAATTAACATTTAGTCCCTGATCTTAACTATTGTTCAAACAGTACATCTAACCACACTGTAAACTTTTGTGTATGCAGACCACAACTTACATTTCTATTTCATTTCCCATGGTTTGTCTGGGACAGTGTATATGCTTAATTTATGTTTGATTTTTAGCCAAACTTAGCTTCTTGCAATATAAACTTTTCACATCACTTCCTTTGTAATACTAAACACACACACACAGGCTCTTTAGTGGCCCAAAAGGCAAAATTAAAAATCCTTGATGTGGAAGAGAGACCTTTCAAAATCCTTTCCTGCCAAGACTCAGAAGGAAGCTCTAGTCTCACCTAACCTCTTGTTATCTTCTAGAAATGTGTTGTCCACTACAGTAGCCAGTAGCCACTGGCCACATGTGGCTACTGAGTGCCTGAAATATAGCTAGTCTGAATTGACATGTATGTAAGTGTAAAATACACCTGCAATTTCAAAGACTTCATACCACCACCTCCAAAAAAGATGTAAAAAAGTCATTAATATTGTTTTACATGGATTATATGTAAAAATAATAAAATTAATTTCAACTCTTCTTTTTTTATATGACTACTTAAAAATTTAAAATTACACACATGACTTACATTACATTTCTGTCAAACAGAGTTTTTCTCAGTTGTCTTGGGCTCTTTCTCATAGGCCTTTGAGCATAAATTCACTGTCTGATCATCTTCTGCCCATTTATGGATACGAAGATGAGATTGGTACGTCTATGAAGCAGTCCTTGAATCCCCAAGGAAAATTATTGTCTCCTGCTCTGTGTTCCTAAAGAATGTTATAAATAAGTCTAATAAACACATCGTTGTAGGTGAGTGGCTGTATGTTTGTTTCCACATTAGGCTGAGATTTTATAAGTAAATGAATAAATGATTTAATGATTCTGATTGATTGATTATGTAATTTAATTGTCTGTTCCTTCTGGTACTATATTTGGCAAATCCATTTGGTTAACAAATGCTTCTGTTTCTCTTATGGAATATTTTGTTTTTATTCTTGTTTTCTTTTTTACTCTATTACTTCTTGCATGGTTTTAAAATAGACTGTTACTTAAATTATGGAAACACTTCCCCACTGTGTTCTCTGCCTCTGGAATTCATCTACTCTGCCTTGAATGTCATCTTCTTTGCTTTATTTTGGCTCCTTGCCTGAATTTTGTAGGGTGCTTTCCTGTGCCTTGTGTCTAAAGCTCTGTGACATATCCCATGGCCTCTGTTCCTTTGGATTCCTCAGGATAAAATACTCCTTTTGCATGCAGCCCCCTCCTAACACTTAGGTGGTCTAGTTACAAGGACAGCACATCTTGTTCTTCTATATTATTATCTGCTGGGCTGCAACTCCTGAGCTATATCCTTTCATTCTCCGTGCTTTTAACTTCTCTATCAACACATAAGTGCACATCCATCCCCTCCTCCCACATACACACACACACACACAACACTTTAACTTCAAATCTATGAGACACAGTTATTTTAGTAATCAACTAAAGTGTCATCAAACTTGAAATTATTTCATAGAGAATTTTAACTTTGTTCTTTGGGGATTTAACTTATTAATTTGTTTGTTTTTTTCTCATACTCGATAAACTCTTGTCTATATTCTCATATTTTTTCATTTGTCTAGTGGAGGTACTTTAAAAATCAAATGGAATAATAAATAATGCATTTTTATTAGTAAAGCAAATGCATAAGTATTGTGAGAAATCAATTTGTAAATAAAGGAAGCATTCCAAATTTGCATGTATTTGTTTGTATGTCAATTGACAGTTTATTTTGTTGTGTTTTTCATTTTGAAATGAGCTTCTTCCGTGTCTTCCCTATATGGGGGTGGTAGGGACAGGGATGCAAATACACATGTAAAAACAAAACCTAACCTTGCCTTCTGCAAGATTACAATTTATTTGGGGAAAGGGGTCATAAGCAAATAAAAAAAGATATATCAAAAGCTGGAATGGATTGGGTGTTATAGGAAAAAAGTGCTTAGAGCACAAAAAGGGTAGAAGATGAAGCCTCTTCCAGATGGAATTATTCCAAAAGGCCTGGTGGAGGACTGGGGCTTGAGTTGGGTGTTAATGTGAGTAAGACTGGAGAAAGCATTCCAGGGAGGGGACGGCACACCAAAGAGGCAGGGAAGCGGAAGGTGACCAGACACTCAGTAGAGAGCACAGTGTGACTGGAGCAGAATGTGTGCGCAAGCGTATGAAAGGACATAGGGACGGAGATCCCAGATTATGAAGTTGCGTAGAATGTAAGGTTTAGGAATTGAACTTGATCTTGTGTCAGGAAGTAGAGAACTGCTGAAGAATTTTAATCTATCTTGGAGAGGATGATCAAGAACATGATCATTCTAAGGAGAGAATGGATAGGATGGATGGATAGGAAAGAGATGCGTTGGAAGGAGCTGTGAGACCTGTGATGTCAGCTGGTTCCATCAGTGGGCATGGGGATCGGTAGGGAGTGTAGACAATGAGTGTTCCTATTGCTTCTGGGACACAGTAAGAACTTATTAATTCACTCACATTTTCTCTCAAGATTTATTGTGTTAATACTTGTTGAACAGACACAAATTTAATTCATAATCAATAATAAATCTTTGAAAAATCAACAGTCGAACCAAGAGTATTCAAGCACAATATTCTGTGTCTACCAGGCACTCCAAAACTAATTTTAGAGCAAATGAATGAAAGAATGCCTGAGTGGCTCTATGTGAATATTTGGTGTCTGAAACTTCAAGTATGATTTTGTATAGAGGCTGGGTGTTTGTTATACAGATTTATTCCTATTTGAGGGCATTTTTCTCCCTTGAATGTGAATTGAAGGTGGCCAGATCTGCAGGCAAAAACTAGAGGTTTTATCCAGGGAGACTGCATTCATACGCAGAACTTTTCTATATCAAATGAAAGTATGTAGGGAATTGAATCTTTCAAAAATTCCTGGTGTTATAAATCCAGTCTGCTGATTTCACAAGTTTCAGAAAATCAGTTGGACCAAAGGGTTCTTGTCCAGACCCTAACTCAAGACTTCTTTGGGTTTCCTGGGAACTGCAAACAGAGATGTCATCCAGGCCTGCTTGGGATTCTATCACACATGCTAAGCAGTCAGGAAGCAGGTAAAGGTGCTGTCCACTAGCTCATAGCTAGCGTGGATATTTTATCACCCTTTTGGACCTTTCTTCCTACTGTGAAAAAAGGCATACGGCATTTCATTACGTTAACGGGGCATGAGAGACACAAATAAAACACTTGGTTCATACTGGGTACCTGTGAGAAGAGAATATTTTTAAATATCTGTAGGTGTTCACTAACACAGGTAATTGAGTTTCAACATATTTCTCCTTTGAGTCTTTCCATGGGGTGTTCTGTCATACCGTTAAGTAAGGTGGGAAATAAGAAGTCAAACCTTTTAAGGAAGCATCGCCTTCCTTCGCCTGATCCTTTAAAAAAGTACTTTGTTAACTTGCTTAATGCTCCCTTTTATAGCAATCTTTTTTTTTTTAAACTCAAAAAGAAGCAAACTCCATTTTTAGAGAAATAGCAAAGGTGTTAACACTCCCACTTAAAGTAAGTGACATAGATATTTCACAAAAGAGCAGAGGATTTGTTCAAGGTGGTGTGCACAGCGATGACATGAGCACCCCTCTGTGTGCATTAGGAGGACAAATGGCTCTCTTGGTAATTCTAAACATGTGTAAGTTACAACCTCTCTCCTGAAAAAGGATTTGCTTCCCTCTCTTTTATTGTAATCATATACCTTTCAGTACAGGCTTACTTTACCTTTCATCTACATTAAGAGTAGTTGGCGCTAAGGGATGCATTCAAAACTAGGGATTTTTTTTCTCTTGCTTTTCTTGACAATAAATCTGTAGATGCTCTTCTAAAAAAAAAAAAAAAAATATATGGGACTACGGGCCCCAGGCACTGTCACGGTCTCTGGTTTTTATTTCCAAATACTTGTTTTCTCTCAGATCTCCCAATCGTCAGGGTAGCTACAAAAAGTGAGCCCTAAATGATGTTAACACACAAGAAGACACTGTTCTCCATTGAATGGAATTAGACATGAGGCAGAATCCATTCTCTTTGTTTTTTTAGCTCTGTTGTGATATAATTGACATATAACATTGTGTAAGTTTAAGGTGTACAGTGTGTTGATTTGATACACATATATATTGCCAAATGATTACCAGGATCCGTTCTTGACCTATCTAGTTCAAGGTGTGTAAAATGAAATGTCGCAAGTTCCTAAGAGTAGTTATAGAGCTAAAATGGACATTAGTTCAGTGCACGATTCTTATAAGTGAGAAAATCGAAGCCTTGGTAGTTCACCTGACTCTCTAAAGGTGAGACAGCTTGTTCAGGACAGGCAGAGACTAGAATGTGGCTCCAGGCTCAGTCACTTGGACCATAACACCCTGGGTCTCTGTGCCACATTGCTGGGTCTCATAATGGCCATCCATTTCACTGACTGGGAAGATAGCACAGTAAGGTTCTTATACCAGGCTACCCAATTTCAACAAGCTAAGCATTTTCTCAAGTGGACAACGGGCTAATTTCCATGCTAGATTTAACATCAGTAGTGCTTTGGAAACATGCTTGAAAATATGGACTTTACATTTTACATTTGGAATTAAACATTCTTTTTGGAAAGAGATATTTTCAATAAATTCAAGGCAAAGTATTCTACGTAATTCCACAGGATAGCAAAAAGGTATTTTAAATAAATCTAACCCTGCATTCATTTATTAATGTATTGATTCATTTATCTACTCAATCAATCAATATTTATAGAGTTCTATTAATGTAGGTAGAGTAATAAACAAAACAGTCAAAAACCCCTGCACCCGTGAACTCATATTCTAGTGAAGGGAAGACAGACAATAAATGAAAGAAACAGGGAAATTATAGAGCATGTTGGAGGGTTAAAAGTATTCTAGAGGAAAATAAATCAAGAAAGGAGAAGAGAAAGTGTCTTGGGAGTGGGAGTGGGGGTTGGGCAATGAGAGCGTGGTTCTTTTAACAAACACATAAAGAAGATAATGGTGCTAGTCATTGTAAGAAGCACTTTGTATGTTTTATCTCATTTGGACCTCCCCAAACCTACAAAGTTGATTTTATTTTACCTCATTTTAGGTGATATGAGGTTCAGAGAAGTTTGGTGACTTGTTCAAGGTCAAAAAGCTAATATATAGAAGCATCAGAAATTGGTACCCTGGTTGTTTACTAGGTAGCCTTCTGGTTAACACAGTATTTTATATTCAGCAAGATTGTGTTTATAACCAGATGATATGTTGTGCATATATGTGTGTGTCTAAGTGTTTAAGATAGAACTGGAAATTCACTCTAATATGTTAAGAAAAGAATAAGAGATAATTCAACAATATTTTTAATAACAAAAATAAGGAAGACAAATTCACTTTTCCTAATTTCCTACAAGAAATACTATCAAAAGTATCACTGTTGTTGTCTTTTGCCAATGAGGCATTAAGCAATGAAACAAGGAGCGCACACACTCTTGTTCAACAACTCAGCATGTGGAAAATCATCATGTTTCGTCCCTCTAAAACAGAAGGTTACAGCCAATATGTCTGTGCAAGGATTGCAATGAACAAAAAGACATCTGTTGGAGATGAACACAATAAGGAAAGAGTTCAAGAGCCACTGTATTATCTTTTGTGTCACGAGGAATGTTCACATAAATTTCCTTGCCAGGTAGTTCTCAAAAAGTTCTCAAGTCCCGATGGGTGAATATCAATTTTGTGTGACTTAGTTCAGAGAGTCCCATCCTTCTACATTCCATATGCTGAAAAATCACACTTGCCTGAAGACTACATCAGAGAAATAGTGCACTTTGGGATCTTTGGAGCAGCAACCGCCAATTTCTATGCCAACCAATCTTTCCTTATCACTTGAACTTGCCTGTGTCACTGTGATTATTTCATATGTATATACTCTCAATTAGATTACTAAAGGCATTAATTCATTCTTAAATCATGTATTTTTGATTGCTTGGGTTTTTTGGGTTTGTTTTTTTTTTTTTTTTTTTGGCAAGAAAACAAACTAAAAGCTAGAATCTGCATTCCAAATGCAACTGTGTCCTGGAGCAGACGTTGGAGTAAGATATAGATGTGGATAGCTGGTTTAATTGCCTAAGTCCTGGTACCAGGGTTTGTGATGCATCACAGAGATGGTCTTCTGCAAGCTGGTTGTACTTCACGCTCTGTGTTTAGAGAGCAGTTGTTCTGGGTTCTCTGTGGGGATGGCAGTGGCCCACCAGCACGCTGAGGGTGCTATTCAAGTCACTTCCTACAACATTTGGCAGGCAGTGCCTGGGCAGCAGGGAATGATGGAGGTGGAAGGGGACCCAATCAGCCATGCTGCAATTGATATCTGATTGATGAATGCAGGAAGTTGTGGGAACACCCTATTAAAAGGGGAGCTCTGACAGTGAACGTGTTACGTTGCACTTTCATGTGAACAGAAAGGCTTGACAATAACTTTACCTTTTAAAAGAGGAAGAACACTATTTTCTGTCTATTTATCTGTTAAAAAGAAAAATGCAAATACAATATATTCATATCAAGAGAACTAAACAAAAGGAAGTCAGCTTTAAATTATTCACAGAGGAAATGAATCAAGAGTCCCCAGTTAGACCGAAATATTTAAAGCATTAGCATTATTGGTCTTGCAACCTTACATCTGCCTGTACAGTAAAATAAAAATAAATAAAAATTGCCATGAGATCAAGGATGACTTAGAAAAAGAACAACTTCTTTTAGCTGAAAAGTTAAATAAACTTAATTATTTTTCACCTGGAGAAATATTGTTTTTTTAAATCCACCGTTAAAAAAATCATTACATTAATATGGACTTGTGTTTATTTTTATTCCTCATTTAAATATAGTAATGGATATCCCCTTACCACATAGTCTTACACTGTCATTTATTCCTTTTTTTTTTGGCTTAGATTGAACCAAAATATTTGAAATCTTCCAAATTTGTTTTTCACATAGAATGTGTGATATTATTCATTGTTGGAAAGCTGAATCCATTCTGATATTGATTACGCTGTGTTTGATTTTAGATTTTTTTTTTAAGTGTGTAAAGGCTGTAAACACCAGCAATTCCCAATGGTTTAACAGAATCATTCCTCCTCTGACCACATAATTGCTAAATTGTGCATGTCAAATGGCTTGAGGATATTCTGTCTCCTTTCCAGCAGGTTATCAAGGAAAACTTGCTGGAGAATGGTGTTGTTTGTGTGTCCTTTAAGTTAGGAACGCAAAGGTCAAGAGTTGCCAAAAGCATTTTCACTGAGTAACTTCTTTTCTCAAGCTCTGGAACGTGCCTCATCAGTGATCCTTATCATTCATTTCTAAATGTGTGTATTTAGTTACCAAGCCAAAGCCAACTTTTATACCCAAGCTTTATTACAATTAATCACAGTGATTGGTTATATAATATATGTTTATTACATGCCTATATGCCACATTTACATGGTAACATTGATTTGTGTTTCTCATAATTATTTTTTGAAGACATTTAAAAAAATAAATTTGTTTTTTCCCAATGATTTAAATTTCAGTACAAACAATAATTAAATATTTAGTGTATAATAGTGTTTAGTGTGATCTAAGGCCCTTATTTGTAGTGGGATAGAAATTTCTCTTCTTAATGAGGGTGTTTCTGTCTGAGTTCAGCGCTAACTTAGGAGTAAAAGGGTTCTATTAATACATTGTGAGTAGCGCTAGAATTGAGCTGTTAGATCCATCTTGTGTTTAGTTCAGAATCTGCTCTTCCTGAGTATTTTCTCTGAGTCATACTCCTGAGCAGTTGCCATTGGTTGTTCTACTGGCTAAACTGCTATTGCAAGATTCATCCTCAGTTTTGACAGCTAAAACAGTTGCAGCAATTAATCACTAGGGAATAATTTCCCATCTCAAAAGTACAGACCACGAAAACATGTTCGTAAATATGCTACAATACTTCACTTTTGTTTTTCTCAAAGTATAACCTAAGACATCTTTGCAACAACAAGTCCTAAAATTCACAAATTGCATATTCCTGTAAGTAAAAGAATGGGAGGGTAATTTGATTTTTTTTCAAGTGAGACACAAAAACGTATTTGACGTTCATATTTATCAGAATTCCATGATTACATTACATACGTAAACTTCACTACAGTCTTCTGTAAGGTTTTGTTCGCTTCTTCTTTGCTTAATTGTGGTGACGTTTCACGAAATGGAGTTTATGAATGTAAAAGCTGAAAGAACAAAAGAGAACAATGATGAACGTGATAGAACACTGTATTCAAAATACAGACAAAGAATCAAAAGCAGCAAATGAAATCTCATACAGCATCTGAAAGAAATGAAAGGAAAACAGATTGTCATCAAATCTTCATTTTTTTCCAAAAGTTTGATACATATTTCTTTGGGGAATAGTTTGCAAATGATATATAGAATATATGAAATACAATTGTAAACAGACATGCAATTTACCTAGGTTACAATCTGTTCCATGATCTTTGTTCGTTCTTAGAAAAAAGACAGGGCACACCACTTGGAACAGCATTGTACCAAAATAAATCTAAGATTGAATTATTAGAACTGACATTACTAATATTTTTTTAATATTCTCTGGCTTTCTCATGATTCTTTGCATGCCACATCTTTAGCAAACTCCAGCGCCTTAATCATTTTAAGATTTGCTGTGTTCTCAATAGCTGTTTGCTGGTATGTAAGCAGCGTCTCTTTGAATGGCAATAAATATGCATGGCTAAAAAGAAAACTGTAGTCAGAAAATCGTATGTCTAAAGTATTAACTGCTATATTCAGTGTTTCTTACACTCTGTTCGCTGAACACATGTCGCCCTCGGGGCTGAAACTGAGCTACCCTTGGCCTTTTGTGGCCCTTTGGTCTCTTTCTTTCACCAAAGGCAGGGCGCGGTGGGGGCGAGGTGAAGGGGGAGGGGCGGGGGCAGAAAGGGCAGGAGGGGATGGTGGATACGCAGGACAAGCAAGGGAGGGCTCTCCATGGTCGCCGGTTGTCAGAGCATGGGAAAACCGAGTGCCATCGCCCCAACGTGCTTCCTTCCCCCCCGCTTCACCCACACACCGGCCGAGCCCGGCCACCAGTCACTGCCCACGGCCTTGTCGCGTTTTCTTTCACCCTGTGAGGTTGCACATGTGCCAGAGCGCTGACTGACACCACATTTTGAAACTGATTGTGGGACATTGTCCGGCACAAGCCATGCAGAAACTGCAGCCGGCTGCGCGCAGGGCCAGGACTCGTAGCAGAGAACGTTGCTTTCTAGGTGGTCAGCTGGGGAGCACGGGTTCTGACAATTGTTCTTGTGTATGCATCTTGCTACAGAATCGCTGGAGTAGAAATGCAAGGTGCAACGCTTGCAGAAGAATGAAAAGGCAAAAGATCAGATATATATTTTTATCATGTATCTCGGGCTTGCACGGTTTTTAGCACGTAGGGAGCCTCTGTGTAAGAAGCAGTTGGTCAGCCCTTCTTGATACCTGTGCCATATAAGTTTCCAAGTCAGTTTTTATGGAGTTATTAAAAGGTATAATTTGGATAAGTCATATGCTGATCTTTCTTAAACAGAGAAGTTTTCAAGAAAAATAAGAGATTGCAGCTGGTAGCTACGGTAGTTTACTATTTTTAAACAGCTCTTTAGTATATGGTATTTTAATTCATCCCACAGATTCAAATTGGACTTTGACTGTGTACACTGGAATATACTGTATGGTGTTCTGAGTAATGCTGGTTTGCTAAAATTGCAATGTAGATTGATGCTAAAGAGGCAGCTTTGCCATTTCTAAAATATTCTCAAGCGTTTCATACGGAATGAAAATGCTGACGGGCTAGCTACCTCTGCAAACATGGGTGCTGTAAATGCATATAGTCTCCATACTTTACTTTCTAAGTACAAAATGGGTAATTAGTACTGCTCAGGCTGTAATAGTGAAAGATACACAGTAGTCCCATTATACCAAGAATGCTGATTTTCAGGGGTTTATAATCAAGCTACAAAAATGCTGTAGATAAAATTGGTACCCAATTTTCAGTGATGGGCAATCTTATTTTTATTTAACAAAATTTGAAGTAAAGTAAAATAATCGAGGCTATTTCAGACTAAAGAAATCTAGCAAGTGGACAACATCTAAACTCTCTGGATTTCTGGCTGATGACTTGCTTCCGTTTTCTTTTCCCCTTTGCACTTGAAACACGACTTTTGTGTACTGTTTGTCTGAATCTCACAAACTCTTCAGGAAGAGGTCTTTGTCGCTTAAAGGTTAGTAGACCACCACGTCAGGGTAAAATACTTTTGTGCTCTGCGTATCAGACGATCCCATGGTGTTGGAGCTTTCCCATTGGCGGTTTGCTGCATTAGCCCGCCAGGGATCTGCCTCTAGTATTGGTGGTCACGTTGTGTTGGCTTTCCTTATTAATACTCTGCTAAGCCAAGGAAAACCTTACTCATGCTACTCCACCACTGAAAGCAATTAACCTGTAACATGAGCACTGTGGAGAACCAACAAAGATTTGTTATTTGGCATAATGACAAATTTTAATCCTTTCCCAGTAGAGCTCTCTGGGGGATTTTTAGCACATGGACGTTACTGAACAGACATGTTCCAACTGCCCTGGTATGACGCACTGGATTTGTTCCAAACATGGAAAGTCTACCAAAAAGCCAGTGCATAATACAAACAATTGACCATAAAACATCCATTATAAATTACATTTTACTCAAAATCTCTATTACGTAAAGTGTGAGCTGATCCTAATAATAATATATTACAACTTTTGGATGAAAACGTACCACGATTGAGTTTGTTGAGCCACAAAAACTTTGTCAATATTTAGAGCATTATCTGATAGGCTTTCTCTTCTTTCTTTCTTTTCTTTTCTTTTCTTTTTGTAACTATGAGCCCTGTCCAGAGCCAGGCCATTGGCCACGGCTGTATCTCCGCCTGCTTCAAAGCGCTCCCTGGCTTTAGCATCTTTCATTGATTCATTCATTCATTCAGCCACGCCATAAACACCGATTGTGTACCTGCTCTGTTTAGAGTTTTGCATTGCATTGCACTTTTAAAAGATACTAAGTATATTAACATTTGTTTCCTTTTCTTTACCCTCAACTGCATTTCACCGGCATTGTTTTCCTCTGCTTCGTACTCAACATGATGAAGACTATCTTGCCCCAAAAAGCCATGATTTATTTCTGACAGCGTCTCTAATTTCTGCCAGATACTAGTTGCTCTCAGTGCTTCCCAATTTAAAGTTTATATGTGTTAGCTAACCTAGTCAAATTAACATAGCAAAAACCAACCACTATAAAATCTAATTATTTCACAGATCAGCTCGTTTTCCCCAACATTACCTAGAAAGAGAAATATTCTTCCTCCTTCCTTTACCTCTTCTTAGTTTCTCCATCTTACCCCCTCTCCAGAAAAACAAAACAAAACTACTTTGACACTGAAGTAACTACTCTGTAGAGCTATATCACTGTGAATTACAGACGAGGAGTTATGGGTTTAATTTTACTATTTAACTTCTCAGCCAATGAAATATCTGATCAAGTTATTCTGAAGACTGAGTGTTTTCTTTAATGATATATTTTGCTTCTAACCAAATTGCTTTACTTAGCAATTTGTGTTGCAAAAGAAGCGCTGATTTGATATTTTTCAGCATGGGAATAGTAGATCATCCAGTGGTTAGGACCAGTCCCCCCACGTCACAGCATCTTATCAGGAATACTTGTCTATCACGTATCTTTAGCGCAACATTCAGTTTAAACATCACAAAATATTAAAACTAGAAAGAGACCCAGCAAATCTTGAGTCAGTAACTTAAATGAGAAATGCAGAATCTAATCACCAGCTGAAGCTCTACTGCCACTGACCAGCAAAAGATGAATGAGCCCTCAAGGCTTCTAGTATAATCGCTGCCTCTCCGGTCACAGTGTGCAATAAAAGAGAAAACTCACAAGCGGAAATCCATGGTCACTATCCTGTAAAGGAACACACAACTTTAAGGAACTAAGTAGAAAGAGGTGAAAGGAAACGCAACAGGTAAAATCTTAAGGGTACTGAGTGAAATGAAGCCTGAAAGAGCCGTGGAGCCAAATGAAACTGAGCAAAGCAGGGTTCCGTGCAGATGAATTTTGTACCTTACGTGTCACTTAAACAAACACGTAAGACAAACGTTATTACTAACAAATACTTCCCAAAGATGATGTTTTGAGATGGCTAACACCTATTTGCACTCAGTAGCATTCAAATGTCAGCTTGAGGTCTTTAGGTTTGTCCACCTTGAATTTAAGTATGATCCTGTGGTTGATTAGCACTCTTTTTCATTCATTCAAAAATATATACATTTAAAAATTTTGCTTACGGGCTGTCAAACTGCAAGTCCTGGAAATTTTAAAAAGAAAGCAAGATTTGTCTTCTTGTGTCCGTAAGGGGATGCTGTGTGATTCCTTCACCCAAAGTAGAGCTTGCTGTTTCATTTTCTCTGTGATTACAAGGATACATCCTGGACTCTAGCTGGCATATTTATGCACTTCTCCAAAGGCAACCAGACAGAAAAGTTTCACATCTCCCATGTTTTGAGCAACAATTGCTGAAGCTACTGTGACACGCATGAGATGAGAAGAGCGGGCAAACCTGAGTACTGAAACACCAGTTTCCTGATTCCTCTGGCATATTTTGTGAGGCAAGAGGCAGAATAAGATCTTGTTGTACCAACAGTAGCTTCATAAAGACGAAAGATTCAACCGTTAATACTTTGACAGAAGCATTCTCTACAATAAAATTTATTTTCAGGATTAGAAAAATATTTTACAAATTAAAGCTATTTTCAAAGTGTAGAAAAAGAAAAAGTATATTGAAAAATTTACTCAGTATTGAATATTATTTAAAAAATTAGCCAGATCTCTGGGGTAAAGGGGAAGGAGTTTACTGATTTTGTAAATAATAGAACATATTTAATTTAATCGTTTTACTTGGGTAAACTTGTTTTGCCCAAATCTGTCCAATCTGGTCATTTAGTCAGCAGCATGTAGTCTTGAGAAACAAAGCCCTTCTAGATAATGGTGACTGATTAGGATTATTTCCGGTTCTCTTCTTCCATGAACCCATATAAACTGTGTGCATGCAACATCGTGGAGCATGTAGATGCCCACGTCTCTTCCTGTTTAGCTGTTAGTGGAACTAACTGCTACATTTATCAGTTCCAACAACCAAACATGCCTTTTCTATGCACGCATATGTGTGCATGAATATTTTAATACCCACTTCTATTTTAGATGATATTTATAATAATCATATACATATATATGTATATATCTCACTAGATGTGCCAACCCCATCAAAATTACTGAAAATATCACTCTTAAATGAAAACTTACAGGCTTATATTTCCACAAAGGTCTAGGAGACAAGTTAAAATGGTAACCTTGTGGGCCAAGGTACATCTGAGTTGCACATTTAGCCTTCCTATTATTCAGTGTTTGACCCAAAGTTGTGTTTGTTTCCTCATCTTTAAAATAGTAATAATTCCCTTTTATATGGTAGAGCCTAGCAGCTTTTTCTTTATAAAGAAATGCTTGAAGCAGTCCTTTAAGGAAGTATTATCATGGATACCTTGGATTTTGATGTGACCACTAAGGCTATCATTTTCAACTTTGAGGGCATTTCCTAATGAACCAGATCTTCATGCCTTTGTAAAAGCCAATGTCTAATGCTTTAAGTCATCTGAAGAGTTTGGTTGGGTTTTAATTTTCTCATTGTTGGTCTTAAAGGAAGAGATTACACCAAGATGATTTTTTACTTTCCTTAACTTGTTTTATAATCTCAGTACTTTATGTCAGTTTGGAGTTTTGCTTCTCCTTATCTTAGGTTATTGACTCAACATCAACAGCAAAAGTACTAAAAAAGAATATTGTTTTGTTTTTAAATATCTCAAATTTCCTCCTGTTGGCATCCAGTGCAGACTGCCACTTTCGTGAAAACCTGAAGCGTTGATTAACCAATTACTGGCAACATTTCCAGAGGTGGGGTTTTAAAAATACTTTAATTGTTCCCTTTTCATGTGGACTAGAAAACTCAATAATCTTATACAAATTTAATTCCAACTGTCCAAAATATAAAATAAAATTATCTCTCTTTTGTGTTTGTTATACATTTTGTATAGGTATATTTAAATTTTAACTCTGTAATCTCCTTGAATTATGTGTAACACATATTCGGCAACATATTTGTAAATAAGATCTTTATTCATTTGGGGAGGCGGTATATCTTCTTTTCGTATGAGAAGGAATGTAAATTGTCTACAGATGATTTCTGTTATAGGTTATAAGCAAAAATACCATAGAGCAACATTTACTTTACAGAGCAAAAGACAACCAACTTTTACTCATTTCAATACAATAAACAGTTACATTTCTCAGTTTAAATATTTGGAAAGGAGATCTGTAACATATGTGTTCTTTGTTCAAAATTCCAAAAAAAATGGTAGTTTTGTTTAAATTTTTGTTTGCCATTATTCTGTGAAATCTGTGTTCCAGAAAGCCACAGAAGTATAACATGCTCTATTAAAATATAATAGAACAACACCCAGGGCACTTTATTAAAAGTATCATTAATGTAATATTTTTGATGCCAAAGAAGTGTATTCTTCGAAGTTAGCTTACTAAAAGTAATTGGAATCAATGGGTTAATTGTTTCTAGAACACTTATAAGTAAATATTATTACGAAAATATTTTAATTACTGTACTTTATGTGGCCTAAATGTAGGCATTTATTAATACAAACCAAGCGCTCATTACAAATTTGCACAGAAAATGATAAAATATTATGTATGAAATGAAGCATTAACATGGACCATTAAGTCCTCTATTTTCATTTAATTGAATTTGTCAGTAGTACCCTCTTTAACTGAAAACCAGTCATAACCACAAAATTAAATAATAATTAAAGAAACAACTATTGAAAGAGTTGCTTGGAAGCTAAGGTGCCATTTAACCAAAACATAGCAATTTAATGTAAATTGCAGACCATGTAGACACAGTTCTGAAAATTATGCATCCTGTGGTTCTGTATATGTTTGATTTAGCAAGCATTTTCAGCATTACGGATTAGATATCCTAGTTGAAGGACCAGTCTATAATTTAGAAAGGTGGGAAATGGTCAAAAGTTCCGGTAAACTTACTTATGCCATTATAAGGCAATAAAAGTTCTATATAACAATTTGATTTATTGCTACATAATCAATGGTTTTGGCCTACTCATATGTACCAACATGTAAGACTATGACTATCTATCTTAGTGTTCCTGGTTAGCCACTGTGCAAATCATGTCATGATATAATAAAACCCTGACTATGTTAAAGCACACTTCACTATCCCAGCACATGTGAATGTGGAATGTATCTTGAGTATCTTGTTAAAACTGTGATATTACACTTTCAAATAAAATTTTGTTTATTGATTATTGCCTAAAATCTTCTAATCTAAGATTCAGTTCATTTACCAAAAAGTCTAGTTTCCGTATGTGTGTGTGTACACCTGTGTGCATATATTTGTATACATATGTATGCAGATTTTTCTTTTTACTTGTTGCCCTTCTGAAAGGCCTCCAACGTTTGCAAACTATTTTTCATTCTACCTAGATACATTCCATGTTGCACAGCCAGCAGGGGGAGGTAAGATTTAAGGAAATAGCAAAATGAACTTGATAGAAACAACTACTTTAGGAAGCAAATAAACAAACAAAAAAAGAAAGACTTGTCAATGAGCATCATGGAGGGGTCTCTAATGCATTTGGAATAGTATTAGCATCTTAGATAGGATACTGGCTGTCAATTAGAATTTTGATAAACATTCACCAAAGCACTTTAAAGATTTAGATTTTAAATACTGTACACAGACGAATTCTAGTTATTGGGTAGTCTTTGTGATATTTTCCAATATGCAAACTGTAGCTGAATTTATGTACGTGGATCTGTGAGTCAACTTAAATAATTACAAAAGTACAGCACTCATACAAATATTCTCATGAGCTTGGAGAAAATGTCGATTCCCCTTAAAAATTTTACAGGATCAGATCTGCTCACATAATTGACTACTTGTATACAGCAGTTAACAAAAGATAATCACAGAGTAACTGAAGGATTCTAATTTTTTAAAATATAATTAAAATTTCCATATCTGTATGCAAGTGGTCAATTAAATGTGTGGATAACTTGGATGTGAAGTAAGTTCTTGAAAGTGACTTGTGTTTCCTTGAAAATGATTAAGTTTAGGATCTGGAATAAAGTAGTACAATTTTCATATCTACAAATCTCATTTTGATAAACTCAGTTTAGCCAGGATGAGGGTTAACTCAGCTTGCCTAGTACTTACAACTTTGACAAGTGCAAACAGTGAATCTGTCTGTAGTTAACGTGAAGAAGTAGGTTCCTTACATAAAAATGCAGATTGATGAGGAAAACATATTGAATTACATTAAAGTTGTCGCCAAGGAAAATAGAAAATTAAAACCATATCTTACATTTGTAAGTTGATTTCTCATTGCAAAATATTTCACATATTTTATTTAATCTGATCCTCAATCACCTTTAAGAGGAACTTATTATACCCATTTTCACAGATTGAAAAGTATAGCATGTTTTTAATGATACTTTAAAATAAACCTTGATTTCACAAATTATTTGGATTTTGTTTCTTATTTTGAAAAGATAATTAACTGATTCTTAAACTTAATATGTTGTAAGTCTGAAAAATTTAGCTTTTTACGTTGATTCAGCTCCTTTCCTATAATAACTCAAAAGAGCATGTATAAATATATATCCTTTCAAATTTTAGTTTCTTCATTGCACATATTAATATTGAGAATTTAAAGTTAATTTTTCAAGAATTTCATTTCAGATCACCAAATAAGGCAAGAATTGAATTTCAACAAATCTGAATTCAAGTTAAAGCAGTTTAAAAATCTTTGCTAATTCCGCCACACACACACACACCCCATAGCCACACACATTAAAGCAACGTTATTACATTTTCCAATATTCCGGTTTTATTCTCTCTTGAGCCAAAACATAACAGCTGATTCTGACTTCAAAAGATTTAAAAAAAAGCAGTGATCGGGAATTATGAAGTTCAAGGATTAAGGATTATTGTAGACATTAGACCTCCAGTGCATACCTTTGCTGTGAAGACATTACGAGGCATTGTAGGTGTTTCAGTTTGGGAATCCAGGGTTAAGTTCATATAGGAGAGAAAGTGACTGTGAAAGACTTTTGCTAAAATAGCTAGTTGTTACTAAAATATCTCGTTCTTCAAAGTTCCTGAATTCTTTGTCCTAATACATAGATGAAACTGAGATTCATAGAACTTAATGTGAGGATTTGGGCTATTTTTGAATTTTAGATATGCTAATTTTGTTCTTCTATAATATCAATATTCTTTCTTCTAAATTTATGCACAATTGTTTTTTCTCACATAATACTTCACCTCTCATTCTTTTCCAGAACTCTCTTTATTTTAAACAGATCAGTACAACTTGTAACTGCTACAACCAATCTTAAAAATTGGAGTGAAAAAAATATGCCATTAAACCCTCAATATCATTAAACAGTTTTCACAAAGGAACAACTTGTTCAGAATTTTACTTGCAAAAGATCATTTTGGCTGATAGGTGAGGAAAGAATGGGAGGGAACCAAGACTCAATCAGTGCAAACCAGCTAAGAGGTGAATACAATTGTTCAGGTGAAAGATGACGATGGCCAAGATTGGCATAAGGCAATGGGATGGAGGGAAGTGGAAATGGTTGACAGAGATTTAGGAGGTAGCATCAACGGGACTTGGTAGTGAATTAGATGTAGACGGAGAGTAAAACAAAAATAAAAACAAAAAGCTTCAATATCTGTGGATTTACAAATACAACATTTTTATGTAAATGTGGCCATTTCCCAACAGTCTTGAAAAAATAGGACACATGCCACTGGACTGTAGTTTACCTGAGCATTTGAGAGGAGTATAGCAATTTTTTTTTTTATTCACCTCAATGAATGAGATTTTCTACTAGGTTTTGGCATTTAGAATATGAATTCAAAAGACTGAAACTTTCTAGAGAACATTCAGAGTCAGAATGATGGATGGATAACCAGCCGTTTATTAGAGAAATTATTATTCCATTCAGATAGTCTGGATTATGCTGAGATAGCCTCACAATCTGAAAAATCTCAATAGCCTAAAAGAATAAGCTAATTTTTAGTCCTGCTAGAGGTCCAACACAGGTTGGTATTAGAAAGGGAAAGAAGAAACTGCTCTGCTCCATCAAGTCACTCAGGGACCCAGATGCATAGACGCTCCACCATCTGATCCCGGTGACAAGTAAACACAGAAATCTGCTGAGACAGCAGAAGTGAGAACAGGGGATTATGTTTGCCTTTCAGATGCTTCGTCCAGGAGTGACACATGACACTTCTCCTATATATCACTGACCAAAGCTATTTATATACCCATGCCTCACTTCACGGGATTAGAGAAGTGTAACTTCCAGGTGTCTGGAAAGAGAAGAGAATAGGACAGCTTGGTGAAATTGTAACGTCTCCCATAAAAAACCAGTAAAATGAGTGTTAAAGGTATTGGGGGCTTTAGAAAAAGTATAAAAGGAATTTTTTTTTTAAATTGTAGGCTCTTTCTTGTAACCAATTATTAAACTAGAATTTAAATATCTTCCAAATAACATTTGAATAGTTAATCAAGAACTTTAAAAATCTGTAGTAAATAAATAGTATTATTCCTCTTCATAGGCCTTCAATTCAAGTCTGATGTCATCCAAAATATCCACCATATTGTCACACATTGCCATGGCTGGTCCTGACTGTTCCCATTTTTTTATTAAATTAAACTTCCATCACATGTGACAGATTCGGTCTTCCTACACTCGTGTGACCCCTGAGTCATGTGAAATCATTGCATCATTTAATCCCTCAGTGCTTTTGACAGATTTTGACCCTGATGTTGATCCTTCCTCTAAACTGCCTCCTGTATCTAAAGACCGAAGCCTTGTTAGCATCAAAAGTACATTTGGATCCCTCAGTATATAATCCTCACTTTGCATGTTAAGGCTGATATCTAGGGTGTCTGTAAAAAGTGACTTACATATCTCCTCATTAGGATTGTCTGCATACATTAAGTGGAACAGAAAATCATTTAAGCCACCGTATGTAGCCATTGACATGGAGTATGAAGGGAAAAGAGATACTATAAAAGAGCAAAGACTAAACAAGATAAAAAAAAAAAAAGATACTGTATATTGAACTGTAATTCAGAAACAGTGTGTGATAAAAAGATAAAACTGTGGCCAGGGATTAAAAGAAAGTTCTGAATGAAAAATATATAGGGTCCCGAATCCTAATCCCTTGTTTGGAACTCCAAAATCCAAAGGAGAGTGTTTTCTATTTTTTTTTCTCCCTCTCTCTGTAAATTTGGCAACAAACTCATTAGGCAGCAGAACCCAACCTGAGCTAATAGGGGCTTTTCAATTTTTATTTATCCCACTTAGTGTGAATAGCCATACGTTTCATTGCTGAAAGGTTAACGTATTTGTTTATGGCGTATTATCTCAGATCTTACTGGGGATGTTATCAAGTATAGAACATGCACAGCTAATACTTAACTCTGAAACATTCACATCTGGTCCCAAGTGTTTGCAATAAGGAATTGCGTACCTCTAGACAAACTCCCATTTTGGTAAAAATTTCAGAGGTCTGGGTTAGAATCCTGGATATACTGATTGCTACCCGCTGTTTAATTGTAATTTTGCCTCCCTGCACCCCATTTCTTTCATTTTCAGTGTCAACAGTGTGTGTGGACTCACAGACTTCCAAGGTTTGTTTTTCCTCTTCTAGTGCTCTCTGACTTCATTAATTTTCACATTATATCCTCCAAATTCTCCACATTTATTAACTTCTAACACCACATACTGTCTCCTTTGAAGCAAAATAGTCTTTAGGGGACAAGCATGGTTCTGATCTCCCTTCACCACACAGCTTCATACATGTCAAATATGGTGTGATGAATTTATTTAGGGGATTTATTTTCTTAATTGCAGAGTATCCACAAAGAAAAATATTGAAATTTAAAGCAATGGAAAATGGATTTAGACATAAAGTGAAGAGAAGAACTTTAACTTTGTATTTGCAAATTAGATCATAGTCCTTGCAAATCATTTGGTTTTTATTTTGGCTTTTTAATATACTACATAAAACCTTTTCGACCTCTACAAGAATTGTGGTTTAGACTAAAAGAAATACTTTATGATGTTGTCTGTGTAAGATGGAAAATAATACTTTATTACAGATGTTGTGGTTGTGTCCCAAATTCCCAAATCAATGTCACTTTTGTTAGAAGTGGTCAATATTATTCACACAATAAAATAACTCATTTGATTATTCTCTGTAATATTCTTGCATATATATTATAAGCCAGATTTGACTCTTTTATACACATGAAAATTCTACCTGAATTTAATACTTTAAATTGAATTGAATTAACTTCTAATTAACTTTATAGGAAGGGCGTGTGTGGTGTGTTTCCATGTGTTCAAAATGTAGCTTTAGACATTTACATTAATTTATATTAGCATTTTTTAAAATAAGCTCTTTTTACATAGCTTTCGATGCTAAGACCTAATTCCTTTTTAATCAAAAATCTAGAACATCTTTTATTTCATTTGTGAAAATAAAACGACTTCATTTATTTCATGAGAGGGGCTATCATTTAAAAAAATACCTAAAATTTTAGAAATTATCTTATAAGTTGGAGTGTATCAGTTATTTACTGATGCATAGGAAGCCATCCCAAATCTTAGTGAGTTAAAACAACAATAAATTATAAGTCTTCAAAATTCTATGGATGGGCAATCTGGACATGTCCACTGCTGGTTTTCCCTGCATTCAGCTGGAGGGTCAGCTTGGCTTAAAGGTCCGGGATGGCCTCGCTCACATGTGTGACAGATGATGTGGGCAGTTGGCTGAGGTGCTTCTGTTCCTCTCCACATACCTGCTCATGATTCAGCAGGCTACACTGAGCTTCTGCAGAGCATGCTGAATTGAGGTTCCCAAGAGTGTCCAAGCAAAAGCTGCAAGGGATCTTAAAGCCTCTACACCAGAACTCAAACTACGTTAGTTTCATGACTTTCTATTGTTTAAACAAGTGAAAAAGACAGCCAGGCTTCCACGCACAGAGTAAAGGAGAAACAGCATACTGCAAAGTGGGCGGGGACACAGGAAGGTGTAATTCAGTGGAGCCTTTATTTTCTAGATGCATCACACGAGTCTTAAAACTAGTCAGAGGCTCTAAAGGCCTTCTGCAAACAAAATTTTTTTCTACTCCTCCATTCTTTTTCTTAAGAACAGCATGTTCTCATCACAACCAATCTTCCTCACTTTACAAAATCAAGCATATTTCTTGCCCATCCATCATTGTACTGTGGCACATGATTCTGGGGTGCTAACCAAAGGGAACGTCCAAAATGTTGTTGTTGACGAAGACTCACCCCTTGATATTCTTGAACTCAGACATATTATAGAGTAGAGAAAAGTGATGGTAGCTTTTTAAACGATTTTGCTTTTTCTTACCTGCACTACTGTCAGAGAGCACATCACTTCAAGGGGAGAGTCCTCCAAGAGCAAAACAAATTGAGCATCTGAAGGAAATATTCCAGGGCGAACCATGCTACTTCGACTCATTGCAAAGCTCCATGCTTTTGCTATTAATTTCTTAGTATGTTTATATTGTTTTTGTGAATGGTGTACTAAATAGAGTTATAATGATAACTCCATCCAGAGAAACATTATAAAACATAAATTATGGTCACAATATTATTTTAGAATTTTAATTACATACATTCTTTTATTACAAGATTCTATGATTAATAAAAGATTTTTCTAAGCATAAAAATATATTAAATTAGGATCAACTTCTTTAGGGGGAGTGGAATGGAAATGAGTTCAAGAAGAGGAAGGAACAATATAAACTTCCTGACTTTTAAAGAACATCCTGTGCATATATTTTTTAAATGGATGATGGTCCAAATCAAATCCCCACAGTATTTATATTTCATTGGATACATTTTAAAGAGTAGTACAACAGTTTCATTTTTAAATGTCAATATTTACCACATACCAGAAATGACATTCTTTGAAAATATTTAAACTTATGAAAAAAGATTTTGCATGTCTACTTATTATATGCTAGAGGGTACATCAATGTTCAAAATTTTTAGGTGCTATATGAATACAAAAAAAAAAAAAGGAAATCCACCGGTCTATAGTGCAATCTAACTCACTTTGCCCTAGATTTCAGGACAAAGCAAATATCTTCTTGGTTATCTGAAAGAGGCTGATCAGGCACCGGGATGCACTCAGGTTATCATTGATTTCACAAGGCTTAAGCCAGCCAAAGCCTAGTAATCACGGATGAAACTGGACTCCATAGAAATCCCCAAATCTAGGACTATTCAGCATAGTAGCATCACAGTGAAAAGCAGGTTAGTATTTGGCCTTTGCTCAGCTACCATTTAGATGTGACCCAAGGAGATTAATAGTTAACATTTTGGTAGTCATCGAATACTTTGAGGATCTAACAAAAAAAATGTTGATACTCTCAAATTGTACCCTACCTTTGCTCCATACCCACATAAAAGTGCATATGAGCTCACACACCAAAGTTTGCATAATGTCAGGGGTTCCTGGATGTGATGCCCGGGCCTTCACCGATCAAATTTAAGAACATCAGCTTTAAGGGAAAAGAATCACATCCTCCATCTGCTTTGAAAGCCCCCCACACTTCACGTTATAGATGTTCAGTACTCAGCAAATATTTGTTAATGATGATATCTGATATTTGTCTTCCTTGACATTGCTTTTTGATAGTCATTTTCAAATAACCTAAATTCAGCATGAAAAAATCATTTTAGAAGGGAACGAATTCCCACTTTCAACATACTTCTGAAAGCATTTTGTAATAGACCTCACTGACTGAGGAAACACCTAGCAGGCTGAGCCCGTTCCATTTTGAACACACGAGCAGATTCTTGCTTTCATACTTTAAAATATTCTTGTCTCATCTCACAATCAAGATTTCCATAAAGCATTCATTTTATGAAATTTATTATTTCGCATATTCTACTTTGAAAGAATTTAACATCATAACAATCAAAAATAAGACAATAGAAGAAAGAAAATGACTTGTGTGGTTCTGTTAACTTTCCTTCTTCCTCCAGACTTGCTTAGTTTCAGAGGTTACCTCTGTCTAGAGTTTTATCCATTAAAACCCAAATCTTAATTTTGACTCTGGGAGGTGCTACTTGGATAAGCTTATCCCTATTCATTGAGGAAAAAAGAGTCTCATATAAATTATAGATTTCTTAATATTAGTGTTTGTGTCCAATAGTATGAAGATATAAATTAAACACTGTTTTTCTTAATTTTAATATCCTGAGGACCATTAGGTATAAAGTTAATATAAAAGCAGTGTGTTTTCCACAATACATATAAACTGAATTTTTTTTTTAATATTTTATGGTTTTGTTTTCACATATACACTTCCAAAATTAGTCAAACTCACAAAATAGTCTTTTCAAAGCAGACTTCACAAATCTCTGAAAATCAACATATATCATTAATTCCACCCAAGAAAGAGTTGTTAGTCTGTCACTTGTACCCCTTTGTCAGGGAAAGTTCTAAAATTCCACACTTACTTATGTTGTAAGTAAAGGCTGAATCCAAATCCATTTGTGGGTTTAGTTACAATTATATTCCATTTATTTCAGGTGCCAACCTAAGAAAATCACAGCTAAGCTGGACTGACTGCTGTGAAATGCAAACTTCAAACTTATATGATATTAATAGCTCACATTGTGCCAGGTACTGTTTAAAGTCTTGGCATCTTATTTAATCCTCCTAACAACCCTGTGGGGTACTGTATTATTATCCCATTTCACAGATATAGGAACTGGGGCTCGGGGAACATGACTTCCCCCAGCCACACAGCAACAGACGGAATCAGATTTCAAATGCACGTGGTCTGGCTGTAGACCAGTTGGTATTTAAATATAAATACAGAGTAATTAAAATTAAAGAAAATTAAAAATTTGGTTTCTCAGTTTCACAAGCTAAATCTGTTCCAGATTATCCTGCCTTACCAACCACTACAAAAAATTAAATTGCAGGGTTTTTTAATCATAAATGACTTTAATCTCTAAACCATACCCACATTATTAAATTTGCTGATTATTCTCCCTTGCATTTTATCATAACACAGCCATTACACAGGCAAAAAGTTTTCATTGACAAAACATAAGTGACAACTATCACATTCTACACAGACACTATTTAGTGCCTGAAATATCACGAAAATTTGAGGAAACAATTAACCAAATCAAAAGCGTTGCCAACTCCTGTCTCACCAAGAAAAGAAAGCTCATAGGAAAGTCTGCAGGGATTACAAAATTACAGTTAAAAAATTTAAAAAAAATGAAAATTTCTCTTTACTCACATTTTAATGCTTCAATAGCAATTGGAACATTGGTGATATATCTCATAAATACTGTAATCTCAAGACAATTTAAAAAAACAAACGTTACCTATATTTAAGTGAAAATTGAAAATTACGAAAAATTTTGAAACTTGGCAAATAGAATAAAAATTTTTATAGCAAATTAGAAATTAACAATCATTTCAAATATTCTTTACTGTATAAAACATTCCACAGTGGAATTCATTTAAATTGCAAAGTCTCCAGAGTTAGAAGGTTCTTTAGTTGAAACGCAACATTGAGAACAAAAACAAAATGGCAACTTTACTTACCCATAGTAGTACTCAAATGCATTTCAAAATAAAGCCAGTGAGCTAAAATTTTAAACGGCAGTGCGATTTCGAAATGAGGTTGTCATACAATCATATATGTTTTAGGGAAACTTACTATCTGTGCAACTTGTCTAAGATTAATTTACCTTCAGAATTCTAATTTTAAACCTAAATCAACTGCTTCCTAGGGCGTATTTGAATCTCTGTTATGACATGCAATGTATAAAATCTTTCCAAATAATGCTGGCCCACGGTACCTGGTAAATCTACTTATATTTGGCTTAGAGGATTTTTGAATGGGCATTGACGTTAGAGCTCTCACGCCAGCGCATTCATTCCTCTTTCATGAACAATAATAAAAGCTCTGTGCGCTTCTTGCTGTTTGGAGTGTTTAGGAAAGACAAACGTGTCCTATTGTCTATGAGCCATTTAATAAAGTTTCTTCAATAATACAGAAGAAAAGATTAAGCAGTGGGTACAGGATGCCAACTGTTAAGATCTTGTCTCTGCCATCCTGTTCAGTCTCGCTCTTCTCCCCTCTTCCCTCTCCCAAGTGTAAACTGCAGCTGCAGCCCCAGCTCCCCCTGGAGCCGCTGGCCACTGGTGAGGAGCTATTTTAGTCCCCTCCGCTTGACTTGGTCTAGGTAAGACAAGGGAACACGAAGACCTGGAGAACCCACAAGATTCTGCAGCTGCTGTGAGTCTTCCGGGATTTATAAACAAGTGCCCCTTTGTTGTTGCTGTTGTTGTATAAATGTCAGGAGAGCAAATTTTAATATGTGAGTTTTATTATAATCTGAAATACTTATATTATCAAGAGCAAAAAATCAAACTGATCATTATGTCTCTCCGCTGACTTCCAAAGGTAAACGTTGAAAGGAAAACACAATATGAGAATTATTGCATTATGAAATGAAAAACGTGAAGTAAGGTGAGCGTAGAGGTGGACTAAGTGATTTTTGTAAATATCTGAAAGCCTATATTTTAAGTCATTTTTAGAAAGGATGATAGAAGTCTCCGTTCCTTAAAACCTTAGTTAGCCTAAATCTTTTCTGTTTATTCAGCATTTTTGCCAAGTTTCTTCACAAAGTATAAATACATAAATGCATGGTCTACAGGACTGATGGTATCCAGGTCTCCAATTAAAAACTCCACTACCAGTAACAAACACTGAATCTGTTCAGAGTAAATTAATGATTAGTAAATTTT
This sequence comes from Diceros bicornis minor, assembly GCF_020826845.1. NCBI lineage: Eukaryota > Metazoa > Chordata > Mammalia > Perissodactyla > Rhinocerotidae > Diceros > Diceros bicornis. The sequence continues at coordinate 9,635,862 of NC_080779.1, read as the reverse complement.
GACTTTTGCATTTTTATATATTTATACATAAAACATAAATGGAACAGTAACAGAGACTTATTTAATTTGTACCTCTAAATGTCATATCCAAATGTTAAAAATTTTTTAAAACCATGTACTCATGTACACCAAAATAGTATAATAACTGAAAAAAAATCTAAAATTATTTAATAATTTATGATGTTAATTTTAGCTTCAATATTCTTGGTATAATAAAATGAAAATGGCTACATAAATTGATAATTTCATTTGATCCATATCAGAGCTAATTTATTTTGTAATTTTAGATGTTTGAGGGAAAATTAGGAAATATTTTTAAATTCATATTGACTCCAAAATCTTCAGGCTTATGAATTCAGACAGTCTCACTTGAATCGCCAAATATCTTAATTTGCTTTGAAGAGAAAGTATTTTTTATTTCATTCATATAATTCAAAACAGCTAAACAGATTCCACTGCAACAATTTAAATGATTCACATGTGAGAACAAATATGGAAACTCTAAGCCCCAAACAAAATTGCAGACTTAAATTATAATGATAATTTAAAATGTGTGTAATGTAATTATAGTATAGGGTCTGCTATAATGAGCCCGGGGATACTATATCTATAGCAAATGTGTTAGGACGGTGATATTAGATATGCCTTTCTGTGAGCATTTTTTTACACATTTCTGAATTCTGATACCTGTGCCAGGATCAGTCTACTGGATCAAGGATTTTTTGGATGGAGAAATGAATTTTTTAAATTGTCAAAACATGATAGAGCAAACTTTCGTTTTCCACACAGGATCTACTAAAATATGAATATCAACTCTATATGAATTTTAAATGTGTTCATTTTGAAATATCTCTGAAAGAAAGTTAAGGATATACAAACTGATAATTCAGATTCAATAATTTTGTATAATCAAAGCAAATTGGAGACATTTAATTGAAATATTAATTAATCATTAGTATATCCTTCCAGATAAATGCTTAATTGACCTTTTTATACAAATATATTTTTCTTAAAAATATAAAAATATATCAAACCACAATTCAGACCCTGTTTTGACAGTTATGCCTTTGTTAATTATTAAATTAATACTGTACAGTTAGATTAACAAATATACACCATTACTCTGTATAAAACTTTAGTGCAATAACAGAAAATTATTATACAGCCAGCAGTGTTTACAGTGAGTAGTTTTATCTATGACAAAACACGTGAGGAATTATCCTACTTGTTGTTTGGTAGGGCAGTGCTGCTTAAATTAAAAAGTCATTAATTCCAGATTGCAACAGGAAAGCAATGCAGAGTTATTGTCTGGAACAGTGATGGACAATGTACTGTGAATTCAAGGGACAAAAATGGTATGATATTCAACTATATGTCCAAATAGTTATCCATCCATCTGTCCATCTGTCCATCCATCCATCTAGCCATCAACCATTCATTTAGCCGAGAGCTACTGAAAATGAGTAGCTACAATATGCAAAGCCCTGGTGACAGTGCAGTCCTGCGCAAGACACAAGGTGTATGCTTTATCCCCTGGTGCTGAGACTTGCAAATAATTCATTAGGATGCTATTGACTTTAGCGAAATAGTGCTAAATATATATTGCTTTCCTGTGGTGGCCCTTAGAAAAGGGGTGACAAGTTCAAAACGAGGAAGCGGAGCATGTTTCCCACAGGAAGGCAGAAGTGAATCCTGGTGGACCAAGTCCGGTGCTGTTAGTAACAGGCAAGCTCCAGAGGTCACCTTATTATTCCATCGATTCCTAGCACCGATTAAACACGTGGTGGGGTGAGAAGATTTGCCCAGGCTGAGAGAAGAGTACATGAGGTTCAGAGGGGGAAGGAGCTACAGGTGTGTCTGGGATGTGCGGTAAGAGCCATAGTATAGTGGGGAATGACGCCGCAGAGAGAGGAAGAGCCAGATGGTGAATCATATGGAAATTATGAAAACTGATGAGGTAACATCTCCTCTGCTTTGAACTCTGCTGAAAAAGACAAGATTATATTTGGACACCGAGACATGAATCAATAAAAGAGCAGAAAGATCAGTACAAAGACAGGAGAAGAAAGTCTTCAAATAATGCATATTTTACAATAAACTTTTCTTCTCGGTTCAAAGAAATCCTTGTTTTTCAGACGTAATTGTCATACAGAAATAAATTGCCCTCATAGGAGCAAGTAGCATTTTCCTTATAGTTAGTAGCCTTTTAATAATGACTAGTTACTGAATAAACTAATAGCTGTGTAAATAGATCCGTATCTCCAGATCTAGATTATTTACTACTCCATTCACTATAGAGAATTTTCTCCCCTTGAGTAGAGGCCTGCCAGGGTCCAGGGCCTGGCTGCCAGGTGTGGACCTTGACTGATGAGGACACAGTAACCTGATGACCCCACCCCCAGCCCTGGTTTCCGGGCTGTCTTTTATCTCCAGCCTTACGTCCTCTGTCACTCTCTGTCTCTCAAAAGCCTGAGAAGCCCTGGGCCGATCATTGGCCGACTGCCGTCCCCATGTCCTGACCTGTGTGGACTTCCTGGCTTAGCCCTTCAGTGCCTGTTGACCCTGATTTTGGATTCTGATTCAAGTTTAGGTAACGTCTCCTCTAGTTTCTGATGGTGGCTGGACTGGGGAACTACATGTCACCCTTCATTTACCTTTATCAGAAATTCTGATTTTGGCTTTCTGACATTGCCTCCCCACCTGGGATTCTGACACTAACTCCAGACTTGAAAAGCTTCCAGGTTTTATTTATTTATTTAGGTGTTGTACATCAGCTTTCATTCCTAATAGATAATCCCTGATTTCTAGCAATTCAGGGTCTGGACAAAGACGTGCATGCTACAGTGCTCCGCCACATGTAACTTTATCGTACATGCTGTGCTAGGTGGAAATTGGCACCTTCAATTCCTAAAGATGGCCTCACCTGTCAGAGGGTGAGCAGACCCTGCTATATTTCCAAAAGAAGCTTGATGTGGGTCTTTTAAAATGCATTTTAAATCAAAGCGAGAGAGCTTAAAATCACATTACTTTTATTTGTTTTTTTTTAAATAAATGATATTTTTTAAAATCCTTACAAAGAAACTTGAGCAAATACAGTTTTTTTTCTAGCCTGTCTCCCTGCAATTTTGGATTGTACAGGTTAGAGTCAAGTTATATATAAACACAAGCACAGATTACTCCTTCTCAGCAGAAAATTCTTTCTAAGAGCCTGCTGCTACTTGTGGTGAGAAATATGTGAAATAACTCTTTTACAAAGTAATAGAAGTTTTAAGTCAAATTATGCTAATTTTTATATAAATAGACACAAATTAAGGGGAGTAATAAGATGCAGTATGAATCATGCCCAACATTCTAGACTGCCCTTATGGAAGAAAAAAGAAATTTTTCTAGTTAGGAGATGGAAAAAATGATATGTTAAGCTGTTTCTAAATTGCCCGTTGACTCATTAATACATATTTAAGAAATTCATCCACTAATGAAATCACCTCTCTTTCACTTTTCCAAGAGTTTTCAAGCAAAAATTAATTTACTGTTCTATCAATTGTATAAGATCTTTTGTTGTAGACACTATATTCTGTGGACACAAAGGTTTCTCATGTAAAATAGAACGTATAGAAACAGTTAATTTTATAAACATATCCAGTGTTTTGCAGGGATTTTGTGATGTTTCAGCAGCACAAATACCTTTTTTTCTTAAATATCAATTCTCCATAGTCAACTAGTTAATTGCTACTGTATCTTTAAATGTCAAATGACTCTTACGGTTCTTCCAAAATATTTAAAGGGAGTTTTTTCACATCAAACTGTCACTTCTATCTTAGAGACAGTTTTAAAGTTTCTAAATGCTGATCTATCTTATCACCAGCATTACCACCTCTACCACCATCACATAACATGCAATTATGATTGACTTGCTTGAGGAATGGTAGTTAAATGCCAAAATAAATCAGTTGCAAATAAATTATATATGACAAATGTATAGCAAGTATTTATCACATTAGCTATAGTGTCCTTTCCCTTCATGCTGTATGTGTGCCGAGTCTCTCTTCCTTCCTTCCTTCCTTTTGTTTTTTTATTCTGTTTGTTCTTTCATTGTCCTGTCTTTCTTTCTTTTTTATTTATACTTTGCTTCTCGTGTCCTTAGTTTCAGAGTCCATGCTTACTTTGGTTCTTCCAGTATCGGATCTGCCATACATGGCACTGAATCCGCCTTTGTCCAACCGTGAATTGAGGATACAGATGACAAATATAGGAAAAGACAGTGAAAAAGATGGTTGAGATGCTTTATTTCACCCTTGTCTTCTGTCTTGCTCTTGTTGTTGTGAAATCGGTAGGAGTAGCCACAGTGTCAATTCTTGGAAGATGTTGACAACCAAAAAATAAACATTAAGAATTCCTTTGGGATCAATATCTTCCTAATAGCTTCTTAGGCGGATTTCAAAGCCTTTAGGCAACAAAGTTTAATGAGGTGACCTAGGAAATCATCTTTCTGCATATTTTTATATTGAACCCTCGAGTGGTGCCTGCATCCATCTTATGCCTGTTTGGTTCAACGTGGTGCCATAGGCCACTGCATAAGTGGTGCCTTTGCTTCCACATCCTCTATAACTAGATTCCTTGCATCTTTGAGAGCCCCTGGCCTGGTCAACAGACGTTGGGCACCCCCATCATGGGTGCAACTGTGTGCCAGTACATGGCCAAACCATCCTGGCTCTTCAATTTATGTAGACAAATTCACAGTGTTTTTTGGTTGTGATTTATGATTTGTTTTTGAAATTGCAAAATCACTTTGATGTGAACTGCTGTTCTCTGAACCCATTCCAGATGTGCTTAAAACTCCAGATTTGTCAAACAAAAATTTGAAAAAAATAATAGTAATGGTTAATATTAAGGAAAGAAAGTTCATCAGTACTTTGGGTTTGGCAAACTATCTTGGACCATCTTGCAAATTTTTTTGGTTCGGCAAAATTTGTTTGGCCAAGCACTTTCCCCTTAATTTTTAAACCCCTGAGTATTTCAGGGGAAACTTAATCCATATGTTTCAGGTTCACTGCCTCTTAAATCGTCAAAATGTTGTTTTCCAAAAGCTTTTTAGTGCTGAAAGAGGTTTATCAGACACTATATGAGTTCTCGAAAGTGTTTTTTACCTCAGCTTGTAGATCCCACCGGACGTGAACTCAAACTCCTAGAGTTTGGTTCTAAATTTAACATCAACAAAGCTTGACTGAGATCCAACGCAGCCTGACCACAGTTAGTCCTTTGAAAAGTACTACATTATTGGAAGAACACATGTGTTGAATGGAATGTACAAGTAAAAATACACCAAAAAGCAAAATTTGAGGGATTGATGGCAAGCCTTCCAAGGAATGACTGTTGTGTAAATTTCTATTTGATTAGCTTTCCTTTACTTAATTCCCCCAGCCACTACTCCTCAGCCCTTCAGCCCCACTGTATCCTGTGTAACTCCATTTTGTATATAAAAAAAGAAATTAAAAAAAAAAGTATTGTGATGATCTTGTTGGAGTGAAAAGGATAAGGAAAAATATACAAGAACTTATTGTCTAGAATGCATCTCGTAATTTCCATAATTTACTAAAAAAATTCATTCGCTGCCAGTTTATTTGATTTAACATCATCCAAAGTGTAAGGTTACATGGAATAAATAGCTAATTGGGTTAATTTAATAGCAGGTTAAATCTTTCTTTTATTTTGTCTAAAAGGCACCTTAAAATAGTACAATTTTCAAGTGGTCTTGGAAATCTAAAGTCGAGTTTCTTGATAAAAAAATATATAGCTTTCCCACTGCTGCATTTATAGTGGGAGTGGCTGGCAGACTTCCAGTTCACCGCGTGAAAATCTAAGCTGCCTGTATAAGTGCAGAATTTAGTGTTGGGTCTTAAGGTTTTGTTTGGCATCTTGCCAAAGATGTTATGCATTTAGCTGGGAAAATTGCCTAGAAGTTAATTGAGAGGAAAACACTAATATACAACCTCCCCCCTTAAGGAAAAAAAAAGCCATGGATATGCATACGGTGCTGTTCATTGATAAGATTTGTATGTATACAATAAAGACTTAAAGTTGATCCCAAGATTGCTTAGGATGGATTTTCATTGATTATCCACCCACCATATATCTACTCCTTTGTGAATGTCCAGAGTTTTTCTAGGATCAGGATTTCCCCACAGCGCCTGCTCGTTAGAGGCACAAGATCATTGAAGTCACTTTAAAAATGTTACTGACTAAAGAATGTGTGGTTATTCAGGAATTAAGGAGAGGATATATATTAATTTCATCTCTTAATTAAATGTTTTTTAAAGGGACATTTTGGTGCAGGACCTCAGTCTCTTCTCTCCAGACAAGATGGGTGGGATTTGTTCTGGATCCTCCTATGAAAGTGAACCCCTCCTGCCCCGTGAGGGCCACCCGTGCCTGAGTCACCTCTCAGGTTTGGTCTCTTTGGGGCTGAGGGAGCACTTCTTGTTCAGGACTTCATAATTTTTTGCTTTGCCCATAGTCTCAAGGCCTGAATTTTGCTACCCTTGGCAGCTAGTTTGTGTTTTCTCTCTAGCACTTTTTAATACACATCCCCTCTTTAATCTATGATCTTTTTCTATCTGTGGCATGTCCCCCTACTTTTGTTTTATTTTTTCTGGTCAATATTCATGACAGAGAACTGCAGGAGTTCCCAAGGAATTAACAACTGTACTTCCTTTTTCAAAATGAAAGTAAAGAGTGTTGGTTGTACATTTTTGTTTATTGTTCTTAGTAGATTAGATTTATCTGGGAGACCCCGCTAACACAATAAGGCCACATTAGTAATTAAATCACAGCTCCCAGTACCTCCCCTCCATCTACCCCCTCCTCCTTTCTCAGGGTCGCTTTAAGCCTTGGATAGAAAAATAACACTTCTCAAAAATGCAGTTCAGCCTGAAGCTGGAAAACCCTGCTCTTAAATGACAAAGCTTGCAGTAAGTGGGCTTCTTGGTCACTTTCAGAGGCTTTCTTTATGGTTCTCACTGTGGTCTTGGAGAAAGGGCTTAAAGGGGGAGGGCAGTAAAGACAGAGAAACAAAGCTAGGGGGTACGCTTTAGGCTGGAAAGGGAGGGAAACGTGATCCTTTAATTAAGATGAGTGCTCTTTTGTACCTGTACTGTATCTTTTTGATGTGTCGAGGTAGAGAGGACATGAGCAGAGCAGAAACAATGCAAGTTTGCTACTGTATGAATTCCTTCTCCTTGTACTTAATCCTGTCCTTACTGGGGCCTTGGGTGGAAAGCTGATAATTTTGGTGAGCCCGAAAAGAAAGGCAGTGGCTTGAATTCCTGCCACCATCCCCTTGATAATGAACGGGCCTAATGAATGCGGGTAAGTGGTAGGAATCTGTGACCAGCTGCATCGGGGCAGGTAATGCAGCTCAGATTTAATTGGGAGCAGGTATTGGAAGGCTGTATTACTTTAATTGGTGAGGGGTTTTCTAAATGGAAAGGACAAAGTATAATGGACAAATTGTGCAGTACAATAGCACTTAAGCTGGGATTGTATGCATTCGTTAATCTGCTGAGGAATGAGGCAATTCTAAACAATTTTCTCAGTGAAACCAACTCCAGAAAGCTTGTCCCTTTTGTTCTCCCTTGGGAAAATGTAAGATTGAAACAGAAAATACCTTTACCGAGGCAATCATTTGCCACGTGTGGAAAGCGGATACAGCTGTAAACGATGAAAAAGGGATCTTTGTAGTACAATAAAGGATGGAAAAAGAGATAAAGCTTGGGATAAGAGTGGGCCTGTCACTGCATCTAAAAGAGGAATAAAGTGATGGCATTTACAGTGACAGATGAGACTTTAAAGAGTGCAGGACAGTTTAGCGAGGGAAATTTGATATTTAAAAGAAAGGGCTGTGATAATTAAAAGTAGCGTTACATTAAACTGTTACGCATATCATTAATGACAGAAGGAAACTGGTGCCTTTTAAAAAGTTAATGATTCCTGTAAAACCATTCTTGAAACCTTGCAGTTTTAAAAGTCTATATGAACATAAACCTGGCCTCACGGGTTGTATTTCTGACTTCCAACTTTCCTTAAAAATATAAAAAGCATGGGGCCGGCCCGGTGGCGCAAGCGGTTAAGTGCGCGCGCTCCGCTGCGGCGGCAAGGGGTTCGCTGGTTCGGATCCCGGGCGCGCACCGACGCACTGCTTGGTAAGCCATGCTGTGGCGGCGTCCCATATAAAGTGGAGGAAGATAGGCACCGATGTTAGCCCAGGGCCGTCTTCCTCAGCGAAAAAAGAGGAGGATTGGCGGATGTTAGCTCAGGGCTGATCTCCTCACAAAAAAAAAAAAAAAAAAAAAAAAAAATATAAAAAGCAGTGAAATTGGAATTACACTCTAATAACTGTGTGGCATTGTCTATGGAAGAGTGCTCAAGTCCTGTGCAGCTAGGGAAAAGGATGGACTAGGACCAGCCATGGAAATGTTGCTATAGAAGGCTCTCTTACTGATATGTGGGTATAACATTGAGCCCATGGGACATTCATTGTCAAGCACATGCTATTGCCTTGTTTTCCTTTGATAGTTTATGTTTGACAACATCCAAGAGCATATCTATGGAATGGCATATATGAGGAAAAAAAATTGCTTCCAGATTTGTGGTTCAGTGACCAGCTCTGAGGAGACTACTTAACTGGATTTTCAACTGGTTGAAACTTAGTGGTTGAGAGCAATTGCGCTTGAATTCTTCTCATGGGGCTCTCGCCCTTGTGTATTTCATTACAGGTGGGAAAACGGGAAAGATCGAATGTCCTTGGGAGTTCATGGAGCTTTGGCAGTGGGAGAAGAAAAACAAAACGGAGCACAGTGGGAGTGTGGAACAGACTTTCCCAAGATCCCCAGGTGGGTTTCATGTATTGCCTACTGTAAAGAGCCAGACTGATTCAGCTTCCCGCCCTGGCTGTAAAGGCCGAATTATCTTACCTCGGCTATTGTTCCTGGCTAGAACCAAATCTACAAAGCTACAGTTTATATAAAGATTTCTTTGGAAGGAAAACTATTTTGCTATCCTCACATCTAGAGCCCACATATTGGACAACACCTACTTTGGCCTCAATCTCCTAAAGCACAGACTATGATGAGAAAAAGCCCCTTCGTGTGAAATCATATTGATTCTAAAAGAATAAAATCTTTCTATTGGTGCATAATGACAGAATCCTGCTTGAAACTCAGGAAAGGATGCCATAAACTGTAAGATAAAACCAAAAATCAGCCACATCGAAACTTGTTCACAAAGAGTAGTCGAGAGTCTCACTACCTTAGCACATTTAAAAAGAAGCTTGTAATCATGGCAACTCAAATTTATTACTGGGCCTCCACGTTAAAAAATTAGTCTGTCCAATTCCTTGCGGGAGGAAGGGTAGGAGCGAGGTAAAGACTAAAACGATAGAGTCCCAAGTAATTCTCTATTTTAAGAATTGTGACATGTGGAGCATCACAGTACTTATCTGTACTGAAAAGCCACCCGCACTTGTAATTGTGTGTGTTGTGTGTGGTTTAAGCATGACTAAAGTTGGTGAAATGTGACTGTGTTATATACAAGTGTGACAAAAACTCAGAGTCAGAAAAAAATGCAATTAGAACAGGTCAAGTTTGTGTGAAACCCCCTGTCCCTGCTCCTCATGTACCCAGAATTAAACTGAAGTCTTCCTTCCTTTACCTACCCCCAGGCCCAATTCTCCCTGCCAAAAGAAAAGGGAAAGACTGTCTCCTCCCGTAAAAGTCCTATGCAAATTGTAGCTAAAAACCATTCAGCATTGGCAATATTGACTTATACAAAATTCCACAATCCCAAGAGCCATTTACACTGGGCTTGTGAATAAGAAAGAAGAATCTTGATACACTCACACACACACACACACATTTATCGAATACTTAGAATGAGTTATTTAACTCAGCTGGTTGATGTTGTGTCCTTCTTAGCAACAACAAATTCAGCAATTGTAGTTTTTTCCTACAACATTCCATTAGGGGCTTAGCAACCATAAATATTAACAAAATAAAGATTTCAATTAAATTTGGTAAGGGTAAATCACAAAGATATAATTATACCTTTTTCTACCATTGAACTATCCAAAAGTATAGTCACCAACTGGGGAATCAAAATAGAGGGCTGATAGAACTTGGGAGTTTTATGAGATAAAATCCTACGTATGCAGATAACATCTCCTGGGACTTCATGTGAGGTTCTTTATGCAGCCATTACAACAATTTTAATGGTCAAACAAAATAATCCCCTACTATCCTCATGTAAGGAGAAATATTCAATGTAGGACATTTAGGTTTACATTTGATGTCAGATATGTATCACTTATGCTATCCATATATACAGAAAGAGAGATAGAAACAGACAGAGCTATACACACACACATTCATGGTTAAAATAAATATTAGATGATATGGGATATCACACCACACTAAGTAGAAAAATATTATAATTAAATGTCCAAGTAGTTTCCGTAAATGGAAGACATGGAAAAGAGGTCCTAATTTTTGGAGGCATATTACCACTTTCAGTGACAATAAGGGATAAAGGAGTTTAGGAATTTCATTGAAGAAACCTTTTGCTCCTAACCTTTTCTAAACATCCCAGTGTATAGGTATGCATGTCCATTAAAGTAAATCATAAAGTAATAATATTAAATATTATCATTATTTGTGTATTTAGCTAAAATATATCTATATAGAGAGAAATTATTACTTTAAATGATGCATATATGTCTGTCTGATTCATTTAAAAAATGAATTGTATTCATTCATTGGCTTTGGATAAAATCTCTGAACTTTCAAAAAGTGAATATTTACTGACTGTTCTATTTTGACATTATTCAACTATGTCTGGAATATATACAAATTTTGTGCTTTTTGTGAGATGTAATTAATCAATGAAATGAAAAGACTTCTCATGGGAAATGCCTTTCAACTGTTTGGAATAGAAATTGAAACTTGAGAAATGAAGAGAAAACAAGAAAAAATATTGGAACTTCATTTGGTTAAAAAAAAATTGTAGGGATTAAATGAGACCTCCTGCATAAAATTAGGATTTCAAAAGTTCTGTCCACTTCATAAAAAGGGCAAAGAAAATATCCACTCTACCATCCCATAGTAGAAGAAAATAAGCTTTTCTTTTTGAAATCTCTGGTGTGAACCAGCAGATGCAACAAATAGGAGAATTGCTATTCTCAAATACCAAAATTAATATGATATTCTAAAAATGAGTATAAAATAATGTGCAAAATCATTAAAGATATAAAAGTTGGAATGGAAATCACAATAAAAGAATAGCAGTTTATGGGGAAAAAAATCAGAATTTTGAGAGAACCACATAACATCCCACCATTATATTACCTGAACTCAATTAATAAATAGAGAAAGAATAGTTAGATCCTTAGTTCCAAGAAATGTTCATCATATATGTGTTCATAGAAAGAGAAACTAATATATTATGTTTTTATGTTTTATTTTCCTAGTTGTTGAAGTTTAAATAATGACAACCTATAAATAACATTAGGTAATCACTGAAAACAGCTAGTAACAATGAAAAAATAAAAGAAGCAGCCATGAAATGTTGAACTTGATTATGGAGATGTTGGCCCTCTTCTACAGGTCTCAGAAGATAACAAGGGAATAATAAATAAAAGGTTTCTAGGTATGTCAAAACATGAATCATTGGGAGAGTGATGTCAGCAAAATGGTTAACTAGGAAGCTCCATGCTCTTTTTCCCCAAACAGAAACAACAATAACAGCAAAAACAACCAGAAACAGTGTGAACCAACTTTGTAGGAGCTCTGTAACACAATCAAAGGTTTACAACAATCAAGCAAACGCTCAATCAAGAAAAAGCCATCTTCAAAATGTTAAGAAAGTTTTGTAATATTTTTGCTCTCCATTCTCTCACCTCTCCCCAGCACACAGCAGTCTTGATCTTGAGCAACGGAAGCCTGGTTACCAATTCAGCTCTTTGAACTGACGGAAACAGAGAAGACCTTATTTGCGAATTACTGTGTATGTTCATTCTACCCTGACTGATGGGTACTCATCTCTGTCTCACATAACTTGGAATATAGGTAGGAAAAGCAACCAGCACTGCTCACAAAAGCTACAAGGGGACCATAATTCCATGGATACCTAGAGCAAAAGATTCTGAGTGGAGATCTGCAATATACTGTCTAAAGCCCAGAGGCAAAACTGAGGTAAGAGTCTTTGGGAAATTAGGGCAGTCGAAAGCAATTGCATATACAAGAGAATTTAGAAAGTCATGTGCATGCTCAGGCAAGAAACATGCTCGAAAGTCCTGAAAAGACGTTAAGCATTCACCTGGTCTCTAGGCTCACAGCCAGCCTAGCTAATTGAGGAAGGAATATACCCACACAGAGCTAGTCTGTAAAGACTGTGAGAGGTGGTTGTCCTCTTTGTGTGTGGTGTGTGTGTGTGTGTGTTTGTCTCTTTCAGATCCTGGAATTCAAGGAAATATCTGTCAAAACATTTGCTGAACACAAGCTAAAATAACAGATACAGTGAGTACACACCCCAAGGAATAGTCTTTGAAAAAATAGTTTGGAAAAGTTTCCAAAAAAATGGACTACCACAGTCATCAATAATCAGAACAACAACAACAACAAACAAAAAACAGAAAGCCCCAGGGAATGGAGAGAATCTGAGTTACAACATTATAAAATTCAAATACCAATTTTCAACAAAAAAATCACAAAGCATACAAAGAAACAGGTTTTGATTCATTCAAAGGAAAAAAATAATTAATTGACAGAAACTGTCCCTGAGGTAGCCCAGATACTGGACTTAATAAACAAAGTCTTTGAAACAACTGTCTTAAATATGCTCAAAAAGATAAAGGAAAACATAGGCAAAGAACTAAAGGAAATCCAGAACATAATATATGAACAAAAGGAGAATATCAACAAACAGATAGAAATTATAGAAAGAGACCACACAGAAATTCTGGAGCTGAAAAGTACAATAACTGAAATGAAAACCTTACCTCAAGGGTTCAATAGCCAATTTGCAAAAAAATCAGTGAATTGAAGATAGGACAATTAAAGTTATTAAGTCTAATATGCAGAAAAGAAAAAAGAATGAACAAAAGTGAACAGATCCTAAGGGAATTGTGGGAAACCATCAAGCTGACTAACATATACAAAATAGGAGTACCAGAAAAAGAGAGAAAGAAAGAGGCAGAAAGAATATTTGAAAAAATTTTGGAGCCAGCCCTGATGGCCTAGTGGTTAAAGTTCAGTGTGCTCCACTTTGGCAGCCTGGGTTCTGTTCCTGGGGGTGGAACTACACCACTCGTCTGTCAGTAGCCATGCTGTGGTGATGGCTCACAGAGAAGAACTAGAAGGACTTACAAATAGAATATACAACTATGGACTGGGGCTTTGGGGATACAAAAGAGGAAGATTGGCAACAGATGTTAGCTCAAGGTGAATCTTTCCCAGCAAAAAAAAAAAAAAAAAGAAAAAGAAAGACATGAATCTACAAGTCAAATAAACTCAGTAAATTCCAAGTAGAATAAACCCAAAGAGATCCTAACTGAGACACATTATAATCAAACTGTTGAAAGCCAAAGACAATACAGAATCTTAAATACAGCAATAGAAAAGTGATTTGACATGTATAAGGGATCCTTAATATGATTATCAGCCAATTTCTCATCAGAAACTTGGAGGTAAGCAGGCAGTGGGATGATATATTTTAAGTGCTGAAAGGAAAAAATAACCTGTCAATTGAGAATTCTATATCTGGCAAAACTGTCCTGGAAAAATGAGGCAGAAATTAAGACATTCCCAGATTTAAAACAAAAGCTGAGGACGTTCATTACCACTAGACCAGCTCTACAAGAAATGCTAAAAGGAGTCCTATGGATTGCAGTGAAAAAACAGTAGATGGTAACTTGAAGCAGTATGAAGATGTCAAGTTCTCTGGTAAAGGTAAATACATGGCCAAGCAAAAAAGCCACTCATTATAACTTTGGTTTGTAACTCCCGCTGTTCATTTTCTACAGGATTTAAAAGATGAAACTATAAAAAATAATTATAAATTTATGTTATTAGGCAAACAACATAGAAATATGTAATTTATGACATCAATAATATAAGTGGAGGATGGAACTTTATATGCGTTATGTATGCAATTGAGGTTAAGTTGGTATTAATTCAAAATAAATAGTTATAACTTTAGGATGTTATATGTAATCTCCAAGATAACCACAAATAAAACAGGTATAGAATATACACAAAAGGAAATAAAAAGAGAACAAAATATGTCACTATAAAAAAATCCGCTAAATACAAAAGAAGCAGTAATGGAAGAAATGAAAGCCAAAAAAAAAGGTATAAGACATACAGAAAACAAATAGCAAAAGGCAGAAGCCCTTCCTTATAAGTACTTTAAATGTAAATGGACTAAACTTTCCAAGCAAAAATCATAGATTGGCAGAATGGATGGAAAACATGATCCAACTATATGCTGTCTTCAAGAAACTGACTTTAGATCTAAGACACAAATAATCTGAAAGTGAAAGGATGGAAAAAGATATTCAATGTCAGTAATAATTAAAAGAGAGCTGAGGTAGCTATGCTAATACAAGATAAAATAGACTTTAAGTCAAAAACTGTTACAACAGATAAAGAAAGATGTTATATAATAATAATAAGGTCAATTCATCAAGAAGATATAATAATTATAAACTTATATGCACCCAATATCATAGCCACAATATATATGATGCAAAATTGACAGATTTGAAGGGAGAAATAGATATTTCTATATTAGTAGTAGGAGACTTCAATACTCCCAATTTCAATAATGGATAGAACAATGAGACAAAAGACCAATAAGGAATTAGAGGACTTGAAAATAAACCAATAAACCGGTTGCACCTAACAGACACATAAAATCATTCCACTTAACAACAGCAGAATACACATTTTACTCAAGTGCATATGAAACATTCTCCAGTATAGAACATGTTAGGCAACAAACAAGTCTTAATGAATCTTAAAAATTTGAAATCTCTCAGAGTAGCATTTCTCATCAAAATGACATAAAGCTAGAAATCAATAAAAAAAGAAAATTGGAAAATTCACAAATATGTGGGAATTAAACATAACACCTTTAAACAACCAACTGGTCAAAGAAAAGCAACAAGAAGAATTGGAAAATACTTTGAGACAAATGAAAACACAACATACCAAACCTTATGGGATGCAGCAAAAGCAATGCTAAGAGAGAAATTGATAATAGTAAATGCATACATTAAAAAAGAAATATGTCTTAAATCAATAATATAATTCTAGACCCTAAGCAACTAGAAGAAGAATGAATAGAATAAAGGGAAACAAGCACTTGATAATCTCAATTGTTGCAGAAAAATATTTGACAAAATTCAACATCCTTTCTTGATAAAAAACACTCAATAAACTAGGAATAGAAGGAAAATTTCTGAACAAAATAAAGGGTATATATGAAAACCCCACATGATATTCAATGATGAAAGATGAAAATTTTTCCTCTAAGATCAGAAATAAGACAAGGATGACTGCCTTTGTCACTTCTGTTCAACATAGTATTGAAAGTTCTAGCCAGAGCAATAGGCAAGAGAAAGAAATAAAAGACATACAAATTGGAAAGAAAAAAGTACAATCATCTTTGTTCACAGATGACATTATCTTTTACGTAGAAAACCAACTGTTGGAACTTAATAAACAAATTCAGCAAAGTTGCAGGATACAAAATCAACACAGAAAAATCAGTTCTGTTTCTATACACTAACAATGAAAAATCTGAAAAGAAGGTTAAAAAGACAATTTTATTTACAATAGCATCAAAGGAATAAAATACTTAGAAATAAATTTAAACATGAAAGCAAAGGACTTGTACACTGAAAACTAAAAAAAAAAAAAAAATTACTGAAAGATTAGACACCAATAGATGGAAAAACATCTCATGTTCATGGATTGGAAGATAATATTGCTAAGGTGACAGCACTACCCAAAGTGACCTACAGAGTCGATGAAATCTCATCAAAATTCTGAGAGCATTGTTTTGCAGAAATAGAAAACCCATCCTAAAATTTATATGGAATCTCAAGGAACCTCAAATAGCCAAAACAATCTTGAAAAAGAAGAACAAAGTTGGAGGAATCACACTTCCAAATTTCAAAACGTTATTACAAACTTACAGTTGTTAAAACAATGTGGTACCGGCATAAGGACAAACATATAGACCAATGGAATAAAATAGAGATCCCAGAAATGTTGATTTCAACAAGGGTCCCAAGACCATTCAATGGAGAAAGGACATTCTTTTCAACAAATGATGCTGGTAAACCTGAATATCCACATGAAAAAGAATAATGTTGGACCTGTACCTTACACCATATACAAAAATTAACTCCAAATCAATCAAACACCTAAACATAAGACCTAATTTTATATATATATATATATATATAGGCAAGAAAATGTAGAGGAAAAATTTATGACATTGGATTTGCCAGTGATTTCTTGGATATGATACCAAAAGCACAGGCAGCAAAAGGAAAAATAGGTAAGTTGGACTTTATCAAAATTTAAAATGTTTGTGCACCAAAGGAGTGAATAGACAATCTATGGAGTGGGAGAAAATATTTGCAAGTCATGTATCTGATAAGGGATTAATTACCAGAATACATAAATAACTCCTAAAACTCAACAAGGAGAGAAAACGAACAAAGGACAAAGGATTTAAATAGACATGTCTCCAAAGAAGATATACAAATGGGCAACAAGCACATGAAAAGATGCTCAACGTCATGAACTGTTAGCAAATTCAAATCAAATTAAGATACAACTTCACACCCTTTAAGATGGCTATTAAAAAAACAAACAAACAAGAAATAACAAATGTGGGCAAGAATGTGAAGAAATTGGAACCCTTGCGCAACGCTGGTGCTAACGTAAAATGGTATAGCTGCTGTGGAAAACAGTATGGTTGTTTCTCAAAAAGTGAAACCTTGAAGTAACATATTATCCATTAGTTCCACTTCTAGGTACATACCCAAAATAATTGAAAGCGGGGATTCAAACAGAAACATGTACAATGATGTTCATAGCAACATTATTTACTATAGTCAAAGGGTGCAAGCCACCCAAATGTCCATCAACAGGTGAATGGACAAACAACATGCACTAAATACACAGGATGGCATATTATTCAGTTTTAAGAAGGAATGACATTCTAATAGATACTACATCGTGGATGAACCTTGAAAACGTTATGCTAAGTGAAATGTCAGATATAAAAGCACAAATATTGTATGATTCCACTTATATGCAGTAGCTAGAGTAGGCCAGCTAATAAAGACGGAAAGTGACATAGAGTTTACCAGGGACTGAGAGGAGGGACTAATGGGTAGTTTTTCTTAATGGGCACATAATTTCTGTTTCATATGATGAAAATGTTCTGGAAATGGATAGTAATGATGGTTGCACAACATTGTGAACGTACTTAATGCCACTGAATTAAACACTTAAAAATGGTTTAAAGATAAATTTTATGTTATGTATATTTTACCACCCACACAGAAAAGGAAACCCTTCTCACTCCTCAGCAATATAATGCTAAGCCACAAAAGAAGTCTGTTTTTGAAAATGTCCAAAATTCTAGTGTTAACAAGTCCAGCATTTCCTTGAGCCAGAGTGGTCTTAACAACTGGCAAGGGAAATAATCACCTATAAGCAGTGATTTTAAGTGTGCTAAATGGTTCTAGATATTAAAGAAAAGGTGATTTTATCGAGCATATAGTATTCAAAGTTGTTTTAACATCTGAAAATAATAATTCAGTCCACAATCATCAAAATAGATGCAGAAAAATCATTTGACAAAATTCAACACACATTTATGATAAAAACTCTCAACAAACTTATAGAAGGGCAATTTCCTCAGCATGCTAAAGGTCTCTTCATACAACCTGCAGCTAACATGACACTTAGTGGTGAAAGATTGAATGTGTTCCCTGTGAGATGGGAACAAATCCAGGATTTCAGTTCTCAACACTTCTGTTAAACATTTTAATTGGAGTTAGCCAGTGTAAAAAGGTAAATAATAATAATAATACAAATTAAAGATATCCTTATTGGAAAGTATTAAGTACAGCTGTCTTTACTTACAGATGATATCACCATATATGTAAAAGAATCCTAAGTAATCCACAATAAAACTTAATGAAGGAGATCAGCATGGTTACCCCTAGAGGACTAATAAACAAAAAACAATTTTACTTCTGTAACAATTTTACTTCTGTA
The DNA here is from genome assembly GCF_020826845.1 of Diceros bicornis minor. Taxonomy (NCBI): domain Eukaryota; kingdom Metazoa; phylum Chordata; class Mammalia; order Perissodactyla; family Rhinocerotidae; genus Diceros; species Diceros bicornis. The sequence goes on along the minus strand of NC_080779.1, from coordinate 9,617,512 downwards.
AGTTAGTAACAAACAATCCAAAAATGAAATTAATAATACAATTCCATTCATAAAATTATCAAAAATAATAAAATGCTTAGGAATAAATTTAACAAAAGAAGATCAAGACTTTTATACACTGAAAACCACAAAACATTACTATGAGACATTAAAGAGGATTTCCCTAGATGGACATTCTATATTTTTGGATTGAAAAATCAACATTTTCCTGATGTCAATTTTCTAAATAGATTTATAGACTTAACATGTCATATCAAAGTGTCAGAAAGTTATTTTTTTTTTTTACAAAAACTGACAAGATGTTCCTAAAATTTATAAAGAATTGCAAAGGGCCTAGAATACCCAAAACAACTTTCAAAAAGAAGAATAAAGTTGGAGGACTTAACACTTCCCATTTTCAAAATTACTATAAAGCTACAGTAAGCGAAACAGAGTGCTATCGGTGTGAGGATAGACACATGGACCAATGGTACAGGATTGAGAGTCCTGGAATAAGCACTTACATTTGTGGCCAATTGATTTTCAACAAAGGTGTCAAGGCAATTCAATGAGGAAAGGATAGTCTTTGGTACAAATAGTACAGGGACAATTGGATGTCCACGTGTTAAAAGATTAATATAGACTCGCACTTCCCATCATGCACAACTAACTCAAATGAATCAGACCTAATATAAAAGCCAACCCCGTAAAACTTGAGAAGAAAACATAGGAGAAAATCTTTGGTTTAGGGAAAAGACAGACACCAAAACCACAATCCATAAAACGAAAAAGGAAAGACAAATTGGAATCAACCAAAATTTTAAAAATTTACGCTTTTAAAGACACCATCAAGAAAATAAATGACAGGACGTAAACTTGGAGAAAATATTTGCAAATAACATATTTGATAAACAACTTGTTTCCAGAATATATAGAGAACATTTATAATTCAATAATAAAAAAAACAAACAACCCAGTTTAAAAATGGGCAAAATATTTGGATAGTTATTTCCTCAAAGAAGATATATGGATGGCTATTAATCACATGAAAAGCTACGAACTTATTACTCCTTAGAGAAATGCAAATCAAAACACAATGAGACACAACTTCACACCCACTAGAAGGCTTTTTTTTTTTTTTTAAGACAATACCAAATGTTAACAAAGATGTGAAGAAACCAGAACCCTCATATGTTACCGGTGAAAATGTGCAATGGGTTAGCCCCTTTGAAAAAGTTTGGCATGTAATTTTAAAAGTCAACATAAATTTATCAAACAGTCCACCAATTCTGCTCCTAGGTATTTTTCCCATTCCTTCCCCACTAGATAAAACATGATTTTCATATCTTATTATAGAGTTCGCTGCTACTGTGTTTGCTTTCTCTCTGCTAATAATGAATATATTCCAATATCACAAGGTTTTGTAATTGTACTCAAGCCATATAACTTTACTGCAAGATATGTAAAATAAGAAGGGCACAATGAAAATGTCATAGGGCTTTCAGGATGGAAGGGATCATACCCCTTAGGAGTATGCAGGAGTGCATTAAGCTAATGGGACTAAAAGGGACCAAGAAAAGTATGTGGATGTGATCTTGAAGTTTGAGGTGGATAGCGCATATTCTTGATATGATAGGTATTCATAAGAAAAGGCACAGAAGAGAAAATGCCCAGTGTATGTTCAGAAAATAGCAGTTACTACAATTTTCAGCCAGTAGGTCTCTGAAAGAAAAGTTCTGATAGTTGGAAAGGTGGATTGAGACCCGAACTCCAGTTGGTGAGGGAGCGTCAGGCACTTCAAGGGAATCTCTTGAATGGACAGAAGGATCTCATTACTTTAGGAATCAAAGTTAAGGTATTTTTGAGTAGGGAATTTACATTCCACTTGACGAGATGTTGTTACTATTTCAAAGATTCCTGAAGCTCTGTTTTCCAATAAGCATATTTTAGATTCTGTTGTGAATTCTCATTTTACTTTGATAGAAGTTGTTAGATTATTGTTATGACATGTATCTGGAAATAGGCACAAAGCAACATCTTCATGTATATTTATCTTAACATGTGATACAAAATTAATATATAATTAATTTAACCTTTGTTGTTGGTGAAACTAGTCACAGAACTCCTTAAATTAAATCATTGAATAATGAGAAAAATACAAATTATTAGAGAAACACAGATACTCGAGAACCTTGTATTCTAATCTTTCTGTGAAAATTTAAACGTCTTTGTCTCCTGAATTTGCTTTTAAAAAAAGACAAAAAGTAATATAATCTGTGGGTCATCTGTGTATAAATTAGCCATCAGGAAGTATGTTCTCCTTTCTGAGAATGTATCGATGTTATTTTGTAAATTTTAATCAAATAAGAAAATTCTATTATTTCCTTTACTATGTCTTTGTGAGAACCATATAATATCACTAAACAAGGAACTTTTTCTTTACACACATGAATGATTTGAGTGTGTAAAATCTTTAATTATCCTCTAAATGCCAGTGGGAATGTACTGTTCCCACTATCTACTCACAATGTCTTTTTATTCTAAATATGATATAATTGGAATTCTCTTTAATTTTTTGTATCTTTCAGTAGAAACTCCAATGCATTAAAGACAAAAAATAGGGAAAAATGCTGTTGTGCTTAATGATGGTTATCTTAATTTTTTATGATTAGATATAATTGTTGATTACAGTTATTTCTAATGCTGTATCCTTAAATATATATAATTATTTATAGTGTTGACTCCTTAATTAGTATATTTGCAACTCTTTTCTGAAACAAAATTCTATGCCTTGTCACAATTTTTTTCTTTCTTATAGGAGCTCCAAACTAGAAGTATTTTATCACATTTTTTTATTTTAATTCTCTTACTTTATGTAAGATGGAAATAGCAATAGATTATTTAGTGAACTTAGTCTATTTTTAGTGTGTAGGTGTGAGCTTAATAAAATAACTATTCTTAGTAGTGCTTTGGTAATTTTGAAAATTTCTGCTTTATTTTAACTTGAGAGGATAGTTTTTTTAATCACAAAGTTTAGTCTATGTCTGGCTTAATGTCAAAAAAAAAAAGAAGAAAAAACAAGACAAATTATGATCTAAAAATTATGAATTAGAAATAACTGTGAGCATAACCTATTTCTGAGTCCTCTTTCTTGGGCTAATTTGGCCATACCTATTAACATGACCTCCCTCTGTGCTTTTGAGAAATTCTTCCTAACCCTATAATTACATTCAGCATATATTCAACATAAAGCATCTACTATTGGGTCTTCTAATAGTTTTAATGAATTTAAAGGAAAAATACTGATCAAGTTCCTTGTAGAGTTTTGATTAATGGTTTAAAATATACATTTTTTTTTTTTTACAACAAATGGGGTCTATTTGAATTGAATTTCTGCCTAAAAAGTTAATTACTAAGATCCAATGAATCTTAAAGTAAATTTCCTTTGTTATATATAGAAGTGATATTAGTTGAATGCATCAGTATATCTACTGGAGGTACCAAATAGACTGAAAACGTAAAATATAAAATAAAGAGGAAACACAAAGTTTTAATTTAACTAAGGGAACATAGATAATATAGCAGCAAATTTTATAACAAATAATAATCTGAATTTATTCAGTGCTCTTGGGAGATTTTCATACAAATTTTTTCAACAGGATCTTTTCACACAAGACAAAAATTCAATTCAGTTTATTAACAGTTAGCATATCATCTCTAAATGAAGCTCATTGCAATCTAAAATGGGTCCTGCAAAGAGCTAATGAGCAAGCTCCTGCCTGATATTGACAATTAATCAGGCATAAACGCATTTAGGATCAGGACCCATTGACAAGCATGTAGACTCATACAAACTTCAATGAAACATGATATGTGAACATATTTTTCTATATCAGGTTTTTGCACAAATTCCCACCAAAACACTTAATTATCTACAGAGGTGAAGCATCCGTTTCAGAATCCGTAGGAAGCTTTTTGGTTTGCTGTAACCATATATAATGGATTGAATGAAGGGTTATTAGGCTTTGTTGCCAGTTTTCCCATTTTAATTGCTATAGCAACCCGAAGCCAAAGTTGGATCATTGGATAGAGTAACGGAGCAATTAAAAGCAACCATCATTGTGCCCTGATAGAATTATCCTTGGCCCGTAAGGAAAAATAAATCAAGTATTTAAAATAATTGGAAATCTGGAATATGAAAAAAGATTTTTTTTCACATTTACATTAGGGAATTATAAATGAATTGGTATTTATATTTCTCCTTTTAAAGTTTATAATTGAAAACATTCAAAATGTATATTGTATATCAACTTTGAACATATGAAATGAGTGCTTTATTTCATAACTAATAAGTTACTTACAGCTGATTTCACTCTGATATATAGAGAAAGGGAAATAAAAACAAATGCATATTGTATGGTTTTGTTCTTTTTAAAAAGTCTTGATAAATTTTTGAAGTTATCATATAATATTTGAGGCACCTTGGTGTTTTATTTTGCTGATAGGTCAAATTGTGGAATGATCTCCCCTCCGCTCCCTTTCTCAGATGTGATTTTTAGGTCTTCTAGCAATTTATTTAATATTTTTAATCTCTGCAACAATGAAAAGAAAACAAAACATTAAGTGTTGTGGTTAAATATAGCCTATGCATACTATTGAAGATGAAATAGTTCCAGGTGTTTTTTGACTGTGTTTCTTAGTTATAGATAGGCTCATTGCTTTAAAATATAATAGCATACTAATATTTTATGCTGATTTGATCTTTCTTAGTTTAGAAGCTTGCTTTTCTCATTCAAAGGGGATTCAACAAAGGATGTTGCTTCCTTGCAAATTGGCAGAAAGGTTTCCAGCACATTAAAAGAATAAAAAAAGAACACATCCAAGGATAAAACAGAATAAGTCCAACAGAGAACATTACCAGGAAGGGAGATGGATGGAGGTAGAGGCCCAAGGAATTACGAGTAATTTTGGAGGAAACTGAAAATTGAAAGAATGAATGTTTTCCACAATATAGAGAAACACAAGCGGACTACTATAATGGATAATTTCTTTAATACTATACTGTATGGAAATCTGGATTTTCACAAACAATAAATTAATAGCTACATCTTTATAACAGTTCTAACATTATTTTTGTTATAGTTTTAGCTGCTGTATTTCACTTAAAATAAGAGTACAAATGCTAAGAATGGTTAATACACTAAGTCTTTGAGACTGAAATGTACAGTTTATAAGAAAATGAACTGATTTAAATCCCAAGTTAAACCAGGAATTCTAACTTAAAGCATACTCTGGGTCATCTGTCTTGATGTAGGCTCCCTAGACATCCCAATAAAATAGCAAGTTAACACAGGCCTAAAGAAAACAGCAATGAAAACTAAAATTCATAGGCAACCCATTGTAAAAATTTGAGAGATACAAAATCTATAGAGTTGAAATGAGAATCACATATGCATTTTTGCCTAAGCTAATACAAATATGATAGTTTGAAGAAGATACAGAGATACTTGATTAATTGCCTGCAGCCTGGATGATAGCTCGTAATCCGCAATAGGCACCAATGGGAAAAGGAAGCAGCTCTAATAAAACAGCTAGTGTGGGGCCTCTCTTCCAACTTCCTTTCCCATTATCACCTTCCCTATAACATTTATTCGGAAATGACAGCTCAAAGAAAACCAGACAGAAGCAGAGAAGGACATGCTTGGCTGAATTGTATCGTGGAAGGTGGAAGTAGTTCCCGTGCTTCTATCTTTGAAGGAAATTGTAGAGTATTGGTTAAATTTCTTCCTTAAATACTTGGTAGAATTCACTAGCGAACACAGCTGGGCCTGGTACTTTCTGTTTTGGAAGGTTATTAATTATTGATTCAATTTATTTAATAGGCCTATTCAGATTATCTATTTCTTCTTGTGTGAGTTTTGGCAGCTTGTGTCTTTGGAGGAATTGTTCCATTTCATCTAGATTATCAAATTTGTGGGTATAGAATTGGTCATAGTATCCATTTATTATCCTTTTTGTGTCCATGAAATCTGTAGATATCATTTTTGATATTGATATTTTATATTTGATACACTAATATCATTTTTGATATTAGTACTTTGTGTCCTCTCTCTTTTTTTCTTAGTTAGCCTGGCTATAACCTTACCACTTTTACTGATCTTTTCAAAGAACCAGCTTTTAAATTTGTTGATTTTCTCTATTGATTTCCCGTTTTTGAATACATTAATTTTTTCTCTAATTCTTATTATTTCTTTTCTTCTATTTTCTTCTCCTCCTTCCCCTCCTCCTTCTCCTCCTTATTCTTCTTTTTTCTTCTTTCTCTCCTTCTCCTCCTCCTCCTCCTTCTTCTTGTTTCTTAAAGTGGAAGCCTGCATTATTGATTTTAGATGTCCCTTCTTTTCTAATATATACATTCAATGCTACAAATTTCCCTCTAATCATTGCTTTCGCCACATCCCACAAATTTTAATAAGTTGTATTTCATTTTCATTTACTTCAAAATATTTTTAAATTTCTCTTGAGATATCTTTTTTGATCCACGTGTTATTTAGAGGTGTATTGTTTAATCTTCAAGTGTTTGGGGATTTTCCAGCTATCTTGCTCTTATTGATTTAATTCCATAGTTTAATAGTTTAATTCTACTGTGGTCTGAGACCAGACATTGTATCATTTCTATTCTTTTAAATATGTTAAGGTCTGTTTTATGGCCCAGACTGTGGTATATTTTGTTGAATGTTCCATGTCATCTTGAGAAGAATGTGTAATCTGCTGTTTTTGAATGAAGTAGTCTATAGATGTCAGCTATATCGAGTTGATTGATGTTGAGTTCAACTATATCCTTACTGATTTTCTGCCTGCTGAATCTGTCTATTTCTAATAGAGGGATGTTAAAGTTTCTAACTACAATAGTGGGTTCATCTATTTCCTTATAGTTCTATCAGTTTTTTCCTCACATATTTTGATGTCCTGTTGTTAGACACCTACACATTAAGAATTGTTATGTTTCCTTGGAGAAGACCCCTTTGTCATTATGTAATGCCCTTCTTTACCCCTGATAATTTTCCTTGCTCTAAAGTCCACTCTATCAAATTAATATAGCTTTCCTGATTACTATTAGCAGGGTACATCTTTCCCTATCCCTTTACTTTGAATCTATATGTGCATTTATTTGTAAGTGGGTTTGGGATAGACAACATATAGTTGGGACTTTTCTTATCTACTCTGACAATCTCTGTTTTTAATTGGTATATTTAGACCATTGATGTTCAAAGTAATTATTGATATAGCTGGAGATATCTACCATATTTGTTATTGTTTTCTATTTGTTTCCCTGGTTCTTTGTTCCTATTTTTGTCTTCCACACTTTTTCTGCCTTTTGTGGCTTTAGCTGAACATTTTTTATGATTCTATTTGCTCTCCTTTCTTAGCATATCAATTGTATTTTTTAACTTTTTTTAGTAGTTGCCCTAGAGTTTGCAATTTATGTTTACAATTATTCCAAGTCCACTTTCAGTAACTTTGTACTGCTTCATGGGTGGTGCAAATACCTTATAATAACAAAATAGTCCTAATTCTTCCCTCCTGTCCCTTGTGTTATTACTGTCATTTCACTTATACATAAGCATACATAATAGAATAACATTGTTGCTATTACTATTTTTGAACAAACTATTATCTGTTCGATCAATTGAGAATACGAAACAAAAAAGTTTTTATTTTATCTTCACTTATTCTTTCTCTGATGCTCTTCCTTTATTTATATAGATCTGAGTTTCTTATCTCTTTTTCCTTCTTTATAATGAACTTGTTTTAACATTTCTTGCAAGGAAACACTATTTGCAACAAATTTCCTCAATTTTTAATTGTCTGAGAAAGTCTTTATTTCTGCTTCACTTTTGAAGGATAATATCCCAGGGTTGAAAATTCCAGGTTGGCAATCTTTTTCTTTCAACACTCTCTCTCCACTTTCTTCTTGCTTACGTGATTTCTTAGGAAAAGTTGGATGTAATTTTTATCTTTGTTCCTTTATAGGTAAGTTGTTTTTTTTCCTCTGACTTCTTTCAAGATTTTTTCTATGTCTTTGACTTTCTTAAGTTTGAATATGATATGCATAGGTAGTGTTTTTGGCATTTATCCTGCTTGATATTCTCTGAGCTTTCTGGGTTTAAGATTTGATGTCTGACATTAATTTAGGGGAAATTCTCAGTCATTACTGAGTCACATATTTTTTCTGTTCCTTTCTCTCTTTCTTCTCCTTTTGGTATTCCCATTACACATATGTTACACCTTTTGTAGTTGGTTCGTAGTTCTTCGATATTCTGTTCTGTTTTTTTCAGTCTTTTCTTTTAGCTTTTCAGTTTTTAAAGTTTCTGTTGTCATATCTTCAAGCTTATAGATTCTTTCCTCAGCTGTGTCTAGTCTACTAATGAGCTCATCAAAGGCATTCCTCATTTCTATTGCAGTGTTTTTTATCTCTAGTATTTATTCTTTTTTAGAATTTTTCCCTCTCTGCTTATATCATCCATCTGTTCTTGTATGTTGTCTACTTTTTCCATTAGAGCTTCAGCATATTAATCATAACAGTTTTAAATTCCTGGTCTTGTAATTCCAACATCTTTGCCATGTCAGACTCTGGGTCCTAATGCTTGTTCAGTCTCTTCAAGCTGTGATTTTGTAATATTGTTTGTTTTATTTTTTTGTAATATTTTGTTGAAATCCAGACTTGATATACTGGATTTAAGGAACTCTGGTAAATAGGCCTTGAGTGGTGTGGTGGTAAGGTGTGGGGGGAGGAGAAGCATTCTATAGACCTGTGAAAAGACCAGGCTTTGGGGGAGCACTATGGACCGTGAACTTCACCAGTACTTCTCAGTTCTTTTTGCCCACTTAGGTGGGACAGTTTGGCTGTAGAGGGCTGGAGTTGAGTACTTCTCTTCCCCAACAAGGAAGAATAGAGTGAGCTGGAGTTGAGTATTTCCTTCCCCCCTTGTGGAAGGCTAGAGCTGGCTGGAATTGTGTATTTTCCTTTCTGTGGGGAGATTAGGATCTCTAAAAACCATAGCAGTTTAGGTTCTGATAAAGTAGTTTCTCCTGAGGGCAGGCCTTGTTAAGAAGAATGCCATGCAATTGTGTATTTCAAAGTGGTTACTTTTCCCTCTCCCCTTGTGGGAAGCACAAGGTGTTTTTTCCTCCAACATTCACTGTGAGAACCTAGCAGAGCTCCTGAAGATGAAATTCACAAAAGTGTGGGGGCTCCTGATTGGGTCTTCACGGAGATTTTAATTCTCAGACTTGTCCAGACTGAGCCTCTAGTAATTAGTCAACTCCAGTTTAGTTTTTCCTATCCTGGCGCTGGTTCCCACAAAGCATTTTGCTCATGGGCCTCTACACCAGTGAGTTGTGATGTTTTGTATCTGCCTGTATGTCTTTCCAATATTACATAGTGTTTGTCCTGTGAACTCATTTCTCTGACTAATCAAGATTTGTTTATTTCTTCAGTTTGTTCAGCTTTTTTACTTGTGCAGATAGAATGGTGACTTCTAAGTTCCTTACATGCCGGATCAGTAAACTTTATTTTTTAAGCTTTATTTTTCTCCCTCACACATGTACAGCCTCCCCCATTGTCAACATCCCACACCAGAGTGTTGCATTTCTTACAAGATATGAACCAACGTTGACACATCATTATCACCCAAAGTCCATAGTTTACATTATGGCTCATTCTTGGTGTTGAAGTTCTATGCGTTTTGACAAATTTACAGTGACATGAATCCACCGTTATAGTATCATATAGAATAGTTTCACTGCCCTATAAATCCCCTGTATTCCACCTCTTCATTCCCCCTCCTCCAAACCCTGGACAATCACTGATTTTTTTTTTTTTTTTTTTTTACTGTCTTCCAGCTTTGCCTTTTTCAGAATGTCAAATATTTGGAATCGTACAATATAATGCCATTTTAGGTTGGCTTCTTTCACTTAGTAATATGCATTTAAGGTTCCTTCATATATTTTAGTAGCTTGATAGTTTATTTCTTTTTAGTGCTGAATAATATTCCATTGTATGGTTGTATCATAGTTTATGTAACCGTTCATCTATTGAAGGAGATCTTGTTTGCTTCCAGGTTTCAGCAATTATGAATAAAGCTACAAACATCCATGTGCAGATATTTGTGTGGACATAAGTTTTCAACTCATTTAGGTAAATACCAAGGAGTGTAACTTTTGGATCATATGGTAAGGGTATGTTCAATTCTGTAAGAAACTACTAAACTGTCTTCCAAAGTGGAGGTACAATTTGGCATTCGTACAAGCGATGAAGAAGAGTTTCTGTTGCTCTGCGTCCTCATCAGCATTTGCCGTTATCAGTGTTTGAGATTGTGGCCATTCTAATAGATGAGTAGGGGTATATCTTATTGTTTTAATTTGCATTTTCCTAATAACCAGTGACGTTAAATGTCTTTTCATGAGCTTATTACCTTTTATATATCCGCTTTGGTGAAATGATTTTCCATTATTTTTCCCCCATTTTTAACTAAGTTGTTTGTTTTTTCATGATTGAGTCCTAAGAGTTCTTTGTAAATTCTGATTAAAAGTCTTATATTGAATATGTATTTTGCAAATATTTTCTCCCAGTCTGTGTCTCATGTTTTCATGTTCTTAATGATATCTTTCAAAGTTTTTAATTCTGATGAGGTCCAATTTATACTTTTTTTTTAATTGTATGGACCATGCTCTCAATTTGTTCCATTTATATATATATACCTATATATATATATATATATACCTAATCTCTCAAACAGTCTATACTAGTAACAAATTGTTTTAACAAGTGTAGCTTTAGAGTAATTTTTGAAATTATCAAGTAAAAGTCCTCCAACTTTGTTCTCATTTAAAAAAATTGTTTTGGGGCTGGCGTGGTGGCATGGTGGTTAAGTTCACATGCTCTGCTTTGGCGGCCCGGGGTTCTCAGGTTCAAATCCTGGGTGCAGACCAACACACTGCTTATCAAGCCATGATGTGGGGGCATTCCACATACAAAATAGAGGAAGATGGGCACAGATGGTAGCTCAGAGCCAATCTTCCTCAGCAAAAAGAGGAAGATTAGCAACAGATGTTAGCTCAGGGCCAATCTTCTTCACCAAAAAAAAAATTGTTTTCGTGGTTCTAGGTATTTTGCATTTTCTTATAAGTTTTAGGATCTGGTTATCAATTCTGCAAAAAATCCCACTGTGATTTTGATAGATCAGTTTGGGAAGAATTGTCATCTCAACATAAACTGAGTCTTCCAATCCATGAACATGGAATGTCTCCCCAAAGTTTTGTAATTGTCAGTTTACAAGTCCTATACTTTTTTCTTAAATTTATTCCTAAGTATTTCATTATTTTTGATGCCATTGTGAGTGGAACTGTGGTCTTAATTTTTTTTTTTTTTTTTGGAGTGGTCACTCCTTGTGTATAGAATTACAATTGCTTTTTGTATACTAATCTTGTTTCCTGTGACCTTGGTCTACTTATATATTAGTTCTTATAGTTTTTTATTTTTGTTGTTGTTGTTGTATTCCTTAATTTTCTATATGCAGGATAGTATCATCCGTGAATAAAGATAATTTTACATCTGTTTTCTAGTCTGAATATTTGTTATTTCTTTTTGTTGCCTTATTTCACTGGCTAGAACCTACAATACTATGTTGTAATAGAGTCTGATTTTATTTTTGATGTTTGGCAGCTGACAGCTTCCAAATCCCACCATTCCCCATTTTGTTTTGTTCAGCATTTGTGCAAGCTGATAAGAAAGCCCAGGCACTCTCTTCCTTGATACTGGTGGAGAAGGTCATCAAACCATGCAAAACCTGGCCTGTGCAGAAACCTTCACAGCCACCCCACCCCCAATAAAAACCAGAAACACTTACCCCTCTTTTCACTTAGACTGGCTTTGGTGCCTGCCCCACTCACCCCGGAAAGCCTGAATATGTAATAAAGCTCTTCATACCCTCTTGGTGTGTGTAGTAGGCTGAATAATGGCCCAGCAAAGATATCAGATCCTAATCCTTGGAACCTGTAAATGTTACGTTTAAGGAAAAAGGCTTTTTGCAGATGTGATTAGGTTAAGGATCCTGAAATGGCTGAAATATCCTGGATTATCCAGGTGTGTGCTAAATGGTATCGAAAGTATCCTTATTAAAGGGAGGCAGAGAGAGATTTGATACAGCCAGAAGAGAAAGAAACACACACAGAGGAGAAGGCAATGTGAAGACAGAGGTAGAGATTGGAGTGATATGACCACAAGTCAAGTAATGCCAGCAGCCACCACAAGCCAGAAGAGGCAAGAAACGAACTCTCTGCTGGAGCTGCTGGAGGAAGCACAGCCCTGCCAGCACCTTGGTTTTCACCCAGTGATACTGATTTCAGACTTCTGGCCTCCTAAAGTCTGAGAGGATAAATTTCTTTTATTTTAAGCCACTATGTTTGCGGTAATTTGTTACAGCGGCCACGTGGAATTAATACAGTCTGTGTGTGGCATTATCTGTCTCAGCATGTGAGGGTGGTTAATCTCGTCCTCTGAAGGGCAACCACAAAACATATGTTAAACAGAGAGGAAGAGAGGGTGTCTTTGTCTTGTTTCTGATCTTTTGTCTATATTCACAAGGGATATTGGTTTTCTTTTCTTGTGATGGATTTGTCTAGTTTGGTATCAGAATGACACTGACCTAATAGAATGAGTTGGAAGTTTTCTTTCTCTATTTTTTGAAAGTGTTTGTGGAGTATTGATATTAGTTCTTTAAATGTTTACTAAAATTCACCAGTGAAACCATCTGGGCACGGACTTTTCTTTGTGAAAAGATCTGACTTACTAATTCAATTTATTTACTTGTTATAGATATATTCCTTCACATATTTTTTTCTGGCCCTTTCTCTCTCTCCCTGGGCCTAATATTTTGCATATGTTGTTATACTTGATGGTGACCCATGGGTTTCTGAAGCTCTGTTTATTTCTTATATTCTTTTTTCTTTTAGTTAACTCAGATTAAAAGAGGAATCACTATAGAGCTATATCTCAGTTTGCTGATTCTTTTCTCTGCCAGCTCAAATCTGGTATTGACCTCCTATAGTGAATTTTTTAATTTAAATTATTGTACTTCTCATCTCCAAAATTTCTATTTGGTTATGTTTAAAAATATTGTTTCTCTCTCTTTATTGATATTCTCAATTTGGTGAGTCATCCATGTTGTACTTTCTTTTAATTTTTTAGATATGATTTCCCTTTGTTCTTTTACATATTTATAATAACATTTAAAATCTTTATCTAATACATCTGACATCTGGGCTTTCTCAAGAGAACTATGCATTGACTGCTTTTTTTATGTAGGGTCATTCTTTCCTGTTTCTTTGCATGTCTCACAATTTCTTTGTTTAAAACTGAATATTTTAGGTAATATGATATGGGACTTTGGAAATACTATTTCCGCAATTCTCTACTATTTTTGTTGGCAGTGGTTTGTTTGTTTAGTAAATTTTCTGGACTAATCCTATTATGGTCATAGTCCCTGTAGTATGCAGCCACTGGAGTCTCAGTTTGGTTAGCTTAGTAGTCACATAATGACTGGTGAGAGCTTACCTTAAATATCTTGATCCTGCAAGTTTTCCACCCTTTGCCAAGAAGCTCTGTGTGTGTTGGGGCAGTCATTCACCTGTATTGCAGTTTAAAGTCTGCTTTAGCCTTCACTTACTCCTTGTGTAGGAACACAGGTTGGGCCTGTGAAGTGAATTATTGGTGCCCTCTATGTCTTTTCTGGGCATACATACAGCCCTGCATGTGCACATGGCCTTCTATGACCTTCTGCCTCCACAGGAATATGTTAGAGCTTTATACAGCAACCTATAAACATTTTGTTTTCAGATCTTTCTAAATTTTTGTCTGGTTTCTTGTTTGCCCTCAGTGGTATCACAGCATTCGGCAATTCTGGACTTGCAAAATAAGTGGAATCATAAATTATGTAGTCTTTTTTGACTGCCTTCTTTCATTCAGTATAATGTGTCCAAGGTTCATCCAGGTTTTAGCACATACCAGTATTTCATTCCTTTTTATTGTTGAATATTATTCCATTTTATGGATATACCACATTTTGTTTATGTAACAGTTGTTGGACATTTGAGCTGATTCCCATTTTTTCAGTATTATGAATAACGTTGTGAAAAACATCTTTGTACAAATTTTTGTGTGGACATGTGTTTTCATTTCTCTTTCATTTCTAGGAGTGGAATTGCTGGATCATAGGGTAATTCCATGCTTCATATTTTGAGGAAATGCCAAACTGTTGGGACCATTTTACATTCTCACCATTGATGTATGAGGGTTCCAATTTCTTCACTTCCTTACCAACACTTGTTATAGTCTTCCATTTTGATTATAGCAATCCTAATAGGTGTGAAGTGGTATTTCTTTCTGGTTCCATTTGCATTTACCTAATGACTAATGATGTTAATTATCATTTCGTATGCTTATAGTCTTCGGTATATCTTCTTTGGAGAAATTTATATTCAATTATTTTGCCCATTTTTAAATTGGGTTGTCTTTTGTCTTTCTAATAAGTTGTAAGAGTTCTTTATATATCTGGATACAAGTCTCTTACTGATAAGGGACTATCTATGATTTGCAAATATTTTATCCCTTGCTATGGCTTATCTTTTAATTTTCTTCATGATGTCCTTTGAAGTGCAAAAGTTTTTAATTTTGATGAAGTTCAATTATCCTTTTTTTCCTTTGGTGCCTCTGATTTTGTTGTCATGTCTAATAAAACATTACCTTATTAACACAGTGTATTGGGTTTCTATTGCTGCTGTAACAAATTGCTACAAACCTAGTGACTTAAAACAGCACAAACTTATTGTCTTAAAATTCTGGCGGTCACAAGTATGAAATGGGTCTTACTGGACTTAAATAGAGACGTCTAGAGGACTGAGTTCCTTTCTAGAGTCTCTAGGGAAGAATCTATTTCCTGGATTTTTCTAGCTTCTACAGATTTTCTGCATTCCTTGGCTTGTACCTCCCTTCAATCTCAAAGACATCAATGGATGTTTGAATATTTCTCGTATCACATCACTATGACATTGACTCTCCTGCCTCCCTCCCTCACTTATATGGAACCTTGTAATTACATGGAACCCTCTTAGATTAACCAAAATAGTCTCTTCATCTCAAGGTCAGCTGATTAGCGAACTTAATTCCATCTGTAATTTGAATTTCTTCCTGTCATGTAACCAAATGTACTCAGATTCCAGAGATGAGGACATGAGTATCCTGGGAAGGCATTATTCTGCCTACATACCACAATCAGTGTATTACATTGAATGATTTTCAAACATTAAACCTTGTATTCCCAGGAGAAATCCCACTTGGTCATGGTGCATAATTTTTAACTGTAGATTCACATGCAGGTGTAAGAAATAATATAGAGATATCTCATGTACCCTATACTCAATTCCCTTCAACAGTAGTCTTGTAAATATATAGTACAATATCAATACCAAGATATTGATGTTGATACAGTCAAGATTCTGAACAGTTCCATCCTGACAAGGATCCTTCATATTCCTCTTTTATAAATACATCCATCACCTTTTCCCTCAATTCACCATGGTCTCTGACCACTAGCAGCCACTATTCTGTTTTCTATTTCTATAATTTTGTCATTTCAAGAATGTTCTAGAAATGAAATCATATAGTATATAACATTGGGGATTGACTTTTTCCACTCAGTATATAATTCTCTGGAGATTCATCCAGGTTGTTGTGTGTAACGGTAGTTTTCTTCCTTTTTGTTACTGAGCAGTAATCTATGATTTGTATTTCCTACAGTTTGTTTACTCATTTGCTTTTTGAAGTATATCGAGATGTTTCCAGTTTTTAGCTATTATGAATAAAACTGCTATAGACATTCATGTACAGGTTTTTATGTGAACAGAAGTTTCATTTTCTGGGATAAATGCTCAGGAGTGGAATTGCTGTGTTGTATAATGATTGCATGTTGTTTTATTTTTTAAAAATTCCCCTAATTTTTTCCAAATATCTGTTCCATGTTAAATACTCATGAGCAATATGTGAACCATCCAGTTTTTTAGCATCCTTTCTAGCGTGTGATGTTATCACTACTTTTTTTTCCTTCAATTTTAGCCTTCTGATAGGTATGGAGTAATATCTCATTGTGGTTTTAAGTTGCATTTATCTAATGGCTAATAATGTTGAGCATCTTTTCATTTGTGTATTTGCCACCTGTGTATCCTCTTTGGTGAAATGTCTCCTGGCCATCTTCAAATTGGAATATTGGGTTTATTTTTACTATTGGACTTTTAGAATTCTTTACATATTCCAGATATGAATCCTCTGCAAGATATGTGAGGTTTATGAATATTTTCTCCAAGTCTGTGACTTGCCTTTTCATCGTTTTAATAGGGTCTTTTGCAAATAAAATGGTTTTAATTTTGATGAAGCCTAATTAATCAATTTTTCCTTTTTTTATCTCTAATTCTTTTTAATTTTGATGGATTCAGTTTGCTAGCATTTTGTTGAGAATTTTTGTGTTTATGTTCATAAGAAATATTGGTGTTTCTTTTGCTTTCTTTTAATGTCCGTGTCTGGTTTTGGTATAAGGGTAATGGCTTTGTAGAATGAATTAGGAAGTGTTCTCTCCTTTTCTAATTTTTGGTACAGTTTTATGAAAGATTTGTATTAATTCTTCTTAAATGATTGATAGCGAAGCCACCTGGGCATGGGCTCTACTTGGTGGGAAGTTTTTGTTTTTTTTTTTTGTGAGGAAGATCAGCCCTGAGCTAACATCCGTGCTAATCCTCCTCTTTTTGCTGAGGAAGACCGGCTCTGAGCTAACATCTATTGCCAATCCTCCTCCTTTTTTCCCCCAAAGCCCCAGTAGATAGTTGTACGTCATAGTTGCACATCCTTCTAGTTGCTGTATGTGGGACGTGGCCTCAGCATGGCCGGAGAAGCGATGCGTCGGTGCGCGCCCGGGATCCGAACCCCGGGCCACCAGTAGTGGAGCGTGTGCACTTAACCGCTAAGCCACGGGGCCGGCCCGGGAAGTTTTTGAATTACTAATTTAGTCTCTTTACTTGTTACGAGTCCATTGATATCTTCTATTTCTTCTTGAGTCAGTTTCTTGTTTGCTGGTATTGCAGCTCAGGCTGCTGCAATATTAAATAATTGTTACTGATTTAATTTTTTTGAGAAACACGCAGGAAATAGGACTTTTCTTATAGAACAAGCTCTGAATCAGGTCAGATAATGACAGTGACCTACAAATAGGACTTTTCCAGAAGGGAGCTCCAAGACAGGCCAAATAGTGATACTGCTCTGGGGGTGGCAGCTTTTGAAGAACTTCTATCCTGTTCTGCCCCTCCAGTGGCTACAAGCCTGCTGGCTTTTACAGCTGCTGCAATTGTGAGGTGGATGGTTTTCAAGGCTACAGAGCTTGAGAGAGGAGAATTGGAATAGGCCAAGCCACTAACCTTGCTATTTTTAACAGGGTTCAGTAACTTTTCTTTAATTAATACTTGTCAAGTGTTGCAAACCTTTGGTTAATTTCTACAGATGGGAAAAGTTTGATTTTGACTTTTTTTGGCCAACATTTTAGTGCTTTTATGGAGGTATGCATATACAGAAGTCCTCACTATCCCATTCCAGAATTTCTCCCAAACTGGACTTTGCTATTACAGACTGGATTTAGGTAAGGTAACACAATTTAATTAGACGGAAATACCAATTTAGGTATGTTCTAACTAACTGTGGCAAATCAAACATATTGCTATGGTAGAATTGTTGCTTTTCCTCAATTTTGCCAATCATAACCTAAAATAGTGAGAATTACAAAATAAATTGCAAGTGCGGAACTAGCCATGCCACACACGGACAAATTTCTGGACAGTATTGAAAGTAAAAAACTGTTGATTTATTTATTCACTTTTCTTTGAATCGCTTAACTACTAGCACATATTTTTCTAGTTATGAAATATTCCAGCCCCCAGAAAAGTACCAGGGAACAATATGATTAATCTCCATATACCGTCACTAACCTTAAGCAATTAAACATCACCAATCCTCTTGTTTCTATGACTTAACAATCCTATTAAAACCAGGTCCTCATCTCAGTGATCTTTTCCTGAAATTCTCTAGAAAGTAAGAGATTTTAGTTTCTAATGTTAAAATAAATAAAAACAGGAAAGAGAGCTGTGGTTAGTGATTTTTTTCCTTAAATCTTTGGTGTAATTGATGACTAGAAAATCTTTAGTTAAGATTTCCAATCATCTGCAGTATTTCCAACATAAAATGATGTACCAACAGTGATGATGGATTCTTAGAAATTCTGCACTATTGAAAAGCAACATTGCTCATATCCACATTTGCACATACTGAAAATATCATTTGGGTGAGTTTTTGATTTATGAGGGTAGAAGAGAACTTCAAATGAATGGCAAGAGTAAAATTCCTGCTACATTAGTCCATATCTGTTTTTAATATTACAGGAATTCATTTGAATACGTTGCTTTTGTTCCATAATCCCGCAAACTAGCATTTGTATCAGTTACCTGATGATATAACTACAGAACACTGCGTAATGAAAATGACTTTTTATATTTTCATCCCTTCTCCAGGGAATTTAAGGAATTGCTGAATCCAGTGATGGTTTTAACTAGAAACACAAGTACTCACTCATTCCAAACAAATGAAAACCAAAGACATAATTGTACTTTTCACCATGGCTCTTTATACATAATCTGTATGAAAATTTTCTATCATTTTAACAAAAAGTATTTCTGCTAGTCACTTTTATGTCAGGGATGTTGCTAGCAATAATGGAAATAACATGTTGATTAAACTCTTGTTATGTCATTGTATTCATTCTTTTACTTCATGAGAAAGCTAAGATTTGATGAGTATCACATACTTTTATCGACAGCTCATCACTGCCGGTGTTGGAGTCTGTTATTTGGTGCTGCTCATTCAGACGTTGGCAATGAGATTCTCGCCGCGGTTTCTTTGGCTTTTGAGTAGTCAATGGGAAAAGAACAGATTTCTTTTTTACCTTATTCGAAATTGTAGTCCCAGTGTGACTCTCCGTTATAAAGCAAAGAAAATCTGCTTGTAAACTCAAGTGGCTGGATTAGAACTTGGCTCTGAAGGGATGAACCACAGAGCTGGTAAACCAAGGGGTGGAGAAAGAAGGGGAAGCAGTCCAGAGAACAGACACTTCAGAGGATACTACCTTCAACAATCAGGATCTCTGAGCACTTGCCTGAGTGGCATATGGACTCTCCTCTCTGTATTTGAGGAGAGCTGTGGATTTCTGGGGCAGAACTCAAATGAGAAGGAGATACAGGAAACTTTCATAAAGATTTCTATATGCTGATTACTTCCAAATTAATATCTTGCTCCTAGACCACTTTCTTTGACCTCCAAAAGCTCATAACCATTTTTCAATTGACATTACTCCTTGGATAGCTAATCAAAGACATTTCCAACCCAGCACATTTGAAACTGAACTCCTGATTTCTGTCTTCTCATCCTTCTCCCTCACCAGTCTTCCTCATCACAGCAAGTGGCAATTCTATCCTGCCAGTTGCTCTGGTCATAAAATTAGGAGACATTCGTTACCTCCTTATTTCTTTTGCCCTTCATATCCAACCCATTGGCAGATGCTACAAGCTCTACTTTCTAAATGTATTCAGTATCCAACCATTTCTATTCACCTTCACTGCTACCACCTAAACCGAAACCTACTAACAGGCCTCCATGCTATATGCTCTTCTCCTATTATTGTCTATTTTAGACATAGGAACCAGGGTGATGTTTTGTGACATGAGTCAGAGCATGTCATTCTTATCCTCAAAACTCTCCAATGGCTTTCCCTCTCATGCAAAGTATGAGCTAACATATTAACGATGACCCACAAGACTTTTCCAGAGCTAGCCCGTTGCTAATTCTCTGACCTCAGCACCCAGCACCCTGCTTCTTTCTCACTCTCCTGGAGCCAATCAGGCCTCCTAGCTCTTCCTAAAATGCATAAAGCCAGCTTCTACCTCAGGATCTTTGCAAGTATTGTAACTTACGCCTCGAAACTTCTTCTCCCGAATACCCACATGGATCCCTCCTTTACTTCCTATGAGTCTCTTCAAATATCACTTTATCACAGAGGCCTCCTCTGATGACTTTTATGAAATGGACTACCTTCTTTGCTTCCTTATCCATCTTACCACACTTTATTTTTCTCCATAGCATTTATTATCTCCTTACATAAACTTATTTAATTGAATATGAGTTGCAGTGATTAAAAGATACATAGTTATTTAATGTATCACTAAGAAAGAAAATATACTGCCAATTAAATAGTGAAACAATTCTTTCTTCACTTAGAATTTTTATTTTAATCATGCTATTTTAGACTTATTTAAGCATAGATATTTACCACCTATCACCTTTCTACATACAAAAAGATGAAAAGTGCAATAAAGAATATTGAGTTATTTAAAACTCCTTCACATTAAGAAACAGTGAGTTGTCTATATCCATGTTTTTCTATACACTATCATCTTCTATATATTCGAGAGCTTTGGTAATTCAGCGTTTCTTAAGATAATGCTCCCCCATTGTCTTTTGGATTTTCTTCTTAGCTACAGATATCTATTGTAGTTTTGATGGATTTTTTTCCTATTTGACTAAAGTCAAATGCATGAATCTGTCACTCTAGACTCATTACTTTGAAGAACTTTTTTATCTACTCCAAAGAATTTGGCAATATTTTCTGCATGGGAAAACTGCTCCGCCACGGTGCCATGGTGATCTGGCACATAGTCACATGGGCGTGTATGCAAAGGCTTTCACTATTCTTTATTTGAGTATGGGCAGAGCACCTTTTGATCTCTCTGGAGCAAGAGAGGATGGCTTGTGATGAGCTGCGCCAAAGCCACCTTCCGTTGGCCTCTCTCTCTCCTCTGGGAGGCTGTCATAAGGCAGTTTCTCATTGCCTCCCTGGTTTCTGCTCCACTCCCCCAAAGTATAGCTGCAGACTATAAAACTGCTCAGCTGAAGTCTAGAATGTGCCCCTGAGCATCAGGATGTCCCACAAATCACATTGGAGTATCGTCTGGCCCCTTTGGTTTTGGTGTTGTCTTTTTTGGTATGTAGGACAAGGACCATGGGGAGCTAGCGCCTTTGTCTACTCTTCCTTTTCCTGTCTACATAAGCAATAAACCATCTGCATCTAAAGGTGGCTCATAATTTACTGGTCCAATCAGACCTTGACCTTTGTCTCGCCTTGTCTTGTGGGCTCGACACTGCCTTTCATTGGATTAGTCCAATGCCTTCTGCACACATCTCAGTTGTAACAAAAACACAAAACATAGTCGTCATTTATGCGTTGGCGTCTTCCTTTTTTTTAGTCATATAAAGCACGTTGTTATTGCTCTGCAAAAAAATAAGGAGCTCAGGTTTTTCTCTAATGACAAATATTTGTTTAATTAATATAAAACGTACGTTCTGCTGCTCTACATGTGTTTCTGCACAAAAATAACTTGAATTTCAATGCCGTGTCGTAATCTCTTAGAAGATGAGTTATGTCCATGTGGAGCATATCTGCCAGGTAAACATATCTTCCAAGAGATTAGATCTTAGAATTATCAAAACGAGGTGTTTATTTATTTGTTTGCTTTTTTGTTTGCTTCATGGCCATCTCCCACCCCTGAACTGAAAATTTTCTGAGGGGAGAGATTTGATGAGTTTATTCACTACTCCTATCTCAAAAGCCTAGAATGCAGCTGGCATATAGCATGCCATGAAAATTACTTATGGAAGGAAGGAAGGAAGAATGGAAGAAAGTTCTGTTTGGCAATCTTGTAGGCTTACAAGTAACAGGATGTGTTCTTTTTACCTTCATTTGGTTTCCTGATACTCTTTAGCTATTGATAGCTAAGTAACCACTAAATAAAACTCAACTGCAAATAAGGCTGAGTGGAAAATACAGATAAGAGTGCTTTTGAAAGGCTAATATAGGAAGACAGTATCATTTTTAAGATGACAGAAACAGAGCTAAAAGAAAAAAATTGAACGTATTTCTATTGCCATCTATCATCCAGACCCAAATTTCTCAGCCTTTCATGACTCACTCCACTATCTGCAGTTTCATTCAGGTTACTCTGCTCACAGACATCATAATTAAAAATTTCATTTCCAAAGTAAAATAACTTTTGATGTGCTCCATCTTACCCCTGTAGTACTTTCTTTTCTCCTTTTGCAACATTCATAGATTTCTTATTGTCTCTAAATGTTAATTTTCTGCTGATATCAGCCCTTGTGCCTGCCTTTTAAAGTGAGATACCAAATTCCTTGGCACCCACATCTGTACAAGTAAGGCATATATACAAACATGGGCAGAAAGATGTCAATCTAGACATGCAGTTTGACATACACAAAAGATATGTGTTTGTAGTCATGTGCAGGGACTTGTTTAAAAAAGGCTCGACTAGGAAGTACTTAACCTTTGAGCAACCTAGGTGAATTAAAAGAGAATTGGGGGGCCTATAAAATTTACGTGAACTTGAACTGTGTAAGTTTGAGTTGAAAGAAAAGGGAGTAGTGCACTCTGTGAGAACATAATAAAGTTTTATTATTCTCAATTGTGGGATCTATTTGAGTATTTCTCTTTATGCCCTCTTGTTTTCTGAGTGAATAATGCAGGGTTGCTCCTTGAAGATGTCCGAAGGCGAAGGACAATCCCTAAATAGACAATTTAGAATGGACAAGAAAGGAGTATAAGAAGGAAATAATAAGCTTAAATATTTTAACTCTTTAAAATCAATTTTTTCAGTTTCTAGTCTTGCCATCCACTGTAATAGCTTCATTTCTTTCTGTAGGCCTTCTATGTTGACAATGTGCAGCTCATCTTAAGTGAGTAAGTGTCTAGGATTCCAATGACTTTCTAGATATTGTGCAGAATACTGGCTAAATAATAATAACTAGAACTATAGGCTGCATAACATATACGATATCATATATGTATATTGCCCAACACTAGCAGACATTGATAAATATCTTTTGATGATGATAAAGCGGCATGAATTTAAGGCATTGCGTTTTCATGCCAATTGTGTATTGGGCAAAACTATCTACACAGGGATATGGAACCTGACGCCAGTTGCGTTAAATATCCTAATGCAATTTCACCTCCTAATAAATTTCACCTGAATTTATAGCTTTGCTATAAATATTAAGTTCCAGAGGATCTTACACCAGATTGCTCTTGTAAATTATCCTCTTGGCTATAATTTAAAACATAAACAAATACTGAGATCTGTTTGCATTTTTTTAAGTGTATTGTTTTGAAAATAGACAATTATAGGCTCTTTCCTGTATGTCAATAAATATTCATTTGTATAAAAATATTGCAATGTTTCTTTGGTTTCACCATGAAATCTCATTACCATCTTCACATTTTACACCTTTTAATATATAAAAGCGAGTCTTGGAATTTGAAAATAGAAGTTGTGAAAATAGGAAAAGAATACACAATATGTAGAGAAAAGGGTAAAGAAACTGTAACGATGAGTGAAAATGGTGTCCTTTCTCAGTCTATGCCTTTTATGCCAGTGACACTAAGATCCAGTGAATAAAGAGGCTCACATCCCTAGCAACAGCCCGGAACTTGGGAGAGATGAGCCTGATGTTAAAATAAAAAAAAGGATATTTGGGTTTTTATAATTTGTGTGTATGTGTTTGTGCGTGTATATGAAAATATATATGTGTGTATTTGGAATTTTATACTATATATTTCATTATGTATTACATATTTGGATTTTTGTAATATAAATAACATATGTAGCATCTATAAATATATATATATTTTCTATTAATTTATAAGGACATTGGAACATTTTGAAAAAAATTTGTGACATTTACATTCAGTTGTCTATAAGGACATGATGCTCAGATAAACTTAATTATTTTAGGTATGCAAACTTCCTACTCTGAGAATGTAATATAAATGTTTTGGCAAAAATCTTGGGGATTTCAATAATTTTTAAAATTTATTACACAAGGTTTTCCAGAAAATAATTGGCCTGGGTGTCTGTTTATCAACAAGAGATTATGCATACTCAATATGCATATTGAAATGTCATGTGCCTTATGGAAATGTTTCCTTATTTTAAAATGGCACCACATATGTTTGTATATGTGTATGTTTATGTGTCTATACACACATGATTAAAATGTAAAAATGACTTCACATGTTATAGGTATATTTAAGCCTTTACACATAAACTTTTGCATGTAAACATATATTCTGTAATTACTTGTATGTAGTTACATGTGGCAATATTAAAAATGAACATAAGCTAAGACAAACTATTGACTTAAAAATTTTGTATTTAATGTAATAATTTGTCGACATTTATCTAGCAAATGTTAGAAATATAAATATTCAACCAACATTTGTTGAATACCAACTTAGTACTGGGCAATTGATGGATATAAGAGAAGCAAAGATGCAAAAGATATGGTTCTAGATCTAATCACAATCTATATATCTGAGAAGAGGGACATCAATAGTGTTTCTAGAAAATCTGTGCTCACTCTAATGGAGCACATTTCTGTTTGAGGAAAAACAGTGGTACTGCAAGAGCTCACGGAATAAATGCATGTTCATTACTGAGGCCAACTTAGCAGGGTGAGCGTCATCACACGTTCCTCTGAGGTCTGTGCCCAATCAACCGAAGGACAACTCCAACAATCACGCTGTGCAAAGGGAGACCAATTTAGAAGAATAAGACTCTTAAGAGGATTGTCCAACTTCCTTAAATGACTTCATTAATTTTACACCTTCTTCCAATTAATTGCACTTATGAAACTTCCCGTCTCACTCTAAGCAATTGAACTAATCTTGGCCTATTTATATTTTGTTTTTTAAATTGTTATTCCCAATTATCAGTATGAATTTTTATAATCACATGGCAACTGTTTAACTATTCAGTCATTCTTCATTCAGACAAAATAAGTCCCTGTTACCTAGTCTTAAAACATCTTGTTCTTTTTCTTCATCACACAATGACTTGAAATGTTGTGCTTATGTGGTGACTATACTTAAACAGATATACTTGATTTAAAATATAAGCTCAATGAGTATGGATATTATGTATCTTTTTCTTACTGTTCTGTTTTCAGTGCCTAACGCCATGCATGTTATACAGAAATATGAATTTCTGTTTGTTCAATAAATAAATGAGTTTAATGTACATTTATTTTTCACTTGCTGCATGTTAAGTTCTGTTGGTTTACAAAAATGAATAAGACCAAGGTAAATGTGTTAAGGAGCTCATAGTCTCTATATCAATGTGGTCCGTGCAATCATTTATTTCTTTACTGGGCATTATGGTAGCACAGAAGAGGGACTAGATAAACTTTATATTATAGTGAGCTGCCCTCATTTTTAAATGTAACTGAAAATCAATAATATTTCAATAAAATAATAGTTACCAAATAGACAACCAGAAAAGCATATTTTCTTTAAAATTGACTCATTCCAAAACATTCCTCATTGCTCACAACTGAAAGCACAAAGCATACTTTATGGGAAATGAAAAATAGTGTGGGATGTTTTTTGGTATTTTAGTCTCCATTTTTATGATACGTACCTCTAAAACAGTGATAATTGTGGTCTATGATAAGACTTCTGGGAGGACAGCAGAGTAAAAGTATCTGAGGGCTCCATCTTTCAATGTTTCATTAAATGTACCAGAAGGCTTCTGGAAAGGTAAAAATCCCTGACAGGACCCAGAACAAATGGCAAAAGTTGAGCATGTTCCTGAAATCATGAGGCATTCCACACCAATGGGATTTGTTAAAATACATAACCAAGAGCAGATCTAAAATTTTTCACTTTTCAAAAATCAAACCTTGGTTGTCAAAAGATCTAAAGCATGGTTCTATCCTATATACACCCACATTGAAAGAATATGAACAGGCTATGTGATGTTGGTCGAGCTAAACATGGACAACTCCCTCCTGAAGCAGACCACTGGGGACAGAATTATCACATCTAGCGTTAAAGAGAAATGATTTGGTCATAAATAGGAGACACACTTGGCTGTCTTGCAGCCCTAACTTTATCGTGATTATAGAAAAAAAACAGGAGCAGAATACGTAGCTCCTGGCACCAAACTCAAGGAGTATACTCTTCAGTTAAACATGCATCTCAAATAGACTGTCTCCTGATGGACTACCACGTTTATGAAAAGAAAATATGGAAAAAAGAAAAATACCAAACATCTTTTAAAAGTCTACACTAAAAATTAAATAGTAGGGGCTGGACCCGTGGCTTAGCGGTTAAGTGCGTGTGCTCTGCTACTGGCGGCCCGGGTTCGGATCCCGGGCGCGCACCGACGCACTGCTTGTCCGGCCGTGCTGAGGCCGCATCCCATATACAGCAACTAGAAGGATGTGAAACTATGACATACAACTATCTACCGGGGCTTTGGGGAGAAAAAGGGAAAAAATAAAATTAAGAAAAAAAAGTGAAAAGATAACTCACAGAATGGAAGAGAAATTAAAAAAAAAAAATTAAATAGTAGGGGACAGGAACAGTAATCAGTGTGGTAACTGCCATAAAGAAAGATATAAAGAACAATGCAGTAGAATAGAAAGCTAAAAAATAAACCCTCATACATGTGATCAAACGATTTTTGACAAGGGCACCAAGTCCATTCAATGGGGGAAAGGACAGTGTTTTCAAGAAATTATTCCAGGAAAACTGGATATCCACATGCAAAAGAACGATGTGTTACCCACAGCTTACACTGCATACAAAAGTTAAAATGGATAAAAAGCCTAAATATAAGAGCTAAAAATACATGAATGCTTTTGGTGTCATATCTAAAAATCACTGCCAAATTCAATGTCATGAAGAAAATGTAGGGGAAAATATTCATGACATTGGATTTGGCAGTGATATTTTGGATATGACACTAAAAGCACATAAAACAAAGATAAAATAGGTAAATGGGACTCCATAAAAATTAAAATCTTAGCATTAAAGGACATTAACAGAGTGAAAAGGCAACCCACATAATGGGAGAAAATATTTGTAAATCATATAACTGATAAGGCTTAATGTCCAGTATATATAAAGGACTCCTAAAATTCAACAACAACAAAACAAACAACTCAATTGAAAAGTGGACAAAAGACTGTAATAGATATTTCTACGAAGAAGGTATACAAATGGCTAACAAGCACATGGAAACATACTCAACGTTACTAATCATTAGGAAAATGCAAATCAAAATCGTAATGACATACTACTTTACACCCCTTAGAACAGCTATTCATCCAAAAAGCAGAAAATAAACGTTTGAGAGGATGTGGAAAGCTGAAACCTTGTGCATCGCTGGTGGGAGTGTAAAATAGTATAGGCACTACGGCAGACAGTATAGCAGTTCCTCAAAAATTAAACACAGAATTGCCATATAATCCCGCAATTCCACTTCTATGTATATACCCAAAATAATTGAAAGCAGGGATTCAAATAGATATTTGTACACTAATGTTTGTAACAGCATTATTCACAATAGCCAAAATGTCCATGGGGTAAACAAATTGTGGTACAAATGTTTCTCAACTTACGGCGGGGTACATCCCAATAAACCCATCATAAATTGAAAATATCGTTAAGTTGAAAATGCGTTTAATATTGTCTCCAAAAAACGCTGGCAACGCAGAACACTGGAGAGTATCAGTTGTTTCCCCTCGTGATCGCATGGCTGACTGGGAGCTGTGGCTCGCAGCGCTGTCCAGCACCATGAGAGAGTTTTGTACCACATATCGCTGGCGGGAGAGAAGATCAAGATGCAGAATTCGAAATTTGTTTCCTACTGAATGCTCATCGCTTTTGTACTATAGTCAAGTTGAAAAATTGTAAGTAGAACCATTATTAGACGGGGACAGCCTGTATATACACTACAAGGGAATATCATTCAGCCTATAAAATGAAGTTCTAATATTTGCTACAACATGGACGAACCTAGAAAAAGTGCTAAGTGAAATAAGCCAGACACAAAAAGACAAGTATTGTATGATTCCACTTATATGAGGTGTCTAGAGCAGGCAAATTCATAGAGACAGGAAGAATGGTAGTGCCCGAGGCTGAGCAGAGGTGGAAATGGGGAATTATTGTTTAATATGTACGAAGTTATCATTTGGGATGATGGAAATGGATAGCGGTGATGGTTGCACAACAATGTGAGTGTACTTGATTTCACTGAATTGTGCATTAAAAAAAGTTTAAAATGGTAAATTATATGTCACGTATATTTTACTACAATTAATAAAATGTCCATATGCAAAAACAAGGCAAGTCTGAGAAACTGTCACAGTCAAGAGTTGCCAAAGGAGACATGATGACTAAATGTAATGTGATAACCTGGGTGAAATCCTTGAACCAAAAAAGGACATTAGAAAAAACTGAAGAAATCTGAATAAAGTATGGAGTTTAATTAATAATGTATCAATGTTAGCTCTTTCATTATGAAAAATGTGCCAACATAATATAAGATATTAATAATTGGGGGAATTTGGTGTGGGGTATCTGAGGACCCTGTACTATTTTTGCAACTTTTATGTAAACCTAAAACTATTTTATAAAATAATAAAAAATTTGGGGCCGGCCTGGTGGCGCAAGCGGTTAAGTGCGCGCGCTCCGCTGCGGCGGCCCGGGGTTCGCTGGTTCGGATCCCGGGCGCGCACGGACGCACTGCTTGGTAAGCCATGCTGTGGCGGCGTCCCATATAAAGTGGAGGAAGATAGGCACAGATGTTAGCCCAGGGCCGTCTTCCTCAGCAAAAAAAAAAAAAAAAAAAAAGAGGAGGATTGGCGGATGTTAGCTCAGGGCTGATCTCCTCACACAAAAAAATAAATAAATAATAATAATAATAAAAAATTTATTTTAAAAAAAGCCAAAAAAACTAAGAGGGAAACAAAAGAAGATCATAGAAGTCAATCCTATTCTGAGAACACACTTGAAAATTTAAGAAAATGACTATAATTCTTACAGGAAATTTTAAAAAGATACGAGACACCTTTATAACAAGAACACAATTATTTCTTAATAGCATAATTTAGATTATTATTAGAAATAGTAAAATCATTATATTAAAACAGCAGAATTCTGATTACAGAAACAAAATTTACACTCAAGGAGCTAGACAGTATGCATAAACATTTAATACAGATAAAGATAATCAAAGACCAGATGACCAAAATGGAAGCCAAGAAGCAAAGATTAACACTCTGAAAAATAGGAGGTTCATCGAACAAAATTTGAAAATATTAAGGAAATATCTAATTGAATAAAAAATCATTGCAAAGTTAACTTTCTCTGCAGGCAATTAGACTCTTAACTATACACCCAGGACAAATAAATCTGTCACAAGGAGAGGAGACAGTTAAGGCAGCTGGGCCATGATCTATTCACTCCTTTTACTGGGAATTCCCCTGGGGGGAAAAGGAAGGAAAGTGAACTGGTCTATACTTGCCAACTGGAATAATTACATTTGCTGGGAAGAAAACATCTTATACACAGAATAACCTTAGCACGTGGTCCCAGCTAAAGGAATACTTAAGGGCAAATAAACTCAGAAGCCATGGTTTCATGAGGCAAGGTTCCTTAGAGCACGTTACATTTCTCTGAAGTTGAAGTGTGTCTTGTGTACGGAACACAGTAGTGTTTTACTTTGTGTTCAGTCTAAAACTTCGCCTTTTGATGGAAGTGTTTATTCCACTCTCATTTAACGTAATTATAGATACAGCTGGATTTACTGCTACCTTTTACTATATGTTTCTATTTGTCTCATCTCCTTTTTGTTCTCCTACTTCTCTTTTATTGCTTTGTTTTGTGTTAGAGGGAGATTTTTAATATAATTTTAATTCCTTTGTTGATGTTGTAACTATTTTTTCATTTATTTTCTTAGTGCTTGCTCTCAGAATTACGTATCTTATCTTCCCCAAATCTACTTCAGATAAATACTGACTTAATTCTGATAAAGTATAGCAACTTTGTTGCAATATAGCCCTGTTTCCCTCACCTGTCTTTTGTGCTATGGTTGTATAATAAATCTAGATTACATCTATATTAGTTATAAACTCGACAGTGTAATGTTATAATTATTGCTTTATACATCGTTTAAAGAAAATGATATACATATATCCACATAAACCTTTATGTATATATTCATTTTATATTTATATATCCATTATATAAGCATATATATAAGTATATATATATATACTTTTCTTTATATTTATGTGTGTGTATAAACACACACACACTCAAGATCTTATATTTACCCATATATTACCGTTTCTGATCATCTTCATTCTTTCTTGTATATTTAAGTTGATGCTAAGTATCATTTTCTTTAAGCCTGCAGAACTTCCTTTAGAATTTCTGGTAGAGCAGGTCAGCTAGTAATGAATTCTCTCAAATTCTAATTTATCTAGGAATATATTTATTTCTCTTTCATTTTTTTATTCTGGTAAAATATATATTACATACAATTTACCGTTTTAACTATTTCAAGGTATTAAATTCAGTGGCATTAAATATATTCACAATGTTTAGTAACTGTCACCAATATTTCCAGAACTTTTTCACCATCCGAAACAGAAACCCTGCACCCATTAAACAACTCTCCATTGTCTCCTCCCGGCAGCCCCTAGTAATCTCTATTCTACCTTCTGTCTCTATGAATTTGCCTCATTTAGGTACCTCCTTTTTGAAGAAATATCTACTCAAGTCCTTTACTCATTTTTTAATTGGGTTGTTTTGTTGTTGTTGAGTTTCAGGAGTTCTTTACATATTCTGGACATTAATTCCTCATTAGATATATGATTTACAAATATTTTCTCCCACTCTGGGGATTGTCTTTTTTATTCACTTGATAGTGTCCTTTGATACACAACATTTCTAATTTTGATGAAGTCCAATTGATTTGATCTTTTGTTACCTGTGCTTTTGGTGTCATACCCAAAAATTCATTGCCAAATCCAATATCACAGAGCTTTTTCCCTATGTTTTCTTCTAAGAATTTTATATTTTTAACTCTTGCATTTAAGTCTTTGATCCATTTTTAGTTAATTTTTGTATATGGTCTAAAGTATGGGTCCAACTTCATTCTTTTGCATTTGAATATCCAATTTCCCGAGCACCATTTATTTACAAGACTGTCTTGTTCTCATTGAATGGCCTTGGCACCCTTGTCAAATAACAATTGATCATATATGTGAAGATTTATTCCTGAGGTCTCTCTTCTATTTCATTGACCTATATGTCATCCTTTTGCCAGCTCCACTCTGTATTGATTC
Organism: Diceros bicornis minor; assembly: GCF_020826845.1. Taxonomy (NCBI): domain Eukaryota; kingdom Metazoa; phylum Chordata; class Mammalia; order Perissodactyla; family Rhinocerotidae; genus Diceros; species Diceros bicornis. The sequence goes on along the minus strand of NC_080779.1, from coordinate 9,586,119 downwards.
CTGTAGCTTTGTAGTAAGTTTCAAATCAGGAAGTGCGAGTCCTTCAACTTTTTTTTGTTTTTCAGGATTGTTTTGGCTATTTAGGGTCCCTTGAGATTCCATATTTTAGGATAGGTTTTAGGATATAATTTTAGGATGGTTTTCTCTATTTCCATAAAAACACAATTGTGATATTGATAAGGATTGCATTGAATCTGTAAATCTCTGGGTAGAACTTTCACCTATAAAATATTGTCTTGCTATCCATAACCATGAGATGTCTTTCCCTTTATTTGTATCTTTAATTTCTTTCAGCAATGTTTTGTAGTTTCCAGACAGTCTTCTGTCTCCTTGGTTAAATTTATTTATAATTATTTTATTCTTTTGCTGTTATCATAAATGGAATTGTTTTCTTAATTTCATATTCAGATTGCTCAATGTCATCGTATAGGAAGGCAAATGATATTTGTGTGTTGATTTTGTATTCTGCAACATTGATGAATTTGTTTATTAGCTTTAACAGTTTTTTTGTGTGTGGAATCTTTAAGGTTTTCTACACATAAGATCATATCATCTGAGAACAGAGATAATTTTACACCTTCCTTTCCAATTTGGTAACTTTTATTTCTTTTTCTTGCCTAATTGCTCTTGCTAAAACTTCTAGTACTATGTTGAATAGAAGTGATTAAAATAATCTTTGTCTTGTTTCTGATCAGAGGGGAAAATCTCAGTCTTTCACATTGAGTCTGACAGTAGCTGTGGGTTTTTCATATATGACCTTTATCATGTTGGAGAAGTTTTATTCTCTTACTTGTTGTTGAGTGTTTCTGTGATGAAAGGATGTTGAATTTTGACACATGCGTTTCCTGCCTTAATTGAGATAATCCTGTGGATGTTTTTCCCTTCATTCTATTGATTTGGCATATTACATTGATTGATTTTGATGTTAAACTATCCTTGCATTCCAGAAATAAATCTCACTTGGTCATGCTGTATAATTCTTTTATTATGTTGCTGAATTGTGTTTGTTAGTATTTTGTTGAGCATTTTTGCATCAATATTCATAAAGTTTATTGGTCTGTAGTTTTCTTTTCTTATATTGTCTTTGTCTTGCATTGGTATCAGGGAATGTTGGGAAATAAATATAGAGCTCAGCTGGGCTGCTGAATTTACCAACGTCAACCTCCTATTCCTTTTGACTTAATGGACTTTTTTAAAGTAAACTTTTTGTTGAAGAATAATATATATACATCATACATTTCCCAACATAAAATATGTTGGAAAATGTTTGCTCCTCTACTATTTTTTGAAATAGTTTGTGTAACATTTGTATTAATTTTCCTCCAATGTTCAAGAGACTCTAACAGTGAAGCCAGTCGGGCCTGGAATTTTCTTTGTCAAAAGTTTTTGATTACTGGTTACAAATTTTTAACTAATATAGGTGTATTAAAGTGTTTCTTAACCTTGGTACAATTAATATTTGGAGCTCAATAATTCTTTTTGTGGAGGGCTGTCCCATTTTTTATAGGATTAAAAGATGTTTAGTAGCATCCGTGGCCTCTATTCACTAGATACAATAACAACCACTCTCCCCTAGAATTATGCCAAACAAAAATGTCTCTAGATATTGACAATAATCCTCAGTGAGAAAAATAATCTCTGGTTGAGAACGATTGATATTAGAATTTTTTCCTTCTTCTTGTGACAGATATGGGAATTTGTGTCTTTGAAAAAATTTGTCCCTTTCTTCATATTATCAAATTTATTTGCTTATAATATTCAGTTATCTGTTCTTATGACCCTACTATCTATATAAAGTTCACTGCTGATATTAGTTGTGCTTCCTCTCTCTCTTTAATTAATCTATTTAGTCTAATTAGAGGTTTATCAATTTTATTAATTGTTTCAAAAATTAAAATTTTGATTTTATTGATTTTTCACTACTACTTGTCCATTTTCATTGATTTCTGATCATACTTTTACTATTTCCTTCCCAATAACTTTGGTCTTGAATTTTTCCTTTTATGACTTCTTAAAATGGAATCTTAAATTGTTGATTGTGAAAAATTTTTTTAATACAAGCATAAATTTTTCTCTAATCACTGCTTTAGTTGCAACACTCAAATTTTGATATATTATGTTCTGCTAATTTCTCCTTTGATTTCTTCTTTCGTCTACAGGATATTTAGAACGTCTTAATATTTAAGTGTTTGAGTATCTTCCAGATTTTTTAAATTATTTATTTATAATTTAATTACATTGTGGTCAGAGAACATATGTGTATAATTTCAGCCCTTTGTACTTATTGGGACTCGTTATATAGCCCAGCATACAGTCTATCCTGATTAATCTTCCAGTACACTTAAATATAGTGTGTATTATGCACTGTCAAGCATACCATTCCATAAGGATTAATTAGATTAATTAATTGGTAGCAATGTATAAATATTCTATATCTTTCTTATTTTTGCCTACCTATTTTCTGCTTTACTGAGAGGCAAATATTAAAATCTCCAGCTATAATTATACATTTGTCTGTTCCTCACTTTAAAATTGTTGGGGTTTTTTTCTGTATCTTTTTTTTACCCTCCCCCTGTTTTTTTTTGGTAAGAATGTTTAAGTTCTACTTTCTTAGCAAATTTCTATTATACACTACATGTATTATAGTCATGTTATGCATTGGATCCTCATACATTATTCGTCTTATACCTGAAAGTCTGTACCCTTTACCAACGTCTCCCTATTACCTCGCCTCCAAGCCCTGGTAACCAGTTTTCTACTCTCTGTTTCTATGAGTTTGACTTTTTTTTTTTTTTAGATTCCACTTATAAGTGATATCATGTGGTATTTGTCTTTTTCTATCTGGCTTATTTCACTTAGCATAATGCTCTCCAGTTTCACTTGTGTTGTCACAAACGACAGGATTTTTTTGTTTTTTAAGGCTGAATAATATTCCATTATATTTATAATTTCCTATATATATAATATTCATATACATATATATTCACGTTTTATTGATTCATTCATCCATTGATGGACATTTAGGTTGTTTCCATGCCTTGGCTACTGTGAAGAATGCTGCAGTGAACATGGGGGTACAGATATCTCTTTGAGGCAATGGTTTCATTTCCTTTGGATATGTACCCGGAAGCAGGATTGCTGTATCACATGGTAGTTCTATTTTTAGTTTCTTGGGGAACATCCATACTGTTTTTCAAATTGGCTGTATCAGTTTACATTCCACCAACAGTGTTCCCTTTTCTCCTCGTCCTAGCCAACATTTGTTACCTGTTGTCTTTTTGATAAAAGCCATGCTAACATGTGTGAGGTGATATCTCATTGTGGTTTTGATTTGCATTTCTCTTACGATTAGTAATGTTGAGCACCTTTTTATATACCTCTTGGCCATTTGCATGTCTTCTTTGGAAAAAAATGTCTATTCAAGTCTTTTTCCCATTTGTTAATTGGCTTATTGGTTTTTTTTTTTTTTTTTTGACTATACGAATTCCTTGTATATTTTGGATATTACCCCTTTACCAGATACGCGATCTGCAAATATTTTCTCCCATTCAGTAAGTGGCCTTTTCGTTATGTTGATGGTTTCCTTTGCTAGCAGAAGCTTTTTAGTTTGACGTAGTCCTACTTGTTTATTTTTCCTTTTGTTGCGTTTGGTAGCAAATCCAAAAGAATCACTGCCAAGACCATTGTTGAAGAGCTTACATCGTATGTTTTCTTCTGGGAGTTTTACAGTTTCAGGTTTTACATTCAAGTCTGTAGTCCATTTTGTGTTGATTTTTGTGTAAGGTATAAGGTAGGGGTTCAGTTTCATTCTTTACCGTGTGGCAGTCCAGTTTTACCAACCCCATTTATTGAAAAGACTATTCTTTCCTCATTGTATATTCTTGGCTTCCTTGTGAAAAATTAATTGACCGTATATGGTTTTCTGTATCTCAAAGCTCTGTTTTTAGAATATACACATTTAGGATTGTATTGTCTTCTTGGTTTCCTTCAAAAATTTTCCCCCATTTTATTTATTCTCTTAAACAAAGTCCAGTTACACACAGGTTAGACCATGGTGAATGCATATCTATTTAGCAAGGTGCTTTGGGAACTTTGTGCTTCAGTGCATATAGATCTACCTCCTTTCCTTCAAATGACAAGGAGTATTGAATAATATTTTAGTACTTTAAGTGAGATATAACTTTTTCCTTGTTGATAGATAGTTCCATTTGTTCCCTTTTCCAAAGAAAGCATTAAAAATAAATATTATGTGTTGTCTTACACATATGCTATTGATCTCACATTGATACTTAGTTTTGGTTAGCTGAGTTTTAGTTGATATGTACAGTTAAAATTTTGCTAGTAAAATCTGCTTTCGTTTAAAAATACTTCACCACAGTAAATTCCCAAAAAGTGGATATGAAGGTATTCATTTGACCACATTCCCAACAGCCCTTGATAATAGCAATTTTTAATTAGTTTCATAATTTGGGTGAAAAACAGGATCTTACTACTGTTTAAATTTACATGCCTAGCTACAAATAAGCTTGACATTTTATTTATATTAACTCTCTAAATTGTATGTTTATATCCTTTGTCCATTTCCAAGGATTTTTAAATTTGTAAGTGCCCTGTATATATTGTGCATTTTGATTTTTTTACTGTTCTATTCCTTGCAAATATTTTTGCTAAAACTGTCACTTATTTTTAACTTTTGATTATTGTATTTTTTCTATATGGAAGTTTTTGCTTTACTATGTACATAGTCAACCTAGGGAGGTAGTGTAGACTAATAACTAGGAAAAAAGATTCTAGATCAGACAACCTACCTTCAAATCCTAGTGTTCTTGTCCGAGTTAGGGAAATATTAGCATAAAATATCAAAGAAAACTGCTCCTACTGATGTGGGAGTAGTTATTCTTAAGCAAGACACAAAACCAAGATGCTATAAAAAATAATAGAGAGAAGAGTGAAATCTTACTATAGTTTAGATGCATTACAAGTGTCAATCACTTTAACCTCAGCAAAACTCAGGTATGATATGATCTCCATTTCACAGATCAGCCTTGATTCTAATGCTTCATAGCATTTTTTTAAAATTAATTTTTGTATGGTTAGATCTAATTTTATTTTATCCAAAAGATAGTCAAAATTCTCAACAGTATTGATTATAGCCCTTCATATCCCCCATTAATTTGAGTGCCTTTTTATCATACGTAGGTCCATTTTAATACTGTCTATAATATTACATTGACTTTCTATTTATTCCTATACCAATACCTTACTAATTTAATTACTCTGGCTTTATAATATATTTTTAATCTGTTGGAACAAGTCTAGCATCTTTGTTATTTCAAAATTTTTTTTAACAATCACCATGAATTTTCTTTTCCATTGAAGGGTAGAATTTGCTTGTCAGATGCATTAAAAATATTCCTGCTGGAGTTTTGATTGGGATTGGCTGAATTTATAGATTATCTTGAGAACTGAAGACTTTTCAATATTGAATAATACTGTTTTCTAATAAGGCATATCTCTGAATTATTTTATCATATCCTTTAAAATAATGTATAGATTGCTTTAGATAACTTTTGAGCATTTCTAATTAAGTTTATCTGTAGCTTGTATTGCTCTAAAAAATCAGATCCTCTATACATAAATTTTCTACTTAGTTATCCCTGGAGAAATTAGATCTTTAATATTAATTCTATAGGGTCTCCTCACTGATCTCTCTTATTCTGAAATATTTTTAGTGGTTTATTTTAGAGTTTTTAGTCCTTTAGAGTTGCCAGTTGTATGGCCCAAAATAGAAATAGTGTGTCTCTTTCATTCCAATTTTTATCATAGTTTTTCTTTTTTCTTATCATACTGCATTGACCAGGACATCCACTACAATGTTGACTAGTATTGGTGACAATAATATTCTTATGTTTCTCCTTTTTAATTTAAAAATATTTTCAATTTTAACCTTACATATTATTTTGAAGAAGATTTTTTATGGCTATTTTATTCAAATGAAAGATGTTTCCTTCTATTGTTACCTTCTATTGCTCATCTTGGAGGAGAATTAAACTAAATCATTAGCCTTTATGTATCCATTAATATTATTATTTATTTTATCTTTTAACCTGTCACATCACTCAAATATATCCCTAACTTGAATTTATTTTGTGTTTCTAGCATAAGATTACACGTTCTTAATAAAACCATATGTTTAATTTTTGCAGTTATTTATCACGTTACTTATATTAGAATAATAGCCATATCCTAGAAAATAATATGGAAAAATAATTTTTAAAATTTATCTTTTTCTTCTGATTTACCCTCTGTTACTTCATTTTCTGCTTCTTATCCTATTTTTGCATAAATAGTAACCTAGACAAATGTGCTGAGATATGTAATATAGGTTTTTAAGAGCTGTATTCAGATATTGTTAGATGATATTTCAAGTTTTCCAGTGTTGCTTGTTTCCATTACATCAAATAATTTTGTCTTTTAAAAGCAAGATTACAAGGTGTTCCTGATACTATTTAGGAATAAAAGAATCCTTACTAGAAAATATATATTTTTTGTTTCCTCCTTTTCTTCTCTCTTTCCTTCTCTCTCTCTTCCTTTCTTTCTCTTCCTTTCCCTTCTCTTCCTTTCCCTTCCTTCCTTCCTTCCTTCCTTCCTTTCTTCTTTCCCTTTCTCCTCTCCTCCATTATTTATTTTCCTAGGGTAATGATGAATTTGCTCTGAACTGACCCCTTTCTGTCTCTAGTCCTTATTGTAACTATTGGAATGTATTTTCATGATGAATGGCCAGGAAAAAGAGGCATGAATGTGTAATCCATGACAATGAAATGTAGTATGGCAAAATGACTCACTGGAAGCAATGAAACAGAAGCCATTTATAAAGCTGAGCTAAGCAGGCACAGAAAAGCAATATTCTTCTGAACACAGTAAATAATTTTACTAAGCAAAACATAATAGCAACCTAGTATATATTAGGTACTATGGTAAGCACTAGAGAAGCAAAGGAGAAAAAGACTCAGTTCAGATACTCAAAGAACTAATAGCTTTTTAGGGGGGACACATATGTAATCAGAGATTTATTACAGAGTAGAAAGTATTAGATGCATGTAGAAAATGACTTTGGTAGAAAACTAAAGGTGACGCTAAAACTACCTGTGGAAATTAGGAAAGGTTCCACAGCGTTCTGGACATTTCATCTAAGTCAGATGTAATTGTGTTTGCTAAGTTTGTTTGAAAACAATTATATTTATTTTAATTTATGTTATTAAACTTACTTCATGAAACTTGCTTTATGATTTCAGTTAGGATATTTGCATTTATATGCATAGATAACCATTTCTTTATGATTTATCAGTGTGATCATTCACTCATTAATGCAGATCACCCATTCAGTCAATATGTACTGGCCACCTATTATATGCCATTACTGGGCTCAATGAGAAGCAAATCAGACTGAGTCCCTGACCTCATGGAATTTACTGTCTAGTGGAACAGACCAACATTAATCAAAATGTTTCAAATAAATGTACAGTTAAAGGACGTAAGGACAGTTTTACGTGCAACCTAAACATTTAGAGATTGATTGTATAGCATTGGGAATAAGCACAGGGACATTAAGGGCACAGGCGAAGGAGGAAGCTGGCAAAGTGATACTTGAACTGAGATCTAAAGAATACTTAGGTCATAGGAAGGTGGAAAAGGGCTCCAGTGGGTACAGGCCCTGTGGGAGAAAGCCTGGTGCTTTGAGGATAAGAAAAAGGGAGAGACTTTAAGGGAGGAAGGTGTACAATAACAACTGGAGAACTGATGTGGGCAACTGCTCTCTGGGCTCTGCAGGCCATTTTGAGGATTTCCTTCTTCAGAACAATGGGAAAACTCTGAAGGGCATTAAATGCAGGAGAAAATCGTTGATTTCCAGGTGCTGCAATGTGGAAAATGGATTCAATGTTTTCAGCTCTTCCAACATCTCTATAGCTAGTTCCCTCTACTAAATTCCCTCTTTCAAACTGCTTGAAATGAATACTGACCCTGATGATACACTAGGTAACATTTATTCAGTACTTTCCATCTCCCAGGCATTTTCTTAAGCGCTTTATGTATATTACTTTTATCTTCCCCACAACTTTATAGATTAGCATCCATTCATGTCCTCATGTCACAAATGTGGAGCCACAGGCACCAAAAAGTTAAGTAACTTATCTAAGGTCGCACAGTCATAAGATCTGTATATTAATTTGGATTTCTAGCATCATTATCATTTTTTTCCATGATGTTGTTTTGATCTTTTCCTAATATTTCCTTAGTTCTACTTTATTTCATCTCAAATTCTATCAGAAGTAAATGGAGTTAAAATATGTAATATATAAACATTTCAAATTAAATGAAATTGATATTTAAACATCCTACATTTATCTATGATTTACCGGGTTTCTGAATTTTACTAATTGGTTTAGAAAAATAGTATTATAGAGATGCAATGATATTGTGATGAACACAATTTTACTTGCATCTTTATTTAAATGAGATATTTGAGGGGCTGGCCCCGTGGCATAGAGATTAAGTGCACGCGCTCTGCTGCTGGTGGTCAGGGTTCGGATCCTGGGCGCGCACCGATGCACTGCTTGTCAGGCCATTCTGTGGCGGCATCGTCTATAAAGTGGAGGAAGATGGGCACAGATGTTAACCCAGGGCCGGTCTTCCCCAGCAAAAAGAGGAGGATTGGCATGGATGTTAGCTCAGGGCTGATCTTCCTCACAAAAAAAAAATAATAAATGAGATATTTGAATATTTTAGATACATTTAATTTTAAAATAAAGCACATTTAGTGAAACATTTTTCTCTCAGAACTATCTTGTTAAGTTCGTGGATCTCAAAGTGGTGAGACGTCCATGTGTTTATTACTTTTTAATTTATATATATTTAGATTGTCAGTACTTAAGATAGCTTTCTGTCAGATTCAGTGTTCCCATAAAAGGAACATTCTATTTTAAATGTTATATTGTACAAGCACATTACGTGGACTATATATAACATGGGATATATGTGTAACAGTTACACACTTTAAGTGTTATTTAAATGAAGAAATTTGATCTATACTATTTAAATAAAATTTATTTCTATAACCTTTCTATATAAAGGAAAAATTTTAAAACACCAAACAATATGGTATTCAAAATATAGAACTAATAGTTAAATGCAGATTAATCTTTTAACAAGAATTCCTATGCAGTAGGCAGATAGTTCCCACATCCCATTGTGATTGACAAGCCTGACATATGGAATAGTTCACAAATTCCCAGGTGACTGACAGATGGAGAATAGAAAGGCGGATAAAGTTGCCTAGAGAGCTGAGGATGATTTCATATTCAGCGGTTTTGATCAAAAGGATTCCAGATCTCACACTAAATTTAGCACCGCTGGCAATTAGTGCATGATTTATTCAGTCCTTTCATTTGCTGGTTGACAAATGGAAAACAAGCACAAAATTAAAAATAAGTTTATTTCCAGCATTTCAGATATTTAAAATGTGTGTGTCTTTGTTTGCACATAAATTAACATGAGATGAATTTATAGTGAGATTAAATCTGAACTGGGGAGGCAAGCAATAAATAAGAGCTTTTTTATGTATCTTACGGGCAGAACAGGTGTTTGAATTAAGAAATACTAATATGTTTAACAGCACGGCTCCACCTTTAGCATTAGAGAGTTGATGCTTTCCTAAATTTAGAATAACCTCTCCACAATTTAGAGTTCTTTCATAAGCTTCCAACATAGGTGACCATCTGTATGACAATATTAATGCTTTTCAGTCTGGTAATAATAAAAAACTAAAAACAACTCCGTTACCAGGCTTTTCCGCATTGCAATGAGTGACGGCAGGGGCTGTACTCTACTGTCCCTGGTTTCTGCCTCTTCGATGTTCCTGGCGAAAAGCAGCCAACACCCAAATCTGTCCCCGTTCACACATTTATAAATGGAGTTATGGAATCACAACCTTCTTGCACTCTTCTTCAACCTAGACCGCGTGAAGCTCTGTTTCCAATTTCTCTTTCTACTTCATGGAACAACAATGAGATGAGAGAGACGTGCTGATGTAAACCTTCTGTTGTGTTACTTAGAGTCAGAACACGACAATATTACTTCCACAACTGGAGGAGAGCATAACTGTAAATAGCCCCTCCTAGGGATTCAGAGGCAGGGACATTTTTAAGCTCGTTGACTGAAGGTGTAGAAAATGAATCGAGCATAATCCTCATTCTTCCAGTGGTAAAAAACAAGCATGTCTGAAAGACCTTGTGATTTCAGAGTAGGTGTGTCTGTATATCTCCCCAGAAATCCTCTTGGCACTGTCTAATATAGCTGCTTAGAAAGATGAATGAATTGCTCGAAGTACTGTGGAAATGAGAAGGATGTCTCAGAGTGGAAGTATCTTACCACTCTTAATGGAGCAGGAGTGGTCCACTGAGGTGGCCTGACATCAAAAGCAAACTAGAGCAGCCATTTATGAGGATGTGGGCAGGCTGTGGAGCACCTGAGACTTGCGGATTGTGGGGGCAGATGTTTGGGATACTTATAGGTTTTCTTATTTGATTTGTATTCTAGGTCTGACATTCAACTTTATTTGTATTCATTATTCACAGTGGGAACTAGAATGGTTTTTAAAATAGCATAAAATCCACTTAAATTATAATGGAAAGAACTGTGTGCAACGTGATGCTTTAATTACTGTTAAGCTAACCTTGGGATACGGGAAATGTCAATTTTCATTGGCCACATGAAGGCTGAGCCCAGGTTTTAGCCTGCAGATATGTGCAGTGAGTGGGGGTGCAGCTCGTGGGCACAGCTCTGCCTGAGGAGCCCCCACAGTGCTTCAAATCTGCCTTCGCCACCTCCTCACACACCTTGGGGCACCGTCACCTTTTTATTACTATTTTCTTCCTCCTCTGAAATACGCTCCTGGTTTCTCAGTGGCAGCCCAAAGATATTTCACAGGGAAATGGCTTCAGGTCAGTCTAGTTGCTTATTTTTTTCTTTCATAGAACCTCCCTGGGTGGCATGTCCTGAGTTTTCCACCCACGAAGACAAGGAAAGAGAATCTAAAACTAGCTGATACAGATCTTAAGATTGCTCTCTCCAGAACCAATTATTCCATTCCTTCTTAAAACCAGTAGCCCTAATGCTGTGCTATCTCCCCTGTCTTCTGTGTCTTCCATGTCTGTAAATTACTTTATCTGTAAACAAGCATAATCAATTTTGAACTTCCAGACCCCTGGGGCTCTGAGAACACCTTCAACAGTAAGAAGCAGTCAGTCTGAGTGCTGTGCTGAAGAGTCTGTCACTGTTCTTCCAAGGGCTTCAGGGGTGGTTAGCTATATGGATGAAGAACAATTGGACTCTAAAATCTTCCCCACTAAAAGAATGAGATTTTGAATTTTAATTTATACCAACTATGTGCAAATTTAAGCCATGTATTAACTGAGAGAAACAGAGATTGAGGTTTTTTTTCACATTGTATTCTTGTTAGAGAGTACAGAGATTCAGTCTCCATGTTGCAGTCTGGAAGCAAGTTAGGGCATATATATTCATATAGACACTTTCATTTAGTTGTATTTTTCCCAAAGATGCAGTTTCTGGAAACAACAAGTGTGTAATAATTTGGGGAAACTACACTTTAAAATGGGGTTTGCTCCTTCCTTCAGCCCAGCATATACTTTTAATTAATCTATTGAACTAAATGAAATCGCAATAGTTGATCATATTTAAACTATAAAACCCACAATCTCATATGGTTCAATTTAATGAAATCATGGTACTAGGTGGGAGGAAGGTGGTGACATTCCCACATCACTTTGGGGGAGAAAAGAGAGAGGGCAGTGCTTTCTAATAGGTTGTTTTGGATAAAGCTATAAAAAGAATCTAATTCAACTGACTCACAAAATCTTTTTTTCTCCATTGCGTACGTCCTCTTCTGCTACAAACCAGTAGAATGTTGCTTTAATATCGCCTGTATGGACTGTGATAATATAACACAAAAAAAGAAAGAAAGGGAAAAAAGTAACAATTATTGAATGACTCGTATGTGGCAGACTCTCAGCTTGGGTTTTAAAAAAACATTGACTATTCTTCCGAATTTCCTGTAGTTCTCTGAAAGAAATTTTGTTTAAAAAAATCTGACGTATATGATTAAAATTCAGCATTCGTCTAAATCTGTGCTGTCCAATATGGTAGCCACTTGCCACAAGTGACTATTTACATTTAGATTTTAACTAATTAAACTTAAATAAACTAAAATTTTAGCTCCTACAGTCATACAAGAAACGTTTCAAGTGCTCAATAGCCTCCTGTGTCTATCTATCAGACAGAGCATATATTGAAAGTATTTATGATATCAGAGACTTCTGTTGGACAATTCTGGTCTAAAATCAATCTTGCAAAGGATGTGTTGGTAAGAGTACCTTTTATAGTTCCACCAAACCTCTGGCAAGCTGTTGATCCATGTCTATTTTCAATTATCACTTTTAGAGACTAGTCACTAACATGACATGTTTCTAAAAATGTTATTTACAAAAGAATAAATACTAACTTATTCCTTCAAAGTATGTTAACATGAAATATTTAATAAACGAAGAACACCCTCAAAAGGTCTGCCTACTTTATTGTTCATATTTGTAAACTGGGCACCTTCTCTCATACTGTGCTTTTTCCAACTTTATTGAGACTTGTATATAATATTTTCTTCTATTTTAAACGTGGATAATGAATCATCTGTTCAGCTTATAAGAAAAAGAAAAAAATTTTCTTAAATAGAAAAAATCATTTCCCAAATTTTTATGTGTCCCCTAAAGCACTAATTCATTTTTTTTCAAAGACAAGAATGGTTCATGAGTTATGAATTTAGAATATGGAAAGTCTACTAGTTTCAGGAAAGTTGCAAGTGTTTATATATTTGGATTCCTATGGTAAATGCCTAGAAGAGTGTAACGCATTGAAAATATCACATATCACCAATAAAAAATAGAATGGAAACAAGGCAACTTATGCAGTGAATTCTTGACAGTAGTTACATTTCTTGCTACATACGAGATAAATGTTCTTATTTGGGGGAGTTCTAGTCCATGAAGTTTTTATCCCCTTATAACTCTTGATGCCAGCTCATTAAAACTAGAATATAATTTCCAATTCAGATCACCCTGCTAGCGTCCTTACCTTAAATATTAAGGCCATCATTTAGTTCTTCAACTTTGTTCTTATCTTGTCTTCTTATGCTAACTAATATATTATTCTCTTTTCCTTTCTATATTTTATCTCTTGTTTAGTTTGTATCTTTCTGCTCCTATAACACTGAGATCTCTTACACTAAATTTTCAAACTCAGAATCAGACTTAATATCAATTGAGTGCATACACAGGAGTTATCTGAGAATCTGAAGCAATTATTTTCTTTGAATAATTTCTAAATAACACATTTTATGGCATCAAAAGTGATCTTTTCTGGGAGGAAAAGAATAACAAATTTTCCACAGTGGTATGGAAATACAAAAAAAAACTGTTCAGAACCAAAAATTAAAATGGTGTGCCATCAAAATAGATGATAATTCAAAAAATGAAAAACTTGGAACATTTTTGTAGCCTACGCCTTCTAATTAGTGCTTTGCATATGTTTCTCCGTATGTAAATATAATAATTAATATTCTGGTGTGAAACATATCAAAGAGATGGATAAGGGAATGTATCTTTCTTAATTCGGAATGAACCATTTCGGTTGTCTGTTGGGTATGTGTGTTCTGTCCTCTTCTGATTAAGTACCTAGTATAGAATTGGAGGAGCACAATTATTATTGAGTGAATGAAAGGGAAATCAGGCTGAGGAGTTTCACAGGATAGAATATCTTACTGCTAGTTTCAGTTCATGAAGAGTTGAGGATTGTGGCCAGTTCTCCACCCACTAAAAATCCTAGCAAAAGTTATCTAATCACCACTTGCCCTTCATAAGCATGCTTTTGTTGCTATAAATCCTATATATACTCAAACATTATTGACAATGATATTCCCACAAAATTTTCAACATGTCTCCTTGCCATCTTCTGAGCAAATGCACAGATCTCTACTGCAACATCCACCAAACTTTAACCACATTGTTCTTCCCTCTTGTCTGATGAACTTCTTTTTCCACTCTGTCTTCTCATCTCAATCCACTATCCAGCATTTTTCTTCCTCACTGCTTCCCACTATCTAATGCAAAGCTAAATATAGGCATATATAATGCTTCAGCAGTCACAGCTGGTAAACTGTTACCATAATGGTTCTTGACAGAAGGGATGAAAAACCCTACTTTCTGATTTCCCTCTCTAGGTTTTGGCATTGCAACTAATAAAACTTTTTCAATTCCCAATCATAGTGAACATGGGAAAAAGTTGTCTGACAAACAGTAAGTATTGCTAAATTAAACTAAAATGTGAGGTTTTTAAAAGTTTTTGTCTCTGTTTTAAGATTATTTTACTTTGTTTTGGAATAGATTGGTTTTGCAGGCTATACTATGTCATTGTGGAAGTATTCTTCATAAATTGGGAGGAAATCCACCAAAATTTTCAAGTACATTTACCGTTCTGTTAGTACTGCCAAACTACATAGTTTCCTTCTGGTGAATTCTAAATATCACTATTACTATACATATTTTCTATGTTGGTGAAATTACCAAAAGAAGATTCAAATAAGTTATTACATGCTTGTCACCCAAAAGAGCTGTCTCCAGAGTTTCATTTTGTGCTCTCCCCAAGCACAAACAAATATCATCATTAAAAAGCGTTTATTAATCATCTCATTTGTATGGTACTGTGCTATGACATGAAGAGCAAAAGTTATAAATTCTCAGTGAAGATCAGACTTACAATAAAAACAGGCAATATATGTGTATATATAGAAACAGAATAGAAACGACAAATCAAGTTATGATCAAACCATGGATGGATACATACAGAAAGAAAGAGATCAAAGATTGTAACCATTCATGCATTGGTAGAATAAAAGCCATTTAAAAATGGAAAATTAAAACATGAAAATATGAGTACAATATCATTAGAGTGGTATATGTTTATGGAAAAGCTATCACTGTGTTCTTAAAATGAGATATCTTCAAGCTACAGACTTGAATTTCAGGAGCTATCTGAATTCTGAATAGAGACCTTGGCAAAACGGAGAAAAGAGAAAGGATTTGAGACATCTCTCATTAGTTGAGGGAGGGCTCAAATAGTGAAGTGGGGTAAATCTCTGTGACCATCCTCTCCATCCATTTTATTCCTATTTTGTACTTGTTATTCATTAACATCTTAGGAAGGCATATGTTGCAAGTCTATACAAAAGCCTGTACTAAATAAACAGATAGGTGCACAGGGAAGAAATAATATTAGTTAGAGAAATAGATATCACCACTTTCCTATCTTTTGAGGCAACTCAAATGAATAAAGTAAAAATAAAATCTGACAAGAGAAAATAAATCCAGAGTTTAGAAGTTATAAAGGAAAGCATTAAGGAGTATAAACAAATGAAAGAAACATTAAACAATGTGGACATATGCACTATTTGGCATAGAAAAGATTTAGTGTTGCTAGGACATAAGAAATAAAATTAAATGAACAATAAGATTAACTAAGAGGTAAATTCAAAATGAGTGAAAATAAAAAGATATGTTAGGATAATCACATCTGAATATATTCATGGGAGTCAAGGTGAGAAATTCCATAACAACCCCCATTGTTAGTGTACTTGTTGTTATACTTGCCAACCCCCATTGTCCCATTAAATGAAAAAGCAATGCAACATTTGGTGTTATAAAAGACACACAGTTGCTACAGAACTCTAAAACAAGATCAATAGCAATCTTTAGAAATAATTATTCTTGCAGAAAATTGGAGTAAATGTATTTTCCACTATTCCTCCCACTAAGTGCAGCTATAAACTCTGGACATTAAATATAAAACAAAACAAATATAAGAAAACTCCAAAAGGTGGAGAGAAGAATAAAAACTAGCTAGGGACTCTGGTGTCCAAGGAATGACACAGTGATGAGTTCCATGGGCTTTCTTTATTCCTTTTACATCCCCAATTACATACTGGAGAAACTGGCAGCTAGTAAATGCCAAATGGTACAGGCAAAAAGAGCCCCAGGAAAAACCTGCTCTCTTTAACCAAAGGACCAAGGAAGGGACAGCCTAGCAAGACAGAAAAACTCTTAGACAATAACTGCTCCACATTGTCAACATACAAAAAATCTGAAATGCCTAGTAGGGCGTCTAAACTTCTAGCTTGAAAGGTTGTAATGAGTTGATCCAACGACACTACCTGTCTGGTGTCTGAGAAAACTGAGTAGAGAGCCAAAGCTTTATTCTCACCAGGTAGTAACAAATTCTACAACAAATCCTGCAACACTGCCCTCACACCTGACTTCCATGTCAGTGGAAACTACATGGAGTGCCTGGACTTCCATCCACACCTCACTGGGGTAGTGTCAAGAAAGCCTAGTAGAGAGTCAGGATTTCCAACACAGCAAAGTGGTCATGAGCCACCATCAACCCTCTTCCACTTTGGTATCAGTGGAGGTCAAGTGAGGAGGTCAGCTGTCCTCCCACCAACAGTAATAAGAAGCCCCCCTGCACAAATTAGTAAAGAATAAGTACAGAATGTGGACTTCCAACCCTACCTGTCAGTAAAGAGGTGGTGGGCTTCCCCAGCCTCCACCATCCCACTGAGCAATGTCACAACAGGTCTGTTGAAACACAAGATTTAAATTAGATTCTGAGTCTTATGACATAATACCTGAAATGTCCAGATTTCCATAAAAAAGTCAGTCATCGTACCAAAAATCAGGAAAAGATCAACTTCAATGAGAAAAGACAATAAACAGATGTCAACATTAAGATAACACAGTTATTAGAATTATCTGACAAGGATGTAAAGAAGCCATCATAAAATGATCAAATGAGCAATTACAACCACACTTGAAATGAATGAAAAAATAGAAAGTTTCAGAAATTAAATAGAAAATCGAGGCAAATGAAGAAAAAATATAAAGATATAAAGAAGAACCAAATGGAAATATTCTAGAGAAAAAACAAAATAAAACAAAAAATACCAATGGATAGGCCCAATAGCAAAATAAAAAGGGCAGAGGGCTCAGGAACATGTGAGACTATAACAAAAGATCTAACATTCATGTCACTGGAGTGCAAAAATGAGCAGAAGAGAGGGCAGGACTGAATAAGTTTTTGAAAAATGACTAAAATTTTCCCAAATGTGGCAAAAGACATAAACCTATAGATTCAAAAAGCCAAGCAAACCTCAAAGAAGTTAAACTCAAAGAAATTCATATTCAACTTTCAAAAATTAAATGGGAGAGAATAAAAGGAAAAAAAGAGAGGTGAGTTTTTTCCCCTTCACTTGAAGTGGTAAAATATTGACACCAATAGACTGGGGCAAATTATATAAATAATATGTAGAGAAACCACTAAAAAATCTACACAAAGAATACAATAAAAATAGTGCATACAAATCAAAATGGAATTCAAAAAAATACTCAAGAAACCCGTGAGAAGAAATGAAAAAGAAAACAGTAATAAAAAACAGAGAGAACAAACAGAAAACAAAACAAAAAAAATGACAGACTTAAGCCCTAATATATCCCTAATTGTATTAAATGTAATTGGTCTAAATACATCAATTAAAAGACAGAGATTGGTAGCATGGATTAAAAAAAGAAAAAAAGCATAACCCAACTATGGACTATCTACAAGAAGCTCATTTCAAATACAGCAAAACAGGTAATTTGAAAGGAAAATGATGAAAACAGATATACTGCAAATATTTATTAAAAAAAAAAGAAAGTGGAAGTGGCTATGTTAACATCAGAAAAAGTAGACTGTAAAGCAAAGAAAATTACCAGGGACTGAGAGATAAAGATTAAATAATGATAAAATGGTTAATCCAATAGGAGGACATAGCAATCCTAAATGTGTATGAATGAAACAAAAAAATGCAAAGTATTTGAAGCAAAAATTGATAGAACTGAAAAGAGAATTTGCCAAATCCACAATTATAGTTGAAGATTTCAACAAGGCCCTCTCAACAATTGTTTTAACAACTACACAGATAATCAGCAAAGATATAGAAGAACTCAAAAGCACTATTCATCACCAGGATCTGAATGATACCAAGTGCCCACAGAATATATACCAAGAATGACCATAACCCAGGCCATGAAACAAACCTCGACAAATTTAAAATAATTGAAATCATATAGAGTGTGGTCTTTAACTACAATGGAATCAAACTAGAAATCAATAATAGAAAGATAACAAGTAAATCACCAAACACTTGGAAACTAAACAACAGACTTCTAAATATCCATGGGTCCAAAAAAGTCTTAAAAAAATTAAAAAGTACATTAAACAGAATGAAAATAAAAATATAACATATTAAAATTTGTGGGATACAGTTAAAGCAATGATAAGAGGGAAATTTATAGCACTGAATACTGACATCAGAAAAGAAGAAAAGTCTTATATCAAAATTTAAGACCCCACTTCCAAAAACTAGGAGAATAAGAGCAAAATAAACATGAAGTTAGCAGAAGAAAGGAAATCATAAAGATGCTAACAGAAATCAATGAAATTGAAAACAGCAAAATACAGAAAAGTTAATGAAACTAAAAGTTTATATTTTAAAACAAATCAATAAAACTGACCAACTTCTAGTGAGACTGACAAAAAAAAGATAAATGACATAATAATAATAGAAATGAAATAGAAGATATCTCTACAGACCCTGCATAAATCCAAAGAATGTTATGGAATACTACCAACAACTCTACACACATAAATTTGACAACTTAGAAGAAATAATTTCTCAATTTCTCAAATTCTCTAAAAACACTGACGCAAACTCACCCTACATAAAATATATAATTTGAATAGCTCTATATGTGGGAAATTTAATTCATAATTTTAAAGGTTTCCAGATCCAGATGGTTTCATTGGAGAATTCTATCAAACATTTAAAGAAAAATCACCACCAATTTTACACAGATTCTTCCATAAAACACTTCCCAACTCACTATAAAAAGTCAGTATTACCCTGATATCAGAATCAGACAATACTAAAAATGAAAACTATAAACTTCTTATAAATATGGAGGCAGAAATTGATAAAATGTTAGCACATAGAATTCAGCAATATATATAAAAAATATGCACAGCATGATCAAATGAGATTTGTTCCATGGATATGAGGCAAGTGCAACATTCAAAAGTCAGTGAATATAATTCGCCTTATTAACAGGCTAAAGAAGAAAAATCACATGATATCATTTAATGAAAAAAGAGAATTTGACAAAATTCAACACATTCATGATAAAAACTCTCAGAAATCTAGAAATAGAGGGGAACTTGTTAACTTGATTAATAAAAAAACCCTACATAAATTGTAGCTAATCCCATATCTAATGCTGAAAGGGTGAATACTTTCTCCCTAAGATCGGGAACAAGTCAAGGATGTCCTCTCTTACCATCTTATTCAACATAGTGCTGGATGTTCTAGCCAGCGCAATAAGGCAAAAGAAAAAATAGCATATAGAACACAAAGAAAGAAAGAAAACTGCCCCTATTTGCAAATGACATGATGGTTTAAATAGAAAATCTTTGCGATCATCCAAAAAATTGAAATACATAGGTGTAAATCTAATGTACAGGAGTTGAATTCTATAAAGTACAAAACACTGAGGAAAGAAATAAAAGAGTAAATAAATAGAGAAAGATAATATGTTCATGGATTGGAAGAATCAGCATAGTAAAATTGTCAATTCTCCCTCCCCTGCAAAAAAAGGCTTAATGCAATTTGCATCGAAATCCCAGCAAGATTTTTTTGTAGGTATAGAAAAGATTATTCTAAAATTTTATGGAAATGCAAAGGAATTAGAATAGTTAAAGTAATTTTGAAAAATAGGAAGAATCATTCCACTTGTCAAGACTTATTATATGACATAATAATCAAAACTGTATTATATTGGCAATCTACATATAGATGAGTGGAACAGAATAGAAAATTCAAAAATAGCCCAACACAATAAGGACAACTTTTTTGGACAAAGAAGCAAAAGCAATTCAATGAAGAAAAAATAGTGTTTTCAACAAATGGTGTTAGAGCAATTGGATGTTCATAAGCAAAAAAATACAAAAAATTACCTAAACCTTATACCTTATACAAAACTAACTCACAATGGATCATAAATTTAAATGTAAAATATAAGACTATAACATATTCAGGAAAAAACAGAGAAATCTTCAGGTCCTATGTTTTGGTGAAGAGTTCTTAGACGTGACGCCAAAAGCAAAATCTAAAAAAGAATTATTGATAAGTTGGACTTCATCAAAATTAAAAACTTTTGCCCTATGAAAGACCTTGTTAAAAGAAATACAATCTGGGAGAAAATATTTGCAAACCACATATCTGATAAAGAACTCGTATCTAGAATATATTAAGAATTCTCAAAACTCGATGGTAAGGAAATAAACCATCCAATAAGAAAATGGGCAAGGGCCAGCCCCATGGCTTAGCAGTTAAGTGCATGCCTCCACTACTGGTGGCCTGGGTTCAGATCCTGGGCACGCACTGATGCACTGCTTCTCCGGCCATGCTGAGGCGGTGTCCCACATACAGCAACTAGAAGGATGTGTAACTATGACATACAACTATCTACTGGGGCTTTGGGGAGTAAAAGGGAAAAAAAGGAGGAGGATTGGCATGGATGTTAGCTCAGGGCTGATCTTCCTCACAAAAAAAAAAAAAAATGGGCAAAAGACATAAAGATATTTCACCAAAGAGGATATAGGGCTGGCAAACAAGCACATGCAAGATGTGAAGATCACTAGGTATAGGGAAATGCAAATTAAGACCATAATGAGAAATCATTATATACCTATCAGAATGGCTAAAATAAAAATAGTGACAACCAAATGCTGGAAAACTGTCTCTCTCATACATTGCTGGTGACCACTCAGGACAGTAGTTTGTCAATTGCTTAAAAAATAAACATACAATTACCGTTCAACCCAGCATTGCACTCCTTGGCATTTGTCCCAAGAAATGAAAATTATATATACACAAAATCCTGTACATGGTTGTTCATAGCAGCTTTGTTGGTAATAGCCCAAAACTGGACAAAAAAATCCCTCAGTTGGTAAATATTTAAATAAACTGATATGTCCACATCATGGAATACTACTCAACAATGAAAAAGAATGAACTGCTAATACATCCACAGCTTGAATGAACCTCAAGGACAGGATACTGAGTAAAAAAAATATCCAATCTCTAAAGGTTACACGTTATATGATTCCATTTATATAACATTCTCAAAATGGCAAAACTACAGAGTTGAAAAACAGATTAGTGTTTGCCTTCGGTTTGGGATGGTGGGGGAAGTAGGAAGGGGTGGGTGAACTATAGCATGAGAAAGATCTTTGAGGTGATGGAATAGTTCTGTATCTTGATGGTGGTGGTGCTTACCTGAATTGACAGCAACAACAGCTTCACCTGGGAGCTCATTAGAAATGCAAATTCTCAGCCCTACCTTAGATCTACTGAATGAGGAACCCTCAGAGTGGGACCAAGCAGTTTGTATTTTTAATAAGCCCTCCAGGTGATTCTAATGAATGTTAAAGTTTGAGAACCACTGATCCAGGGCCAGTGAGTCCCAATCTTGAGACAGATCATGAATATAGCCTGAGGAAAGCCATATTCCCCTTGCATGTTTGTGCTCATGCTGTACGTCACATGAAAATATCAAAAGTGTCACACATAGTCTGTGCCCAAGAGATTCCTTCATACAATCACATTCTCAAAATCATTAAACATTATTGCTGAACATTTCAAAGTTCAGAAAAGCAAAGTCACTGAAACTCCAGTTTTATACTGTTCATTCACTTTGTAGTCCCAGATTTAGTTAAAACTCTAAAAAGTTAAATTTAAGGTCATCTCTAGATGCAAGATGCCTTTCAATAATGTAAAATCAGAATTGTAATGTTTTACTGTCTACCTCACAGGATTTTTGTTAGATTAAGATAATTTATTTGAGGGATCTGTGAAATACCTCAAGAACCACAAAAATAGTTTCTATTATCCACGTCAATTGTATTTATCCACTATTCTCAAAATTATACTTACCACTTATTACCCAACTCCCAAATGGTAGTTGACTGCATACACTATCTCTAACCTTCACACGAACTTTACAGACAGATAATTATCTCCACACATGGGCATGTTGATTCAGAGAGGGGAGAAGTTGTCTGTGGGTCCACTGTAAATGACTGAATGCAGATTTGAACCAGGCCAGAGTATTCCTAACAGGACACTTTTCCTTTGCGCTGCACCTCTGAGCCTTTCTCGTCATAAGAACAGTCACTGGACACGCACACACACAAAAAATTCAATGGTCAATTTATTTCATTAGTGAGTTTTCAGTCTAAAACTTGTTCAAGTTATCAACCATTGATTATTCAGTTGACAAAAAACATACCAGTAAAAAGAAAAAAATAATTGTGTGTGTGATTGCACACACGCAACTATATAACTATCCCATGTTGCAAAATGAATTTGTGCCTGGAGGTGAAAGTGAAAAAAAATTAGCAACTTGCTTTTAGTAGAAGACTTCTGGACAGAGGCTGAATTTTATGAATTTTATTTTTAAAAAATAGAAGGAAGTTAATTTTAGTAAGAGAAAGTAGAAAAAACTGTGTTCAGAGGTCAGAGTTGAGAAAGAAAAGATGCACTTCTAGTATTTAAACTGACTTTCTAGGAAACATTATCAACTAAGCAAATTCCTGTTTTTTAAAGCAAAGCAATAAATCTATGGACGTAGGGACGCAAATATATTTGATTACTATCAAATTCTCATGTCAACTGCTTTTAAAATTACTTGTAGCCCCCAAATGTACATAAGGCCAGAGACTCAAAATAAGTTTAGGAGAAATGGTCAAGACAGGCAATGGCCGATCATAAGCAAGAAGTCATTGCAGAGAAGGAGAGAAATAGCAGGTTATGTGTGACTTTGGTAATAGGCCTGCTGTTTATGTGCACAGGTCAGATTGCAAGCATGTTCTATTATATAAAGGTGATGAACCTAGTCATCACATTTCTTCTATTGGCAAGTGAAACTTAACTTGTTTAAATGGCATAATCTGCATTTATTGTCTGAGGAGAATTAACTGAAAAATACGACACTGCATGCCAAGGTTAGTGCCCTCCACAGAGACGGCTCACTAAAAAATAGTGACTCCAACCGTGTAAATGATCCTGGTTTGGATCCAAATACTGAATAATAAAAAATGCAAGATTTCAAGAGTACCTTCTCTGCAAAAGTATGATAAGAGTTGGGAGCAATCTAGTGGGATAAAGTAATGGAATTCTACAAAGGCCAGAAAGGGGAAATAGAAACTATTCGATGACAAATTAATATATACCCAAGGGTTAGGAATGTCACATACCAATAAATACACTCAGGGTGAATAAAGGTCAACATGGATAAAGAAAGCAGGTGCAGAAAGTGATCAGGCTAAGAGAGAACAATATGTGAAATACAAGATACTACATATAGAAGTAACTGAGAAAATTATAGAATGAATTCAAGTGTAAAAAATATATAAGAAAAGCAAAGGTGAAAAATGAAAGGAAGATTACAGGAAAGTTTAGATAAATATCAAAACATTTTTCAAAGAACTAAGGGACAAGGGGTCAACATAGAAGACAGTAGAATGTTGCAAGACAGAGACAGGTAATTTATTGACAAACTGGTGGAATCTTAAGAATTAAATGTATTTTTTCATTTATTTTCACAAAAGGATAAGAGAGTGGGTGCAGACTTGAGGGAGATTCAGTCAGTCCTTGTTGAAATGAGATGAGTTTGAAAGGGTGACCAAGGAATCAGAAAACATGAAAGTGAAGAAGTTTCTCTATTTTTTCCTTTTACTTAAAAACCATCAGTAAGTGTTAAATCTTAGGTATCAGATAAAACACCACAGGAGAAGTCTATGTCTGTGCTTTCTATGCTTGAGTTGAGGTGTCCATTTTGAGGAAAACCAATCTCTTTCTCTCTCTCTCTCTCTCTATATATATATATGTACATACATAAATATGTATGTACATATATCTCTATTATATACACATATACATATACACATATACATCCCTCTTTCTATATATAATATACACATATAATTCCCTCCTGACGTGTATTTTTGTGTGTATATATACATAAATACATATACATATGCATCTGTATCTCTCTCTATATTTTTTCTCAATATATATACATATACCAATTCATATACACACAAAGAAAGAGAGAAAAAGAGAATTTCTATTTGGAAATAAAAACATACCTGAATTCAACCAACTAGGAAACCCCTCCTCTTGAGTTCAACATACTCTGAAATTCGAGTAATTCAAATAAGTAAATTTTAATAGTGTCTTCTGTTCTTTTTTCAATGAAATGCTGGGTAGCTTATTTTGGCCACACATTTTACAACAAAAATAACTGGTTGTGGGGCCGGCCCCGTGGCATAACGGTTAAATGTGCCGCTCTGCTGCTGGCGGCCCGGGGTTCGGATCCTGGTCGCGCACCGTTGCACAGCTTGTCAGGCCGTGCTGTGGCAGCGTCTCATATAAAGTGGAGGAAGATGGGCACAGATGTTAGCCCAGGGCCTGTCTTCTTCAGCAGAAAGAGGAGGATTGACATGGATGTTAGCTCAGGGCTGAACTTCCTCACACAAAAAAAATAAAATGACTGGTTGTAAGAAGGTCCCTCCAGGTGTTTGAGACACTGATGAACGTAGTCTTATTATTTTTTTTTAAATCTTGGTATTCAGAGAAAATAGAAGGAAAACAGCTAGCTTCTTCTGGCTTCTTTGTATTTTCAAGATTTCTTTAATCACTGTTGGGCCACCAGGAAATGGGATTGTTTCCAAAAACAGCAGTTGTGTATTACCACAGGTGTCACACCATCTTGTATTCCACTGTCAAATCCTCTCAGTCCCGTTTATACCCCAAGCCTCGCTAGGACCAGCTTCACACAAATGTAGCTTGAGGGAGCTTCATACCCAAACCATGCTTCTTCCTGCCCTGCCTCCCTGATGCCTCAGTACATAACGGAAGGAACCCACTGGGTGCTCAGGCACACAAAATGCAGAAGTCAAGGGGAGATTAATGCTCACGTGGCAACTCTTGACTAATGAGAAAAAAGAGCCAATGGATAAATCTTCCTATCTCATCCCCCACAAGTTTGTTGGAGGTCCATTTTATAAAACTCTCTAGAAGTTCAATGAGTCACCCTTAGTGGTGGACATCAACATCACGTTTTAAATTAATTTCCCTCTCATAACACCAGCAGTTTTCATGTAGGAGAACACAAGTTAAATACATCACGGTTAGAATTTCTCTAGATTGACAGATAGATGATAAACAGATAGATACAAAGATCCCTTTTGCTTTTTAATAGTGGAAATAGACAGTGAATTAGAGCTTCTCCACCTCTTCTCTTCAAGGACACATATTGACTTGGGCAGACACTCTGAATATGCAACAGATATGGCCTGGAGCAGAGTGACAGGTGCTGCTGTTCAAAAGGGGTGGCCATAAAATACAACTATCTCAGTGACCTCTCAGTACTTTAGTCCATTCTGCCAGCCTTTTTCTTTTGTGTCAAGAAGAGAAATATTTAGTTACTATTCAGTAAAAGTCAGAAGTCATAAATCTTCAGAACGTTAATAGGAGCAATTGTTGTTAAACATGGTTTTGGCTGCATAAATTGGTCTTGGTACATTTGTATTTTTTATAGTTCTTTGCATTCAAAGTAATGTTTTCATGATTTCTCCTATGTTTTCAAGTTGAATTTAAAGGATTTTGAAAAGTAGCTACCTTTTTCCAAAATAGCTTCCTTATTGTGTACCAGGCCCAATACCAAGTGTTTTATGTAAATATGTTGGTACTAGGTCATAGCTAAGAGCAAGCCACTGACTTGTCATTTCTCATCCAGTGATTAAAGATCCTGTTGCCATTCTCACAACGAGAAAAAAACTGAACAAACTGAAAGTTAATGCCTCTTAGATCCATCAGAGGATTGAGGTCACAGAAGAAACTACCACCCCAAAAGTTGGATAGACAGGTGAATAGACAGAATCATAGATTACTGGGAGCAGAAACAGTGCTGGAACAAGCAACCGTTAGATGCTTTCAGGGTAATTGACTAATTGCTGGAAACTGAGCATGGACTAGCTTGAGAGATAAAAACACCTGGAATCCCAGCCAAACATTGTGAGCTTTACCTCTAGGAGTCCACTCAGGTTCTCACTGTGACAATCGGAGAAAATTCCCCTTCTAGCGTCAAGAGAGGGAAAAGTAACCATCTGAAATATACCTAGAGCTTTCTCTTCTCCTTAACAGAGGCCTGCCCTTAAGGAAAACTATTTTACCAGAGCCTAACCAATGTGGGATTACCCAACGTTGGTACCCAATACCAAATGCCCAACTCTAGCCCTCTCTAGTCTTCAATGTGGAGAAAAGGACATACCCAACTCAGACTCACTAAAAGACTGGGACCTAATCATAGGATTTCAGAACACTTCCCCTTCCCCTACACCTTACCACCACATCAGTAGGGTTCCAAGGGATTAAACTGAAAGAATTCCAGGAGTCAGGCTCTATTTAAGAAGGAATATCTAGGGAATCCCAAAGATGGAGAAGACAAAAATATGGATGCTAGAAGAAATTTTAACCTCTAGCATCACAGCTGTAGCAAACTACAGACTAAGTCCTAGCCAGGTAAACATAAAACCTTAACAAAAGGCCTGTTCACTCCAGTTCTTTATACCCAATACATCCTGTCTGGTTTTCAAAAAAAAAAAAAAAAAAATGGTAAGACATGATAAAAGGCAAAATCACAGTCTGAAGAGACAAAGCAAGTATGAGAACCAGGCTCAGAAATGGCAGAGATTTTAGAATTATCAGACCAGGAATTTAAAGTAACTATGATTAATATGCTACAGGTGCTAATAGAAAAAGTGGACAACATGAAAACAGATGGGTAATGTAAGCAGAAAGATGGAAACTCCAAGAAAGCAAGTGATTCACACCCAAAATTATTTTGGGGGCTTACTAGGAGGTGAAAGGACAGCCGTGCTGCCACCCAGTCATCCTCTTGGGTATCAAGCTGCAGCCCTTGCTGACTCAATAGAGTCATGGACCTGTAGGAACATAGTTTCCTTGGTGAGAGGAAATCCTTCTCCTTGCCAGATGAAAAAATTTCCAAGAGATTTACTCATTAAGAATCAAGACATCTGCAAGAAGAGGAGACTAGGTCATTGTTTCCCATTTGAAGGTCCAGCAGGAAGTCCAGTGAGTTTGTTAACATACCCCATGCCTATCTGGACAGAGGAGAGGAGAATTGGAGAGATGTGGTACGGGAAAGCCTGCACTCCCAGAGAGGGACAAGGCAAGGAATTTTTATGGACCCTGTGGCTTAAGGGGTTGACCCATCACAGATGGCAAGATAGGTTTGAGGCAACTTTCTAGTAGTCCACCCAAGAGGCTTTAGAATATAGGTCCAGAGGAGGGTGAGGAAATGCCAAACAGAGCTGCACCTCCCACATCAGGCACTGTGCAGTACAGGAGCACTTCTGAAGAACTTACAAATGAACCCTCCTCGGACTCCTGGCACAGAATGTATCAATATTCTATCAGTGGGACAGAAGTGGCATTAACACAGGAAGAACACCACCAAAGAATTCAGCTAATTACAGACACAGGTTCCTTTTCCTCTCATTCCATCCCTCCCCAACACATGGGAATAGTTAGTCCTTGGAGAGAGAGGGGAAAGGAGAGCTCTCCCAGAGAGAGATCACACCACGTTCCAGGCAGTTAATGTTTCAACTCAGCTTGATCTTGGCATTTGGATTGAGGAACGGAGTTAAATCAAATTTCAGACTAAAGCTTTAAATCAAACAGTGCTTTAATACCTAAAGTAATCTTAAAGTTAAGAAATCCACCCAAGATTTCATTAAGGGACTAGGAGCAGAGATTCAAGAGCAATGTTGGCAATATTCATTGGAAGAAGACCAATTCTTTTCACATCTGCTCCAAACAGAGACGGGACTGTAAACCAGTTTACAGATATTATGGAATTTAATCCATTTAGCAATTTTGTGATGCATGTGTTCTTATCTCTACTTTCTGAAGAATGTATGAGTGAAGTTCAGATTAGTTAAGAAACACTCCCAAGACCCCAAGTATGGGCAGAAGGTGAACCTGAGGTACTTAGACCTCAGCCCAAATTGCTTTCATAAGGATTAGAATACGGAAACCTTCTAAATCGGTAACACTGGTTGAAATTTATTATGCATTGTATGGAGTACAGAAACCTAACAATTCAATGTCCCCTTGTGCTTTATAAACTCACGTGACAGATTAATAATTGTATTATTTCTAAGGTTTACAAATGCATTCTTTTTTCCCAAGGAGAAATCAATTTCACAGCACATTATCTCTAATTTTATTTTCCTAAATAACGTTATCAATTGTCCTTCAATATCCCAAATTTTAACGTTACTTTAAATGAGGACTCCATTAAATTTGGGGATCATTTTAGCTACCAGCAGCGCTTCTTATCCTTTTGCCATTGAAGAGCATGAGACCACGGCTGTGGGGGCTTAGAGGTTCTGCTTGCACGGGTCTCCTTTCCTTTGATTTGCATACTCTTATACGTAGACCATTGTAACACCTATTGTCACTGCTACTAAAAATTAGCAATTTTGCTCTATTTTCCCTCAGTATCATCCTAAATTCCTATTTCTTCTTAAGCTTCTCACAAATACTCACACACTCCTTTCCCAGACACCAGGAAGTCGAGTTCCCACTGCTTCCCTCATTCCTGCGCTGTCTCGCCCACATATCTTTCTTTCATCGGGACCATTTCAAACACTTCTGCATGACCAGAGGATCTCCCAGAATGTCTCCTGCTGAGTGGGAGGAGTCTGAGGGTTTTGCCTTTGAGAGGCCCGGTTAGCCTCTGAGGAACACATGAGCCTGGTTTAATGTTTTTTTGTTCTTCTGCTCAGGGAACTTTTGTATATCTCTTCCCTCCAGCTCAAGTTCATTTAACTGCAAGGGATTCTATGGAGATTTCGGTAGTTGCTCTCCGTTACACCCGTTCTTTGCCTTGACTTCTTGACACAGGTGGTGGAGGCCGTGGTTCTAAGCATTCACATAAACCTGCTCCTGCCTTACAGAGCAGCAGTCTGCTTTCTTTTGTGCTACCCCTGAGCTTTATAATCTCAGGTCCCTGCAGAATACCAAATGCTCCCTTTTTTGATCTTACTGCCAGGAGAGGCATGATGATGCCTGCACTTGCAGCTTCCTTCATCAATGCCAACCATCTGGGATGGTCCAGTCCCTCGTCTCAGGTTTTCAGGCAACTGGGCTTAGAGAAGAGGGAGGCCTGTGTGCAGAATGAGGGTGCTGGGGGTGGAGAGAGGAGGCACTTTGAACCTGGGTTGAGAACAGACAGACTTCTCAGACCCCAAGTTAGTCTGTTTGATCAAAGCCAAAGCTTAGATAAACACCAAAAGTCACGAAAGGAACTAACTCTCCCTCTTCGCTCTCCTGAATGCAAGAAGTTGGTTTGTACATTGTCAATATTAAACCATTTTTAAAAATTCAACCTTGTTTGTATTCCTTCTTACGTGCATTTAAATTGTCCCTATGTACAAGCCAAATATTTTTTCTGTTATCCTAGATTTTAAAGAGCTCATGCTCAGTATGCTGTTGAATAGATGATTTTTTTTTTACAGATCACATATTTGTCATGAAAATTGCTGACACTGAACTGACACAACATTGGGAAACACCTCCATAATAATGTGCAAGTGAAATAGGGAGAGAACTACGGCTTTGCTATGACTTTGAAGGAAAGCCAGCCTTTACTCCACTCCCATCATCAACTAGCACTAGCAAATGAAAGTTATCAGCATATACTAGGGAAAAAAACGAATATGGTTTTCAGTTCCCACCGACGTCATTTCTGAAACACTTGGCATAAGACCTATGAGTCCTGGAGGCTGTTATTTGGTTTTAGCCATTCTAAAAATTACAGGAAAAAAAATCACAGGCTGGTATCAGGTGTCCAAATCTTCATCTCAAAGGATGAATCATAGAACTCTTATAAAAATGCATCCTGCTGCAGTGACAGCTGTCATCCCAAATCTACCCAGTGCAGAGAACTGTGATGACAGTCATTAATTACTTAAATGTGGGATTTAGTTGTGCTTAACATCATGGACAAGAAACTTTTTAAAAAAGTTATTGGAAGTAAAACATCACCCTATTGATAGTGGATAAACCAGCCTAGGGATATGAGATCCTTTAAACAATTATATAAATATTGTAGATAGATATTATTGTGTGGTTTTGTGTGTTTTTCCTACTTGTGAGTAGGTAACGTTCAAATTGAAGAGACTACGCATTTTGTTACTGTTACTTTTGATGTTGGCAGATCTGTCTTTTTTTACTATTTTAGAAAATGTGCAAAATTGCATTCTGACAAACAAAAAGAATCATTGACTTTCGGAGCAGAAGAGCCTATTTTACAGGAAAGGAAACTGAGGTTAAGAGAGAAAATAAATTTCTCGCTTTACATTTCTACAGCTAATTGGCTGCAGAGGAAAGACTAGAACTTATAAGCTTTCAATGCTTTGGTAGTGAGTCAAATAGTATTTTGATAACTTGAACAAAAACTGGACCTTAAAAAATTTTGTTCTCAGGCTTTGCTTTAGTGATTTCTAGTATGTTAGGACTTTACCTGAAAATGGTTGGTCCTTTTTGAATTATGGCAGAAAACCCAGAATTCTGTTGATATTCATTCTGATTTGTGAAGCCAAAAATGTCAGATACTGCAAAACTGAATCTCCAGAATAGATTCTTGTAGAGTCAATCACAAAGAGAAATGGAACAGGAGTCAGGGGAAGCCTCTTGTATCAGAGCGAAGCACATCAGAATGCCGTGAATAAAACATTCACATAGAATACCTGCGAAATCTCCTGGAATCAAAAAACAAAAGGGCATCGGGCTCCCTCTCTCCCTGCCCCCAACCCGGTGACACCCGGAAAATGCTGCATCATTTTCCCAATGCTTGAAGATACCATTCACAACTAGAGGGGTCACTGAAATTCTGACTTTTCCCAACCACTGTGTTGGGCCCTCCTGGAAAACACGTCCGGGCATAGCACACGCCCTCTGAATCTTTGGTCACGCTGTTTACCCAACATCTTCTAAAAAGAAGAAGAGTTGAAATAAATTATAAACTTTTGGTGATACAGAGGAGAAGAAAGAAAAGAAGTCTCTTTGTGCTGGCTAGATTAAGGATTTCTGCACATAAACAGATGTTCTCCTTCTTTTTTCCCTCTTCTAAAAACTTTTAGGTTTTATTCCATCTCTGGCTGCTTTCTTGAGATCACGTGTTGTCAGTGAACCAAAAAAAAAGAAACCAAAGAACCCACCTCTGTTATCTACACTGTGATCTTTGAATTAAACCATTTGAACATGAGATATGTGAGATCTGATTCCATAAGGTTTATTAAAGTAAATTGTCTTAGCAAATATGCCTGTTCCATTTGATTCTGAAGAATAATTGGTTAATGAGAGAATGATTACTTTGTTCAGACATGATTACTGAAAAAATGTTTCATCCATATGTTGCTGAATAATGGGAAATTCTCCAGTGAAGGGGGGACAATGATTAGAAGAAACAAGATAGCTCAAGAAAATATTCCCCAATGTGTTACTAAATTTTTCTTAAACAGACCAACTCTAAGTGAGTATAGAGTTTCTTTGTATAAGCCTGGAAGTTCAAAATGCCTATTAAGATGAAACTTTTTGTTGAAAAAGCGGTAGGTATGCTTCTTTGCCTTTTGAGTCAAAGTAACTGCAGCTTCTTCGAATACATTATGTGACCATAATAGCCATTTTCTATCCCAGCATCATTTGTGTAGCTAATGTTATTCAGATTGTGGCAGTAAAGAGCTGAGCCATATATTGATAGATTTCAAAACATTCAGCAACGTTTTTGGTTAAGGCCTCTTCAGAGGGATTGGCCGCATGACAACTTGATAGGTTAGTTCCTCGTTGAACAGCGGGTAGAGGACACTGGATATTTATCAGTTTTACTTTTAATTGTAAATGGTCTGATGTGGAAAAGCGACCACTTGGCACAGTCCACATTTCTCAAAAATTAAAATCAAATAGGAGAAACAGTTAGTTTGTCTCAATAAAGCTGTTTTGGCCATCTGAGTTGCTAAATGCGAGGACACATTATTCTAGTCTAAAGAATAGAGTTGGCCCTACATCTTGAATGTTAACTCACCCCCACTCCCTACCCAAATGAAACAAAAATAAAACTCCCGTTTTACTTTCACACACGTAAAGAAATGCTAAAGTAATTAACTCTCTTGAATTCGTATCTGGATTTTTCTGCAAATGAATAATCCACTATTTTTTAAGTTAAAGGCATATTTTATTCCTTTAATTATGCTGCATGAGCAATAAATGAGCAGGAGCTGAGTGTCTATGAATAGAGCTGAAGGTTGTAACCAAATAAAATTGTAACTAAGATTATATCTCCCATTTCAGAGAACAAAGTATTATGGATACCGAGCCAGAGCAATTTAGTCTCCCTGGGAATCAGGGAGGTTTCACAGAGTACAAGCTATTTCAGTTGGGTTTTGAAGAATGAGTGGGAGTTCATCCAAGTGAACAAAAGGCAATCTGGGTATGGAGCATAGCTTGTGCAAAGGCACAGAGTCATTCAAGGATGGGGAGTTTTCAAGAGGAAGATAGTTCAATATAGCTAGAGTGTAGCTCTGTGGAACTTTCATACTTAATATGAATATTTGCACTGCACAATTAGAAATGGAGTTCTGGAGCTCAGCAGAATAGGTGGGATTTAAAACATGAATTAGGTGTCATCAGAGTATAGATACTAATTGATATGATAGGACTCAATAAGAACACCTAGAAAGAAGAGAAGAAAATGGAAGAGCAAACCTAGGAGAATTCCAATATTTAAGATATACGAAAAAGGAGAAAAAAGCGAAATTGACAAGGGGAGAAACAAATCAAGGGTTAAAAAGAGGATAAAGAGAAAACAGTGCCCCATGTGCCAAAGGAAAAGAGAATATATAGAGAAAGGAGGCCCAAGAGTGTGAGCAAAGAGGAAAGGTCATATAGAAGAAATACTGAAAAGAAGCCATTGAATCTGGTATCATGGAGGTTAATAATATTACTACCAAAGGAATTTTAAGGCGAGGTTTTAAAATGGGGCCCCCAATTCTTTGACAGTCCCCCCATCAAAGGTTGAGATCTATATTCCCTGGAATCCATCTATGCTCTGTGACTTGTTGACCAATAGAATACGGCAGTATTAAAGTTCTGTTGTCCTTAAGAAACTGGGCGCTCCACTTTCTGTCTCTTGGATGCCTGCTCTTGGCACCTAGACATCATGCTGTAAGTCACCCAAGAGGCTCATGGAATGCCACGATCTAACTTCCAGGCCGTGTGGAAGTCCTTACAAAAAGATCTTCCAGCCACCAGTCTAGTCATCCCTGCTGATGCCCCATGGAACAGAGATGAGATGTCCCTGTAGAGCCCAGCCCAAACTGCAGTCCATGAACAAAATAAAAGACTGTTGTTTCAAGGCAGTAGGTTTTAGGGAGGTTTGTTATGCAGCAACAGTTTCTGGAAGAACTGGTGACAAAATGGCATATAACATCTTTTTAAGTAGGCTGGAAATAAAGGGAAGGAGTTAAATAGGACAATGATTTGAAAGAAGGCAGCATGGAGGTGAAGGTTTGTGAGGATTTAGGATTTTCGAGCAGGGATATGGAGGAAGATACAGGAGAAGGAAAGACTGAGTACACAGGCGAGAGTTGCTATTATTCAGCCAATAAAAAGGAGGCAACACAGTGGAATGGGATGGAATCTAGAACACAGGTGGTACATTTAGCTTGGGAAAGAAGGAGTAGGGATAAACTTCTCAGAAAGAAAGAGATGCAGATAAGTAACTGACAGATTTTTAAAGAAGAAACAAACAGCAGTAGGCAAACTACTGTTGCAAGTGCTCCCTAGTTGAAATCGTATGATTAATTTTAAGCAATCATAAAGAGAGAGGAGATTCTCTTTTAGATTATAAGGGCATGGGGTATATATGATATTCTATTTCTTTCTCTCCACTTTCCAACCCCCAGTCTCTAGCTGAGAGGGAAGGAACAATGGAATATATGAGGTAGCATAAGGTAGAATGATGTTGAATGTATGCAGGTTAATATTGATTTATGAGATAATCTCAAGAAAACAGATGCCATCCATTGGGAAAGCTAGGACATAAGGAGGTCTTTCTTTTCATTTCTACACAAGTGAGATTTTCTGGGGGTATCAAGAAATAAAGTCATTATATCTTTTAAAGGGATTAATGACTTTGACACTCAAAGAGGATTCTTAGCAAGAAAGCCAGAAATGCAAATGCTTTCAGAAGATCCAGAGTGCACTCTATGCACAGAGTGAGAACCTCCTAGAAACTCTAAGTTAAGGCAGCTATCAATTCTTAGCAAGTCAAAGAAGAAGAAGTTAGAGACAGTTCAACACTCCTGAAAGAGAGGTTGGCAAACTACGGTCTACAGGTCAAATCTGGCCCACTGTCAGTTTTCAATATGTCCCATGAGCCAAGATTGTTTCTACATTTATTTTATGGTTGAAAAAAATCAAAACAATAATAATATTTCATGACATTTGAAAATTATATGAAATTCATATTTCAGGGTCAATAAATCAAGTTTTAATGGTATACTGCCACACCCATCCACTTATCTACATCTGCCCTTTACTTCAATAGTGGAGCTGAGTAATTGCAACAGAGACCATATAGCCTACAAAGCCTAAAATATTTACTACCTTCTGGCCCTTTATGGAATAATTTGGCAGCCCCTGAGCCATACGTTTCTTCATTTCTCTTTTATTCTTTCTTTAAAATAGATTGATTTCCCTATATCTATTTCCATGGAGTCAAATTTGATTGACATAGATTTGTGTTAAAAATCGAGTTTGCTTATTTTTAGAAAAAGAAATGGTAATTGAGGGGTGGTTATTGATTTCTCCGTTTCTGAAAACACTTGGAAAAGACCCAGACTCTCAGTGTGTGTCTACCACTGGGCTAGTGTCTCCTCAACAGTCGCACAGACTGCAAGCATATGCTCTTAGCAGAAACATTTTGCTATCCACTTCACAAGTATTTATTGAGCATTGTCCTAGGCATTGCGAGTGTGGCAGGGAAAAAGACAGCCAAAGCCCCTGTCCTCACAGAGGGCACGTTCTTGTAGTGGGAGAGAAACAATAAAGAAGGAAACAGATGGACGAGATAAGTTGAGATTGTGATAAGTGGTATATGTAAAATAAGTAGGGGTGGAGAGTGATTTGGTTGGGATGGGGGAGCTTATGAAGACACGAAGGGGCTCTTGGAGGAAATGATCCTTGAGCTGAAGCCTGAAGGATAGAAGAAATTGGCCGTGCACAAAGCCCAGCGAAGAATGTGCCAGGCAAAGGAAGAGTAAACACAGGTCTGTAGGCTGAGAAAGCCTGGTGTACCTAAGGAAGAGCAAACGTGGGGCTGAGCTTCAGTGAGGGGGGCGGGTATTGGAAGGAAAGAGGGATAGAGGAGGTAAGAAGTAACTCCGACCAGACTGTGATTTAATGTCTTTACATCACCGTGAGGAGTTTGAATTTTATAAACATAATGGGAAGCAACTGATAGGTTTTTAAATGGGGTGAGGTGAGTGACATAGGATTACGTTTTCAAAAGAGCCATCAGTGTTTGCACAGTGATTTTTCGGTTGCAACAGTAGAAGCAGAGAGACTATGGAGGCTGCTGCAGAAGTGTAGGCAAGGAACGACAGGAGCTGGGACTGCGCAGATGGCGAGAAGCGGGAAAATAGGAGTTATGTTTTGGAGGTAAAGCTGGAAGACTTGGATATAAGATGCAAAAAGAAGACAAAGGAGGAGTCAAGTTAGAACGAATCAATGTTTTGAAATTGAGTCCAAGCCTATTCATTCCAAGCCAATATACTGAGATAAAAGTCAAGCTAGGAGTGGGGGAAGTTCAGCCCTGGCGGTGGATGGAAACAGAAAAGCTCAAGAGTGAAGGTGCACGTTCTTCAGGACTGGGAATGACCTCACATCTAAGAGAGAAGGGAGCTGGAGCTGATGCTGTGGGATAAAGCTTGTGGCCGGAGGGAAAAAACACAACACAAGACAAGCTCACTAGCACAAGATAACAAAAGCTCACTGCGTAATACCTTGAGATAAAAAGTAAAACCAAGCCCCCTTGGGCTTATGAAGAGCCCCAAATAAGAAAAGCAACTATCAGATGTTTGTTTTTTGTTTTGTATTATGAAGAAGAGAGACTCACAATCCATAACATAGCTACAGTATTTTGGGTTGATGACCACTGGTGGACACTAGCTAATGTTCTATTACGTTACATGGAAAGTAAGAAAAATTGTAAATATCTTTACTGATAACGAAGTTCAATTGGCAAGTGAGAGGTTGTAAGGACAACAAGCCAGTCTGGCACAGGGAGAACCCCTTCCAGTGTTGAGGTCCTGACAGTGGCTCTGAGGCTGCCTACCCAAGGCCCATGTCCGGATTAGCAGGCAGGAGCAAGTCATGGCCCGGATGCCTTTATGGAAGTTTTGCAACTTCTCTGAAACTTGGGAGGAGTGGAACTTTGAAAAGAAAGCCATTTTCTATATAACTTTGATTTGGGATTTCTTTAAATTATGCTACATATTTTATAAATTTGAAAAATTTTAGAGGAAAACCAAAAGCTTTACTTTGGTAAAAGGGGGCATAAATTTTAAAAGGTTCTGAAACCCTAATCTTACATAGATTCCTCTTGGGACAGATAAGGAAAGTGAAGTAGAATGGTTAAGTGACTTGCCTGAGATCACAGATATAGTTAGGGGCATATCCAGTACTCAAATCCAAGTTTTTTTTTTCTTAATAGTCACATTTAACAGTGTGATCATAAAATGGAGCTCCCACCCAGTGCTGCCTCCTGCAACAAGGACAGCGAGGGGCCACCACGGTAAGAAGGGTCTCATCAGATACCAGCCTGGACTCAGAAACACACAGCTCAGGTATATTTCACACTACATGCACCTTCACTGGGGAAGAAAATGAGTCAATTAGAATGAAAATACTTATTTAAAATAGTACTTAAATATTTTTTCTAAATTTCTACATTTCTTAAAATATTTCGCTCCAGATCCTGAAAGCTGACTCATTCACCATGATTTCACTTTCCTTACGCTTCACCTGTGGAGTTCAAGGGCTGGCAAAAGTCATCTGTCTTCAACTTGCTCAAGATGACTTGTTTTAAAGTTCTAGATGCAAAACTCATGTCAATCCTCACTTTATCCATGTCTTTTTTTCCCCCCATTATCATCACAGTATGACAAGCAAAATCTTTTATTGCAACAGCCTTTTTGCCGCATAGCAATATGCTTAATGTTTTGTTTGTGGGAAAAAGGCTTAAAATGCTATTTTTCTTCTCTTCATTTAGAAGCAATCAGTCTCCCTCTCACTGAGCTCTTTCTATAGGCAACCCATATCCAGAATTACACCACATCAGCTGAGTGGGAAAAACACAGGCATTGTTTCTTTTTTTATAAGCAAAGTAGTATTTGCCAGTTAAATCCCCAGGTAGTTAGCTTTCAAACAGTCAGATATAAAATTAGCAAATGAAACATCTGTTCCTCACTATTATTTTATAATCACATTAATTGGCAGATGTCTTTAGGTACCAGAGAAGACCATATCAGCCATTACAGGCATTTCCATAGGGTTATGCTGTCACCACTGGACATCACACCCTACCAGACCATCTCAGCGGGAGACAAAGTTGCACTGGACTCAGGGAGCAGCCAACTTTCTCTTTGTGCAGAACCTCCTGGCAGTAGGGCTAACTGCCCCCTAACAACAGGAAACAGGATGCCCTGTTACATGCCATTGTGGAGAACCTCACTCTCCCTGCTGCCAGGTTTGGTTTTTCAATTATCATGTAGTTTGCACAAAAGCACTGTGCCAATTCAATTACTGCCTGATTAATGGAGTGTTGCAGGTTTATTTCAGGGGTCTAGCTATCTATTAATTAGCATATTGGGGCCTATACTCTACTGTTTTGTCCTGATATGCTTTGAAAAGTCCCCAGTGCAATTAAAAAACTCTAATATGCTTTAAATAGTTATTTGAGAAAACACATCCAGACTTTTTTAAACTCCTCAGGGATTTTTTAAGCACATCCAGATTTATTATAAGGCATATAAAGTTCCTTTAAAAACACATTTTTCTTTCCTCTACTAGATTCTGGAGTTTATCTGTACCAGACGAGCAGTTCTGTGGTGAGCAATAGAGCTCCTTTTTCCTGGATCTGGGGAAGAGACATCCTCAGAGAAGACCAATTTGAGAATTTCACTGAGTGGTTTGCTTCCATAGCATCTTCTCCAGTTTTCTTTGAATTGTAAACTCAGTTAGGGACTGAATCTAAGGTGGAGTCTCTCAAGGCATCTAGATTGAGTTCTGGCAGTATTCGATAAAAACAAGCAACTATTAGGCTGAGTTGTGAACAATATTGAATTTCTTTGGCTTTTTTTTTTTTTTCCTGCTGAAGAACGTCATTGAGACTGAATGCCCCTTAGTGGGCAAATAAAGATCCTCTTCTTTGTCATTGCTGTGTTCGCCACTTTTGTGTATGGCCACTTTTATGTACCAAGGGATAGGAAAAATATAGACCCTACCGTTAATCTTTGCAAATATTGCCTATAAATTCAAGATGTTGGAGATAGTATGTAGACTCATTTGCTTGCAACAGAATACTCATGCAAAAGAAGGATGGGAGATCAGACTGGAATAGAAGAGTGTGGCTGCATTTTTAAGATCCAGGCTGACAATGTTACTTATGGCTTTGGCATCAAAGAACACTGACGGTGTCATGATACTATACTTTAAGTATGAACAATACTTTAAGTATATATGTCATATATTAAGTAATACATGAATGTAAAATATATGTAATATATGTAAAATATATGATGAATATCTAATAATGTATGTAATGTATTAAATTTGAACAATACTTTAAGAATCTGAATCTTATGTCAACAGGTGAGATAACCAGGAGATAGAGTGCAGGAAAGAACAGTGGCCAAATAGGAGGTCATTTCAAATTCAACAGTCATGTGATGGAAAATAAACACCACCAATGCCAGGTGATAGATTTTCCACTTAAGAGACAACATAGTAAGATGTGAACCAACAGCTATGTCATAT
Organism: Diceros bicornis minor; assembly: GCF_020826845.1. Lineage (NCBI taxonomy): Eukaryota > Metazoa > Chordata > Mammalia > Perissodactyla > Rhinocerotidae > Diceros > Diceros bicornis. The sequence goes on along the minus strand of NC_080779.1, from coordinate 9,546,659 downwards.
ACCACCTACCACGTAACAACCTGAGTGTTTCCAACTACAGGATGGGGATCATGGCCTGAGGGCCTGAAAATTTTGCAAAAATAATGGAATATTTGCCAACAATGTTCTCTTTGGTAGGAGGAATGCTACATTACATGCATCCAGTAAAGCACAAATATTTCAGGGTAATGATTTTATAACATCTCTCCCACACAGTAGATCTTCAATTATTTTTTGAAATAACTAAAATATTCAACACCATGGGTCCAATGGATTTAAGTTCTAGTTGGGTCCGGCACCAGGCTAGGGTAAATACAAAATGATTATATGGATACAGTTCCCTCTGTATTGCTAGCTCACACAGTGGCTCTGTGACAAGTAAGCACACAAAAGCCAGCAGTAATGCAGATAGAATAACATCCACATATTGTTGAATTTTCCAATCTTCCAGAAGTATTGTGCCTCAGAAATACTTGCAGAAGACTAATAGGGAAAGTGGCCCCTTATATCCCCTGAAAACAATACCTTTTTGTACATTTATTCATTCATTCCTACATTCATTTGTTCAACACTATCAGTGGGTCGGTATGCTAAGGACCATGTTAAACATGATGCATGTTCTAAGTGCTGCCCTCAGCTAGCCTGGGGCTTCATCACTCTTTATCCTGTATTCGTGAAAGGATATCAGCATAAATTATTATCCTGAGAAATGGATTCAACCATTAACTTTCACAACTTGTTTATCTCATAAGGTATGGAAGGTCAGATGATAGAAAAAATGAATAAGAATCTTTATTTTCTATAATTCAGAGCCTACTGCATTTGTTAAAGAAATCCTTCCTTACCCAAAATACCTACCTATTGCAAGAAGAGGAATAAACATTCCAGAAATCATCTAATTTTCCTGCTGAAAACTTCAGGATATGAATATGCCAAGTGTGGAGTCATTTGCATCTGTAAAGTGCTACCTTGATGTAAAAATAAAAGAAATGTTTATGTCCTAAGAAAAATAGTAGGATTGTTAAATGTATATTTTATAAAATAGGAAATAAAGTCAAGGTTTATAATTTTGAATAACATCAACTTTCTGCCCTGTGTTATGATTGTTGTTTTTTTCCCAGATCAGACCCATCGTCGCTAGCTTTCCCACTTGAATGGTGAGTGACTTATTCTGATTCAGTCCACAGGGAATGATGACATGAGGCATTTGCTACCAGCAGTGAAGTGTAAGCAAGTCCAAATGCTTAACACGGTGAGTGGTGAAGGATGTAAAATTAACTAGATCATGCCCACTGTAGGCTCCAGGGCAGTGGGGCCCACGGAACTTCACAACCCCCAGGAGACTGGAGCAGAAGTTAGAAAACAAGAAAACAGAGCCTTTGGGGATGAGTGCATAACTTAATAACGCTGGAGCAATAAGTCAAAAGTTAGTGTTTCCAACTCTGAAAAATTCCTCGTTTATTTTATTCTCCTTGCTCTGATATGCTGCGTGTATATTTACATAGTTGAAACTGAACACATTAGGATCACTAAATATCATAACTGATTTTTCAAATTCAGTGTGCAACCCCCTAAAGTATTTCAGTCATATATTTCCCAATCTGAACTTTCAAAGTTGTGTACTATAAGAGAAATTTATTCCATATGCTTCACAGCTAATCGTGAATGTGTGCCCAACATTCCAAAAAATACACATTGTTTTCACTTCCAAAATTTAAAAAGAGTAGAGTAAAGGTTTTCTGAGAATGGCTGGAAAATATTGAAAAAGGACTTAAAGATACTCTTAAATTATTAAACAAACTTTATGCGATTTCAAAAACATTTGTCTTGTATTTAACCCTTTGTTGTTACAGAGAGATTTAATTTTCAAAACATATTTTTCTAATAAATGAAAACAAGGTCTCTGAGAACAAACAAGTAACTTGGTTAAAATAGTCAGTGTTCAGAACCACCAGGAGAAAAATGAGAATTTCAATAACGTCCAGGAAATAATCTAACCAGTAAATAAATTTGACTTGTGAAGTTTAATTTTTGTTACAAATTTAAAATCTTTTGAAAAAATGTATTCTCAAAGCAAAATATTGAACTATTTCAATTTCAAAATAGTATCAACACCCCTGATAATCTCAATGAACTCTTTTCCTCTAAAATAATATTTTTAAAAAATTAGCATGATTATGTTTTTTAACAGTGTTCATAATTATCATGTTAGCATCATTTAGAAAGCAACTTAAAGTGAGTTAGGTCACAGGCAATATTTAATTATCTCACCAAAAGCTAAGTAGGTTTCTTATGTTACTTTAGAAGTTTTTTAAATTGGTTAATTTTTGAAATGTCATTAATATCCTTTTTCTAGTCAAATGATCATAAAATTATAAAAATTATTATTAGATTAAAAAACACATACTCCCTTTGCCCTAAAGTAGAAAATAAACTTTCTGTTCATTTTCTGTTTTGAATTATTGTCAGGAATCTTAGCCTATACATTTCTGTGAGGCAACTTAAAAAAATGATGTTTTATTAGGTCAACTAAAAAAGTGTTTAAAAAGATCTAAGCATTTCTGTGAAATTTTCCCTGTGTTTAGGAGAAAGATGAATACACTTTTAGTTTTGCACTTCATGCCAAGTTTCAACCCAGAGAGGATGTTTATGGTTCAGATATAAAACCTCAGAAATATAAATGTGAAGACAACCTTAACTACAGTGTTGCAAATGCAATGTTGTAATTTTATATGTTAATCTATCAATACACAGCATGTGCAAACATATGTTTATAGACAGGGAGACAAGAATATACAAATGAGGAGATAAAATTCTTGTATCTCATTTGACACTCTATAATTTCTATCAATTTATGAATGTTTTGTTTTTGTGTTATGATTTCATTTGAAGGTGACATAATGCAACTTGGGCTTATTTGCAAAGGCCTCATCACTAACATTCCCAAAGCTGGAGCTGCCAGCCTGCTCGGAAGATGGGGAAGAAACTCTGCCTGCCGGGACCCTTACAGGCAGCACTAGGCAATCAGAACATCGTGCAATGGGAAACTTTTTGAGGTTTTTTGGTAGGCAACACAGGTATGCATTCAATTTTACGAGCGCATCTGGTTTATCTACATTCTAAATTTGGCCCTCAGGGTTCAGCAGAAAATTTGTGGTAAAAGAAAGATAAAACAGTGCTTTAACAGTCTTCCTCTGACCCACCAAAGGAGCCCAGCTCATTTGTTAACCATTATGAAACTGAAACAAAATTCAGGGACAAACAAGACAACTTATTTTGTGAAGAAGCCCCCTGTGCAAAAGATATTCCTCTGTTGATGGCATGGACCCCATTGCGTGGTCCTCAGCCAAAGATTAAAGAAGATTCGAGGCCCTGTTTGCTTCTTTTCTTGTTTTTACTCAAGTTACAATAAGATTTTGCAAAATGTTTAGGTGAAGTATGCTATGGAATTAGCAGATGGCTTTAATTTTCTGTTGGGATCGTAAGGCATATCCCAATTTTCCTTGTTAATGTGGTGGATGAGTTTTAGGCAGGTTTAAAATTCCAAGTTTAAATTTGATAGTTGCATAAGGAATGCAAAATTATATTATTAAAAGTTGGTATCAGGGTTTTTAGAAGCTATATAAGAAAGCTTTAAGTAGTGTATGGTAGCAAAGAGTTTTTTTAGAAATTATATTTCTAAGAGACAGATAATTGGGGCTAAAATTCTTAAGATATATTTTGCTTCCCTGGAAAAAGATCTACGATCATTAAAGCTGATTTTTGGATTATTTTTCCAAAGTAATCTAGCTGTTTTCTCATTGAAAATAGATATGTGTTATAAACAATTTAGACCAATACATATAGCTTAAGTGGTAATAGATTTCTAACATTCAAACATCATCACCACACTAACGTGTTTTTGTCTAACCTTTTTCTATGGACATATACACAACACACACTTTTTATGAAAATAGTATCATAATATCCATATTTTGTAAACTTCCTTTTGTTTCTTTAACTATGTGAAAAAATTACGTGTTCGGGAGTATGCATTTATAAACACGTGCCTTCATGTCAACAAATATAGATTTATATTCTCAATTTTATTTTCTGAATAGAAATTTCTTTTAGGGAGATATAGTTACTTAAATATTCCTCTATTGTTGGATACATAGAGTGTTTCTAATGTTTTGCTGTTACAAGCCAGGATAGCAAAGGATAGTACTATTTTTCCATTCAAACAATATTTGTATACTCTCTTCTTTTTTCATTAGTTGTAATAAATTATTTGCATTTTTCTTATTAATTTGTAAGAATTCTTTAAACATAATGATAATATTTTGTCATAAGTTTGTCAGTTTTTTAAAAAATTTTAATTATGATGTCACTTTTAGCCACATAAAAGTGTTTTAATGTGCTCAAATAATTTGTAGTTTTCTTATTATAATTTCTGGGAAAAAAACCATTTTCATTTATACCTGTAAAATTGAAGTATTTTGATGCTTTATGGAACAAAAGCCCACTCCTTATGTATATTACTATTCAGGTTAAATATAGTTTCAACAGTCAGTTCATTAACTCTGATAACACTTTTATAATTTATTGTTCAATAATGTTGTCTCTTACAGGAATAGTGAAGCTCACTGAACCTAAAGTTTAGCATACATTTTCAAATTATAAAAATAGGAGATATTAGTAAGAAAGAATTATTGAAAAGAAATACTTAGGACCTCCTAAAATCCTGTTGGGTCATCTCCAGATTTCAGTAGCATGAATAGTAAAATTCTGGTTACCTCTTGATTTATTAGCCATTTATTTATTTATTTATTATTGAGATATAATTGACATACAATATTATATTACTTTCAGGTGTACAACATAATGATTCGATATTTGTATATATTACAAAACGATCACCATGATAAGTCTAGTTAAATTTCATACCATACAGAGTCACAGAGTGGTTTTTCCTGCTATGGGAACTTTTAAGATCTCCTCTCATAGCAACTTTCAAATATGCAATACAGTATTATTAACTAGAATCTCATGCTGTACATTATATCCTCATGACTCATTTTTTTTTATAACTGGAAATTTATACCTTTTGACTCCCTTTGACCATTTCATCCACCCCCTCTCCCCCCACCTCTGGCAACCTCCGATCTGTTCTCTGGATCTATGAGCTTGTTTTTTTTTTCTTGTTTAGATTCCATGTGTAAGTGAGATCGTATAGCATTTGTCTTTCTCTTTCTGACTTGTTTCACTTAGCATAATGTCCTAAAGGTCCATCGATATTGCTACAAATGACAAGATTTTCTTCTTTTATGGATGAATAATATCCCATTGTGTATATATGCTACATCTTCTTTCTCCGTTCATCCACCAATCACCACTTAGGTTGTTTCCATGTCTTGGATATTGTAAAGAATGCTACAATGAACATGGAGGTGCATATATCTTCTCAAGTTAGTGTTTTCATTTTCTTCAGATAAACACTCAGAAGTGGAATTGCTGGATCATATGGTAATTCTACTTTTAGTTTTTCTTTTTTTTTTTTTTTGTGAGGAAGATCAGCCCTGAGCTAACATCCGTGCTAATCCTCCTCTTTTTGCTGAGGAAGACCGGCTCTGAGCTCATGTCTCTTGCCAATCTTCCTCCTTTTTTTTCCCCAAAACCCCAGTAGATAGTTGTACGTCATAGTTGCACATCCTTCTAGTTGCTGTATGTGGGACGCTGCCTCAGCATGGCTGGAGAAGTGGTGCTTTGGTGCGCACCCGGGATCCAAACCCGGGCCACCAGTAGCAGAACGCGTGCACTTAGCTGCTAAGCCACAGGGCCGGCCCGTCTACTTTTATTTTTTTGAGGAACCTCCATACTGTTTTCCATAGTGGCTGCACAAATTTACATCCCCAACAACAGTGCACAAGGCTTCCCTTCTCTACACATCCTCATCAGCACTTGTTATTTCTTGTCTTTTGGATAATCGCCATTATAACAGGTATGAGGTGAAGTCTCACTGTGATTTTCATTTGCATTTCCCTGATGGTTAGTTGAGCATCTTTTCATATACCTGTTAGTATGTCTTTTTGGAAAAATGTCTACTCAGATATTTTGCCCATTTTTTAATCAGATAGTTTTTTTGCTATTCAGTTGTATGAGTTCTTTATATATTTTGGATAATAACTCCTTATCAGATATATGATTTATAAATATTTTCTCCCATTCAGTAGGTTGCCTTTCACTTTGTTGATGGTTTCCTTTGCTGTGCAGAAGCTTTTTGATTTGATGTAGTCCCACTTGTTTATTTTTACTTTTGTTCCTTTTGCTTTTGGTGTCAAATCCAAAAAAATTATCATTAAGACCAATGGCAAGAGGCTTATCACCTATGTTTTCTTCTAGGAGTTTTATGGTTTCAGGTCTTATGTTCACGTCTTTAATCCACGTTGAGTTACTTTTTGTGTGTTCTGTAAGAGGGTGGTCCAGTTTCATTCTTATCTGTGTGGCTGTCCAATTTTCTCAGCACCATTTATTGAAGAGATTGTCCTTTCCCCATTGTATACCCTTGGCTCCTTTGTCATAAATTAATTGACATAAATTAATTGATGTGTGGGTTTATTTCTGAGCTCTTTATTCTGATCCATTGATCTGTGTGTCTGTTTTTATGCCAATATCGTACTGTTTTGAGCGTGATGCCTCCAGTTTTGTTCTTCTTTCTCAAGATTGCTTTGACTATTTGGGATCTTTTTTGTTTCCATACAAACTTTAGGGTTGTTTGTTCTGTTTATGTGAAAAATGTCATTGGAATTTTGTTAAGTATTGCATTGAATCTATCGATTGCTGTGGATAGTAAGGATATTTTAACAATTTTAATTCTTCTGATCCATGAGCACAAACTGTCTTTCCATTTATTTGTGTCTTCTTCAATTTCTTTCAACAATGTTTTATGGTTTTCAGTGTACAGGTTTTTCATTTCCTTGGTTAAATTTATACATAGGTATCTTATTTTGTTGATGCAATTATAAGTGGAATCGTTTTCTTAATGTATTTTTCTGATAGTTCATTGTTAGTGTATAGAAACACAACAGATTTCTGTATATTTAATTTGTATACTACAGTATTTTTTAGTTCTAACCATTTTTTGATGGTGTCTTTAGGATTTTCTATGTATAATATCATGTCATCTACAAATAGTGATAGTTTTACTTCTTCCTTTCCAATTTGGATGCTTTTGATTTCTTTTTCTTGCCTGATTGCTCTGGCTAGGACTTCCAATACTATGTTGAATAAAAGCAGTGAGAGTGGGCATCTTTGTCTTATTCTTGATCTTCTTTTCCCCATTGAGTATGATGTTATCTGTGGGCTTGTCATATATGGCCTTTATTATGGTGAGGTACCTTCCCTCTGTACCCACTTTGCTGGGAGTTTTTATCATAAATCGATGTTGAATTTTTTCAAATGCTTTTTCTGCTTCTATTGAGATGATCGTATAATTTTTATCTTTCATTTTTTTAATGTGGTATATATCACATTGATTGATTTGTCAATGTCGAAACATTCTTGCATCCCTGGAATAAATCCCACTTGATCATGGTGTATGATCCTTTTAATGTATTTTAGAACTGGGTTTGCTAATATTTTGTTGAGAATTTTTGCATCTATATTCATCAGAGATTCTGGCCTGTAATTTTCTGTTCTTGTGGTATCCTTGTCTGGTTTTGGTAACAGGGTAATGCTGACCTCATAAAATCAGTTAGGAAATGTTGACTTCTTCTATTTTTTAGAAGAGTTTGAGAATTGGTGTTAAATTTTCTTTGAATGTTTGGTAGAATTCACCAGTGAAGCCATCTGGTTCTGGACTTGTGTTTGTTAGGAAGTTTTTCATTGCTGAGTCAGTCTCCTTACTAGTAATCAGTGAATGCAGATTTTCTATTTCTGTATGATTGAGTCTTTTGGAAGGTTGTGTATTTCTAGGAATTTATCCATTTCTTCTAGGTTGTGCAATTTGTTGGTGTACAATTGTTTGTAGTAGTCTTTTATGGTCCTTTGTGTTTCTGTGGTATCAGTTTTAAAGTCTCCTCTTTCATTTCTGATTTTATTTATTTGAGTTTTCTCCCTTTCTTGGTGAGTCTAGCTAAAGGTTTGTCAACTTTGTTTATCTTTTCAAAAAACCAGTTCCATTTTATTAATCTTTTTATTTTTGTTTTAGTTTCTATTTCATTTTTTTTCTTCCGTGAACTTTTTACTTCCTTCCTTCTGCTAATGTTAGGCTTCATTTGTTTTTCTTTTTTTCAGTTCCTTGAGGTGTAAAATTAGGTTGTTTATTTGATATTTTTTCTTGTTTCTTGAGTTAGGCATTTATCGCTATGATCTTCCCTCGTGGAACTGCTTTTGCTGCATTCCATAAGTTTTTGTATGTTGTATTTCCATTTTCAGCATCTCAAGGTATTTTTTGATTTTGCCTTTGATTTCTTCATTGATCCATTGGTTGTTCAGTAGCATGGTGTGAAATCTCCACATATTTGTGGATTTTCCAATTTTCTTCTTGTAATTGATTTCTAGTTTCATACCATTGTGGTCAGAAAAAGATGCTTGATATGATTTCAATCCTTGTAACTTTATTAACTTGTTTTGTGGATATAATCTATCCTGAAGATGTTCCATATGCATTTCTGTATTCCGTTGCTTTTTCATAGAATGTTCTGTTTATAAGTGTCAAGTCCATCTGGTCTGATGTGTTGTTTAAGGCTGATTTTTCTTATTGATTTTCTGTCTGGATAATCTGTTTATTGACATAAGTGAGGCAATAAACATTATTATATTACTATCTATTTCTTCCTTTAGGTCTGTTAATATTGCTTTATATATTTAGATGCTCCCATGTTGGGTGTATAAATATTTATGAATGTTATATCTTCTGGTTGGATTGACCCTGTTATCATTATGTAATGCCCTTCTTTGTCTATTATTGCAGGCTCTGTTTTAAAGGCTATTTAGTTTGATACAAGTATAGCTCCTCCAGCTTTCTTCTGGGTCCCATTTGCATGGAATGTCTTTTTCCATCCCTTCACTTTCAGTCTCTGTGTGTCCTTATATCTGACATGAGTCTCTTGTAGGCAGCATATAGGTGGGTCTTGTTTTTTAATCCATTCACCCACTCTATGTCTTTTGATTGGATAATTTAGTCCATTTACATTTAAAGTAATTATTGATAAATATGTACTTATTGCCATTTTGTTAATTGTTTCCTGGCTGTTTTGTATTTCCTTTGTTCCTTTCTGCTTCTCTAGCTCTCTTCCTTTGTGGTTTGATGACTTTCTTTAGTGGTATGGTTAGATTCCTTTCTCATTATCTTTTGTGTATCTACTATAGATTTTTGTTGTGTGGTTACCATAAGGCTTACATATAGCAAGTTACATTTATAACAGTCTACTTTAAGCTGATAATATCTTAAGTTTGAATGCATTCTAAAGCTTTACATATTTACACCCCCCCCAACGTTTTATGTATTTGATGCCACATTTTACATCTTTTGATCTTATGTATCCCTTAACAAATTAGTGTAGTTACAGTTATTTTTACTACTTTTGTCTTTTAACCTTCATACTAGCTTTATAAGTGATTAACCCACAACCTTTACTATATATTTGCCTTTACCAGTGAGATTTATACTTTCATATGTTTTCTTTTTATCAGTTAGTGATCTTTCTTTTCAGCTTAAAAAGTCACTTTAACATTTATTGTAAGGCCAGTTTAGTAGATGAATTCTTTTAGCTTTTGTTTGTCTAGAAAATTCTTTATCTCTCCTTCAATTCTGAATGATAACTGTACTGGGTAGATGATTCTTGATTCGAAGTTTTTCCTTTCAGCACTTTGAATATATCCTGCCACTCCCTTCTGGCCTGCAAAGTTTCTGCTGACAAATCTGCTGATAGTCTTATAGGGGTTCCCTTGCATGTAACAGGCTGATTTTCTCTTGCTGCTTTTAAGGTTCTCTTCTTGTCTTTAACTTTTGACGTTTTAATTATAACATGTCTTATGGGTCTCTGTGTCTCTGGGTCTCGTGTGGGTCTCTATGGGTTCTTCTTATTTGTAACTCTCTAGGCTTCCTGGATTTGTATGTCTGTTTCCTTTCCCAGGTTAGAAAACTTTTCAACCATTATTTCTTCAAATAAGTTTTCTATCCCTTTGTCCCTCTCTCTCTTTTCCTTCTGGGATTCTTATAATGTGTATGCTTGTCTACTTGATGTTGTCTCATAAGTCTCTTAAGCTATATTCACTTTTTTCATTTGTTTCTTTTTTTGCTGCTCTAATTGGATGATTTCCTCTGCCCTGTCTTTGAGTTCACTGATCCTCGCTTTTGCTTCACCTACTCTACTGTTGAAGCCCTCTAGTGTATTTTTTAGTTCAGTTATTGTATTCTTCAGTCTGTGATTTCTATTTGGTACTTTCTTATATTTTCTGTGTCTTTGTTGAAGTTCTGACTGTGTTCATCCATTTTTCTCCTGAGTTTGATGAGCATCTTTATGACCATTACTTTGAACATTTTATCACGCAAATTACTTATCCCTGTTTCATTAAGGTTTTTTCTGAAGTTTTATCTTGTTGTTTGGAATATATTCCTCTGTTTCTCTATTTTCCTTGACTCTCTGTGTTGGTTTCTATGCATTAGATGAAAAAGCCACCTCTCCGAGTCTTGAAATGTTGGCCTTGTGTAGGAGATGAATATTATTGTTCAACTTTGCCCTAGCTCTTTGTTGTCTCTCAAACCTTTGTGATTGTCCAAGCAGGCTATTTTATTTTTCATAGCTCCCAGTAACTGAGGGTGTGCCAAGACCAGTCAGTGTCCCAAAGGGGAGGATTTCAATCAGCTCCTAGATTCAGGCTGATTAGAAGTCAGACCCTCAGGAAACAGCTTTTAAAGAGTGCATATATGTACATTCCTGTGGGAGTGCAAGTGTAACCTCATGAGCCACCAGAGCCAGGTGATCTAGAGGTGTCCCCTGGGCAGCAGTCACAAATTTGGGGGTCCAGATGAGTGTATAAGCTGTTTTCTGAGAGATACTGGTAATTTGTAGTGAAATAGAGGGAGAACACAAAGATAGCATTCCCCAGCCCATGTTCCCTGAGAGTAGCTCTGTAGCCTCTAGATGTGTGCCAAACCTAAAGCCTGCTCCTAAGGCTAAAGCTTCTGGACAAGCAAATAGGCCTCTTCTCAGAAAGACTGGGAGTGTGTTTTAGTCTGCTGTCTTTGCAGTGCCCTGGGGGAGATAGTCTACTATAAGCTGTCACGCCAATTGTTAAAGTCCTGTCGGACCCAGGAAAGCAAGCCACCCTGCCCTCCAGAGCCTGGCGATCGAGGGGTATACCCTGGGTGGCAACCACAAAAGCTAAGTCTCCAGATGTAAAAATTGGGGCACCAGACATGTATAGAAGCTCCCCTCCAGGAGATACTGGTGCTCTGGAGCACAGCAGAAGGACAGTGTGAAGATGGTCCTGTTGGCTGGAGCAAGGCAGAAGGAGAGTATAAAGATGACATCTGCAAAACAGAAAATCAAAGAAAAGAGGAAAAGAAGAAGAAAAGAAAAACAAGATGATACCCACTAGTTTTAGCAAGGCAGAGGGAGACTAGGAAGATGCTGCTCACCAGTTCCTTCCCCAGAGAGTATCCCAGCCAGCACCTGACCCTTGGACTAACTCTTTATAATTAGCAAATGAGTCTCTTTCACATAGTCTGGGCACTTTTCAAAGGGTTGCTTCTGTGCAGGGCCCTAGTGCAGGTAAATTCGCATGCTAGCTTTTTAAGAACCATTCCTCAATTTGCCACAGCCTTATGGGTCTCCTGGGTGCAAGCCCAATGGGTCTTCAAAGCCAGATGTTTTGGGAACTGGTCTCTCAGGTGCCAGTCTTAAAAGCAGGAGTGCCTGATGTAGAGTATAAACCCTTTGCTCCTCAGGGAGAAACTCCAAGTTTTGAGTTTTCTCCTGATTGTGGGTCACCGTGCAAGGGGTGGGTGGGGTTTATGGCAAAATTGCGTGGTTTCCTTCTCATTTGCCAGATGTGAAGGGGTCGCACTGCCAGTTTTTAGGTTTTATTCAGAGTAAATTGTTCCATATATAGCTGTAAATTTGGTGTGTCCATAGGAGAAGGTGAATTCAGAATCTTCCTATGTTGCCCTCTTGAACAAGAACTCTAGCCATTTATTTTTTAAATCACCAGATATTTTCTGACTACCTGCTTTTTGGCAGACACTGACCTAGGTAAAAGTTATATAGAGCAGAAGGAGCATGGTACCCTCACTAGTGAAGCTAAAATTATTGACAACAAGGGGAGTATTAAAGTTTAAAAAAAATTTGTAATTGTTAGAAAGGAGAGGCAGGTACTGCCTGAGATTATAATTGAGGAACTAGCTCTGGCCTGAGGTGATCAGGGAGGGCTTCCTTGAAGAAGTGACATTTTAGCTGAGATTTGACAGATGGTTTAAAATTAGCAAGGAAGGTAATAAGGAAAGCAGATTATAGTCCAGGCAGAAGAGGCATGTGCAAAGGCAATGACGTGGGGAGGAGACTGGCACAAAAGATGTTCTGAAAATAGCAATAACAAAGTGAGCAATGACTAAAGGGCAGTCATCTGAGGCGAAGTGAGAAAGATAGATTAGTTCTAGAGTACGTAAGGCCTGTTGACAGTGGTGACGATTTTGCCATTAGGCACTGAGTGGCTGGCAGATTCTATAGATGTCTAGTGAAATGGGGAACACTCAAGGTAACCAAGTTTCCAACAAGTGTTGAGGGAAAGGATAGAGATTACGAATTCAAATTTTAACAGGTAAAGTTTGACATGCTTATGAGATTATATTATGGAATGGAAACTTTCAATAAACCTTAGATAGATGGTTGGATATATGGATCTAAATCTCTGAGTGAAAGTCTAGAACAGTTATCCTCACCCAGCCATACTATTGCCAAATGTAAGTTCTTGATTGGTATTTGAGGCTGTACAGGCAAATAAGATCACCTAAGGTTATAGAGTAAGAAGAGAAGAGGGCCAAAGACCGAGTCTTAGGAAATTCTAATTGTTAAAGTCGGGAAGAGGAGTGGGGATGCCTTCAAAAGAATCTAATAAAGAATAACCAGGAGATATGGATGCAAAAGTTGTACTCCCATCATGGTTTGTCATTGACACCAATTGTGTTAGTTATCTATTGCTATGTAACAAATGACTCCAAAACTTAGCTTAGCATTCTAAAACAGTAAACATGTATTATCTCACACAGTTTCTGAAATTCAAGAATCTATGAGCTTCTCATCTGAGTGGTTCTGGCGCGGGGTCTTTCACAAGATTTCAATCAAATTCTCACTTCAGGCTACAATCATCTTCAGGTTGGACTGGGGTTGGGAAATCTGCTTCCAAGCTCATTACTACGGTTGTTGGCAGACTCAGTTTCTCACTGGCTGGTAACCAGATGTTTCAGGACCTCACCACAAGGGCCTCACAGTAGGGCTGCTTAAAACATGACAGCTTGCTTCCCTCAGTATGAGATATCGCAGAAAGAGAGGCAGAGAATCCAAGACAGAAGTCACAGGCTTTTTATAACCTAATCTCGTTAGTGCCATACATCACGTTTGCCATTCGTTAGTGAGAGTCGCTAAATCCAGCCCACACTCAAGGGGAGCAGAATTAAACTCCATCTCTTGGAGCCTCTGTGACTCTTCTGCGGAATTCTTGCTTGAAAGTTTGTGATTGACATCCGGCCAAGCAATGAATTGACTCGACCTGAGTAAGTTGCTGTCTCCCAGTCACATCTGCTCTGGAGAGCAAAGTCCCTTAGTCCAAACACATTGTAATGCTCGCCTTGAGGAAAGAGCAGTTTGCTCTGCCTCCCAGAGAAGCAGTTTTCAGAGAGAAGTGTGCCCTGGCGAGTAGGGTCTGTTTGTCAAAGGGAAAAATCAGTTGGATCTAGGAAAAAGGAGTTAACTCATTTAGCTATTGCCCCTTTGCCCTCTGTGGTTAGCTACAATCAGATTTTCATTAAAAAATAGGTTTATATCCTACATGATTTTTCTGTGGAAAAAATGATAATGCCTGACTTTGGCAGCAAGAATTAGTTTACCAAGATCAGATAAAGCTCAATATTTTAGTGAAAACTTGAATATTTCCAAAATATTAACTGACTTTATCTCCTAGGGAAAAAAAATGTATTACCAAAAATATAGATTTCATTTTTCTCAAATGTTCTTAGTTAGTAAATGATATTATAACCCCCTACTCAATTGGCCCAAGGCTAAGAATTTTAAAGCATTTTCCCTGGGTGAGCTTGAGTAGTAGAAACTAGCTTGAATTGAAGTTAAAGATAAAATGAATTTGACCTTTGATGCATTCACTGGCTAACACAGTTCACCCAGCACCGTTATCATCAGCTGACCACGTGTTGACTGCCCATCACGGGCACTGCTTATTCCCTTTTCTTCCTCTGTCTTCACATGATATGAGGATGGGAAAACTCACAGAGTTGATTCTGGTTATGTGTGGGCATTTTTACACTATAAATTTCTATCGGAGAGGCTTTATAAAAATAGTTGTTTTAAAGAGAAATGGATTTATTACTCTGGTGCCCATTGTAATGGAAATATATACAGTGAGGTACATTTCCACAGAAATGTACCTAGGCCACAAACGGCAATGAGGAGCTCTGGCTAAGGCTGTCTAAATGTTGGCGTAGGCCCACAGCATCTCAAACATTGGCAACGGAGGCTCGCTGGAATCGTAAACACTGACCATAGGCAACTTACTTGTGGGAACCAACAGCTAACGTTGGCTCTGTATTCGCCTCCCCTATCCTCAGCAGGCCACATAATTAGCATAGCTGGCTGCTCAGGTTCCTCATGGCTCCCAGGTGATCAACTGGAACGGACTCCATCACAAAGCTCATTTAGATGGCTCAGGCTGTAGCTGTACCATGCTTTCATGACCAGGTTTTTTTTTTAATATCACTCATTCAAATCAATATTATAAGCAGTAAAACATGAAAGAAGTCAAAGCTATTTAAAAAATTATATGTTATCAAACTAAAATCAAATTACACATTTCTTCTAGCAATTAAATCAATATTATCAGTATTATATTATGCTAAAAAAGACCTGGGACTAAAGTGAAATATTTACCACAGGAATCACTGTTGAAGAAGTACAAGACTTACGAACTCCTGTTTTCTGGAGTGTGAAGTAATTTCTTTGAAAGAAGCAGTTATCATCTCGTTATTATCTTATTATCTTATAATTCAAGGACCTGAAAAAGAAATTCACCAAGATTATAGACCAAAAATATTGGAAAATACTGATGTCTAAATGTGTTCATTTTAGCTAACCTCAGTTATTTAATAAGTAAAAGTCTCCTTATCTTCAGAACTCTCAACCTAAAAGAAAGAGATCATCACTCTAACTGGGAACAAGTGAGTAGATGAAGAAGAAACATTGAATTGTAGATATAACCATAAGGTATGAACTTTGCACCTGGCTACCTTTACTTGATTTGACCAGAATGTATGTTTACATTTGATTGTACATCTCATGTTCAGATACATTTAACTGTTGAAGTAAAATAGAATTACCTAGTGACAAGGTAAGCTCATGAGGCCAATGTGATTAAAAATAATTTTAACCTTACCAAGGATAGACTTTCACCAAATCAAACTTTACTTTCTCAGCAGTTCTGTTCCTACTTGTCTCTCACGCTTTGTACTTCATGAGGATTGTATCCAATAGCCACAGGGGCATCTTTTTTGGTCAGTGATTTAAAGGGGAACCTGTGACTTCAAAACTCCCAAGGCTTTACAAATTCCAACTAGAGCCATTGAGATGTTTGGAGAATGTTCTTGTTCCGAATCTAAGGCCGGAAAAGCCATGAACAACAAGAGAAAAATAAGTCCTCAAGGTCACTCAAGGTTAGTGAGCAAGACTTGAAATCTAATACTCCTGGCACCTACTCTGCAATTTTAACCAGTATCTCATCCTGCTTATCTCTTTCTGATCTGCCTAATGAGCAGCTGTCGAGCATTAAGCAAAATCATCCCATTCCCTTCCTGCTAAAAATACACTGTATACGCCAACTTTCAAAAGGGAAGCAAAGGAAATGATGTATAGTTTTCTGTATCCAGGTGCTTTATTCAGTCTCTGTCTTTATTTAGTTCTTGACACATTCTGATAGTCGTCATGTTTGCTGACACTTCGTGACGGTCCCAGAAATCACCATGGCTGGGAGTGGTTGTACGAGATCATTCCACATTCACGATTTGAGGGAAGAGATGATGTACCAGGGATACAAAGTATTCAGGGAGCTGGAAACAGAGTAGGATGGTGCCTTAAGTGATAGGAACATACTTTGTCTAAAAATGTGACTTTTCAGTTACGATTTTCCTGGAAAATTCTCAAAAGGATCAAACTTAGATAAGTATATTATTCATTTCATAAAATAAGATTTTCTCCCTTTTAAATTTACTCTGATCTTTTTTCTTCTGTTTAATGGCAGAGTTAGCATCCAATTCATCTAGTCAATAAAATATAATCCTTAAAAATAGGTACAAGTTCCACCCAAATATTTCAATAATGATTATCACCATAATTATTCTCCATATTTTAAAAATACATCTTTGAGTTTGTTTTCAAACTACTTTACAAATATATTTGCAGATATACAGTATAGTAAAAAGTAATCTAGAAAACATAGGTTTAGGCTGCATTGACATCAAAGTATTAAATATACAGTTTTTGATACATATGATATGAATAATGAAACATCTTCAACTAAGCTCATTTTATATTAAAATTATGAAGTGCTTCGCACTTTAAATATAGACAAATGATTTTTTTCATGTTATGTGTCTTATAAACTGTCTCTGACATTTTACACTCAGGGTTTAGACTATGTCTGGTGATTACCATGATAAACACACAATATAGAAATTAATTTAAATTTAGACACATGACGTGAATCATCACTATTGCAACCAAGAGACGAGCTGAGTTTCTTTTAGTGAGCACTCAGATAGAGTGATGAACAGGCAGATGCTGCAGAGTTGCCATTATTAGAAGGGCTGTAAACAGGAGGGGATTGAAGTGAGAATGTGTGTGTGTGTTCTAAGAATAGGAGAGCCAAGGTCTTTGGCCAGGAGAGTAGAAATATAAGAAAGAAGAAACTCAACTTTTCTGAGAGAAAAGAAGTAGAAAATCTATTTAATAGAAGCTGGTGGTAGAAAATAAAACTGAAATGTATTAGAGTCTTTACCATCTTTTGTAGAAAGGCCAGAGGGAAACTGCAGAATTAATTTATGAATGACCTCACTCTTAAGTTCATGGAAATGACTTCCATAGTTATCTCTTTGACTGGTGCATTTCAAAAATAAAGTGGGATCAAGGAGGTATTTATATCCAACAGTATGTTGATTTGGATGAGGACTCCAAGACTGCTTAGAAGCACCACTCACTGAGGAATACTGATCATTGCCAAAATTATGTAAACAGTGATGCTAATTGCCAGATGAATTACAGCTAAAAGGTGTCTGTTTGATATATAAAAAATAAATCCTGAGTGTTTTTAGGTGGGAGAATATATATGTGTGTGATGTTTGAGAAAGGAAAGAAGAGGATAAATTCAAATTAAACGTTTTAAAATTGTCCTGTGAATTCTACTGCTCTAATTTTGGATGGTGTCAGAAAAAAACTCAAAGGAACCTTCAAACAATCAAATAAAAAATCTGATAGTCAATGAGGGATGACTGCAAATATTGACCACGATAAGGCAATGGAAATTGGGTTTTCATTTATCAAAAATTAGGTTGTCACTTATTAAGAATGATCCTCCCACCCTAGAGCTTAATCATATCCCAAACATTTGTTGGTCCCTTCTATATTTTGCATCAGGAAATCTATTTGTGTTTCTTTTCTCTTTCACTCCATTACAGTGTCTATAATTTGCTGTAAAATAATTCATATTAAACAGTGATATGTGTCTTTTAATCTATACCAGTGGTTCCCAAACTTGTCTGCAAATGGGAGTCACCTAGGGAGCTTCAAGAAAGACTCTTAAGCCCGTGTCCCAAGTCCAGAGGTTCTAATTTAATTGATCAGGGATATGGTTTGGGCTGTAGAATATTAAAAAAATCTCCAGATGATGCCAGGGGGAAGGTTTGGAAACCATTAGTCTATACTCTAGAGATGATCAGTTACCATTGAAGAACTTTTGCGTGAATATATGTTTTCATTTCACTTGGGTAAATACCTAGGAGTGGGATTTCTGGGTTGTATGCTAAGCGCATATTTTGCTATACAAGAAACGGCCAAAATGTATTCCAAAGTGGCTCTATCATTTTTCATTGGCACCAGCAATGTATGACAGCTCCATTTGCTCCACATCCTCACTGGCATAGGGCATTGTCAGTTTTTATTGTTTTTTTATTAAATAAGTATGTAATGGCATTTCATTATGCTTTTAATTTACATTTGCCTAATAACTAATAATATTGATCATCTTTTCATGTTGTCATTTGCTATGCACAGAGCTTCTTTGGGGAAGTGTCTGTTTAAATCTTTTGCCCATTTTTTTTGTTGGGTTGTTTGTAAATTATTGTTATAAGAATTATTTTATATATTCTGGAGACATATCCTTTTTAGATATGCACTTTGAGGAATTTTCTCCCAGTCTATGGCTAGCATTTCCATTTTCTTAACAGTGTCCTCCAATGACTAGAAGATGTTAATTTTGATGGAACCAAATTTGTTCATTTTTTTCTTTAATGAGTTGTGCTTTTGGTGTCATATTTAAGAATACGCTTAGCTCAGTTTTTCTTTTATGTTTTCTTCTAGAAAAATTAAAGTGTTAGGTTTTTAAGTCTCTGATCAAATTTGAGTTAATTTTAGTATATAGTGTAAGTGAAGATTAAGTTTCTTTTTAGTTTTCATATGGAGGTCCAATTGTTCCAACATTATTTGTTGCCAGGACTATTTATCTCTGTTCAATTAAAAACATATTAATTTGTTATTTCTGGAACCATTTTGTAGCTCCCCTTAATTACTATTCTTTTGGAAAATGGGTGAAATAGTTCAGGAAATTTTTTCAAGTAGCAATATTTTTGTTGCTATTTTTTATTTTATTTTCTTTATCATTGATTTAAAATATGGTGTCTTGCAGTACTTTTAAAGATGTCCATACTTACAACCATATAAATATTGCCCATATAAATTTTATACATACTAATTAGCTTCTCCACTAACCTCTCCCACCCTCCTGATAAATTCTAACACCTTTTTTTCAATGCTTCATTGAGACATAATTGACATATAAACTTTATAAATATATAAGGAGTGCAGTTTAAAAAGTTTTGACATATACATATATCAATGAAACTACCAACACATTCAAAATAATGAACATATTAATTACTGCTTTGTAATCTTTCCCTCCTCAACCTCCCGTCTCATTCCCAGGCAACTAATTGCACGCTGTCGTATAGATAAGATTACCTTTTCCAAATTTTATACAAAATGGGATCATAGAGTACGTACTCTGTCTGGGTTCTTTCACTCAAAATAATGATTTTGAGATTCATTCATATTGCTGTGTGTATCAATAGTTGATACCTTTTTATTGCCAATTAGTGTTTCATTATATAAATACACTACAATTTATTGAGCCATTGACTTGATGTACATTTGAGTCATTTCTAGTTTTTGGCAGTTACAAATATAGTTGCTACATATATTTACATACATGTCAAATAGACATATTCTCTATTCATCTCAGATAATTATCTAGGAATATAATGGCTGGATCATATAATAATATCTGCTTAACATTTTAGGAGACTGCCAAACTGTTTTAAAAGTTGTACTATTTGATGTTCCCATCAGCAATGCATGAGAATTTCAGTTGGGCCACATTCTCACCAACAATTGGATGGTCAGTATTTTCAATATTAACTATTCTAATATATGTACAGTGGTATCTCATCATGATTTTAGTTTGTATTTCCCTAATGACTAATGATGTTAAGCATCTTTTCATGTGCTTATTTGCCATTCTTATATCCTCCTTGGTGAAGAGTCTATTACAATCTGTGCCTGGTTTTTAACTGGACTATTTTTTTTATTGTTACATTTTAAATGTTCTTATATATGTTCTAGAAGGAAGTCCTTTGTTGGATATGTGTTTTGCAAATATTATGTCCAATTGTGATACTAGAATTTTCAATCTCTTTACAGTGTCATTAACATAAAAAATTATTTTTAAATTTTGATGGAGTTCAATTTACTGAATTTATATTCTTTAGATAATGCATTTGATACCATGTCTAAGTACTGTCTGCCTAACAAATTACAGTTTATTCTATATTTTCCTCTAAAAATTTCACAGTCTTACATTTTACATTTAGATGTAAATTTTTTCTCACCATGTGAGGTTTAGGTCAATGTTTGGTTTTTAAAATACAGATTTCCATTTGTGCCAATGCCAATCATTGAAAAGAATATACTTCTCTATTGAATTATTTTACACCATTGTCAAATTGAGAGAAAGATGGAGTAAACCTACTTTTCCTATTACTTTCACTAAATACAACTAAAAGTCCTGAACATTAAATATAAAACAAGTACAGAAAGACTCTGAAAAGTGGAGAGAAATATGCAAACAGCTAGGAACCTTGGAATCTATGGAACGACAAAATGGTGATTTCCTTGAGTTTTCTTTTGGCCTCACATATCCCATAAGAGGTGCTGGAGAAGTTGACAACCCACAAACATCAGCAGTCACAGACAAAAATTAGCCCTGCAGAAAGCCACATTTCTCTAGCCAAAGGATGAAGAAAGAAACAGCTTTGCGTGACAGAAAACTTGCAGACAATAGCTGCTCTACTACTGGTGAACACCACTGTGAAAACAGCCTACATCCTCCACACCTGCCTGTAAAGGCTGGGTAGAGAGCCTAGACTTCCATTCTCACCAGTCAGCAACAAGGGCCCCAACCCCTCTGTCAGAGTGGTGTTTGAGACCAAGTAGGGAGCTGGGACTTCATCTCTGCCAGGTGGTAATGAACCTCAACTTCTACTCCTACCTGGATATATCAGGGTGGTGCCCCCCAACCCCTTCACCAGACAGAGATGTCATACAAGTTCTGTTAAGAAATAAGATTTAAATAAGATGTGGGATTTTATAAAACACAAAATATCCAGGTATCAATTGAAAACGACTCATACCAAGAAACAGAAATGTCTCAAACTGAATGAGAAAAAACAATCAATAAACATTGAAAAAAGATGACACAGATGATAGAATTATCTGACAAAGATTTTAAAGCAACCATCATAAAAATACTTTAAAGACAAAATAAAAACATACTTCCAACAGATAAAAAATAGAATGTCTAAACATATAAATAAAAGAAACAAAGTATATCCAAATGGAAATTTTAGAATTAAAGTACGATAATAGAATTTAAAAAGAAAATAAAAAGAACTCATTGGATGGGCTGAATAGCTGATGGAGGGATAAGAGGAAAGAATCAGTGAGCCTGATGATGGAACAATTTAAATAGCCATTCTGAACAAAAGAGAGACAATAGAATGAAAGAAGAAAAATGTACAGAGACTCAGGAAAGTGTGGAACTATAACAAAAGATGCAACATTCATATCATTGAAATTCCAGAAGAGGAAAAAGAGAGTGAGATTGGAAAAGTATTCTCAAAAATATGGTTTTTCACAGAAATAATGCCTTTTCTATATTTGGAAAAAAAATTAACCTACAAATTCAAGACTGCAAGAAAACCAAGCATGATAAACCCAAAGAAATCCATACATAGCATAATTAAATGTGTCATAATTAAGATATATCATAATTAAATTTTTGAAAACTAAAGGCAAAAACAAAATCTTTAAAGCAGCCAGGCAGAAATGACACATAACTTATAGGAAAACACCAATTCAAATGATAGTGCATTTCTTACCTGAAATTATGGAAGCAAGAAGACGTGGCTTAATATATTTCAAGTTCTGAAAGAAGAGAACTGTACACCTCAAATTCTGTAACCGTGAAAACGAAGAAAGACATTGTCAGATGAAGGAAAACTAAAGTAATTTGTTGCTAGCAAACCTGCCCTTAAAGAAAGGCTAAAAGAAGCTCTCGAAACAGAAAAGAAATGATGACAAAAGAAGGGTTGGACTGTCAGAAAGGAAAGAATTAGAGTGGAATGTAGAAAAATGGGCATAAAAATATAACAGATTATCCTTCTTCCTGTGAGTCTCTTAAATCATATTTGATGATAGAAGCAAAAATCATAAAACAATTTGATGTGGTACTCAATGTATGTAGAAGAAATACTTAAGATAATATTTTAAAAGTGGAGAAGGTAAGGTAATGTTTCTAAACTTTACTCAAGTGGTAAATATTGATACCAGTAGGCTGTGATAAATTACATATGTACCTTTTAATACTTAGAGCAATGTAACAATACCTAGTGCGGTGACTAAATTTATGTGTCAACTTGACTAGACTATGGTACCCGGATATTTGGTCAAACACATCTGGATAATGCCATGAAGGTATTTTTTTAAATGAGATTAACATTTACATCAGTAGATTTTGAGTAAATCAGATTACCTTCCATAACGTGGATGAGCCTCAGCCAAGCAGTTGAAGACCTTATGAAAAAGACTTACCTCCCCTAAAAAGATGGAATTTGTCCAGCTGACTGCTTTCAGAGTCAAGCTGCAACATTAATTCTTTCCTGGGTCAACAGCCTGCTGCCAGCCTGCCCTGCAGATTTTGGACTTGCCAGCCTCCACAATCATCATGTGAGCCAATTTCTCTCTCTCTCTCTTCCTTGGCTTATTTCTAATCTTAAGTGGAATGCATTCAGTCTTTCACTGTTAAGTATAATGTTAGCTGTATGTTTTTTGTCAATGGATGCTCTTTATCACACACACATCCTATTGATTCTGTTTCTCTGACTAATACAGCCAGTAAGAAAACTATACAAAGTGATATAATCAAAACACTGCAAATGAATTAAAATGTAATCCTGAAAAACATTCAAGCAACTAACAAATAGAAAAATAGTTAAGGAAAGAGAAACAGAAAAGTGAGAAACAGAGGAAATAAATAGAATACAAATAATACAACGACAGATTAAGCCTTAACATATCAATAATTCTACTAAAATAAATGGTCTGATAGCAGCAGTTATATGATAGAGATTGGCAGAATGGATAAAAAAAAAAAACATTATTCAAGTGTATGTTCCTAGAAAAAACTCACTTTAAATACAAAAGCATATGTACATTGAAAGTAAAAGGATATGAAAAGGTATACCACGAAAACTGCTACCAAAAAATAAAAAAGTGACATAGTAATGTCAGATAAAAGTAAACTTTAGAACAAAGAAAGTCACTTAAGTAAAAAAGAAACATTATTTAACAGTAAAAGAAACAATGCAAAATCCAAAATGTATATAAACACACAAAGAGCTTCAAAATAATGAAACAAAAACTAAGAAAGCTGAAAGAAGTAAACAAACCCACTAACATTGTTAGAGACTTCAACATCTCATTCTCAACAATTGATGGAAATACTAGACAGAAAATGAGTAAGGATATAAAATAATTAAACAACAAAATAAAGCAAAAGTTTCTAATTCACATATATAGAAACCTTCACCAAACAGCAGAATAATACACTTATTTTTTCAAGGACACTGAAACGTTTGATAAGATGAGCCAAATCCTAGAGCATAAAACAACTCTCAACAAATTTAAAAGAATTGATATTATGCAGAGTATGTTCTCTGATCATAATGAAATCTGCTGCTAAAAACCAATAACAGAAAGACAAATGAAAAATCTCCAAACACTTGGAAATTAAATAAAAAACTTTTAAATAAATCATGAGTAAAATATAAATTCTCAAAGACGATAAATAGAAAATACATGGAATTGAATAGAAATAAAAACACACATATCAAAATATGCAAGGTGCAGCTAAAGCAGTACTGAGAGAAAAAATATAGCACTAAATGCTGCCATTAGAAATGAGGAAATGTCTCAAATCAAATCTAAGTTTCTACCTCAAGAAACTAGAAAATGAAGAGCAAAACAAACCCCAAATCAGCAAAAGGAAGGAAACAATAAAGACATGTGCATAAATTAATGAAATTGAAAATGAGAAACCAATGGAGAAATTCAAATAATTCAAAAGCTGATTCTTAAAAAAAAAAAAATCAATAAAATTGACAAACCTATTGCAATATGAAAAACATAAAAACAGAGAAGACAAAAATAGTCAATATCAACATTGAGATAGGGTATAACTACAGCCATTTAAGGGATAATAATGAAAAAAACTGCAAACAATTTTATACTCTTAAATTTGACAACTTAGAAGAAATGGGCCAATTTCTTAAAAACCACAAACTACCAAAACTTAACCAAGATGTCATATACAATCTAAGTCATCCTATAACTATTAAAGAAATTGAAAATACGATTTTAAAAGTTGCAGAAAGAGAAATCTCCAGACTCAGAGTGATTCACTAGAGAATTCTACCGAGCAATTACTACAGAATTAACAAAAAATTTTCACAATATATTCCAGAAAATAGGAGAAGAGGAAATATTTTCTAACTCATTTTATGAGGCTAGTATTACCCTGATATTGAAACCAGGCAAAGACAGTTTTAAAAAGAAAACTACAGACCAATATCTATGACGAATTTATACACAAAAGTCCTCAACGCAATATGTGCAAAAAGATTCCAGCAGTGTATAAAAAGAAATATACATCATGTGGTTGTTGTTGTTAGTGCTGTCCAGTCAATTCTGACTTCTAGCAACCCTGTGTACAGCAAAGCAGAACATTGCCTTGTCCTTTTGCATCATCCTCTCACCTTCCAGTGCTCTGTCAGACAATGCTCCACTGCTATTCATAGGGTTATCATGGCCATACATCATGACCAAGAAGAATTTATCCTAGGTATGCAGGGCTGCTTCAACATTTGAAAATCAATCAATGTAATCTACCCTATCAATATACTAAAGAAGAGAAATCACATGGTCATATCAAGTGATTAAGAAAAAGTATTTGTAAAATTCAACACCCATGTATGATCAAACTCTCACTACGTTAGGGATAGAGGGAAATTATCTCAAGGTGATAAAGAGCATCTGCAAATAAGATACAGCTAACATTATACTTAATGGTGAAAGATTGAAAGCATTCCTCATAAGATTTGAAACAAGGCAAGAATGTCCACTCTCAACATAGTACAGTCACGCATTGCTTAATGACAGGGATATGTTCTGAGAAATGCATCTTTAGGCGACTATGTCATTGTGCAAACATCATAGAGTGTACTTACACAAACCTAGATGGCATAGCCTACTACACACCTAAGCTATATGGTATTAATCTTATGGGACCACCATCGTATGTTCCGTCTGTCATTGACTGAAATGTTGCTACGCTGTGCATGTCTTTACTTATGGTTTATTCAACATAGTATTAGAAGTTCTAGCCATTGTCATAAGGCAAGAAAAGAAAATAAAGGAATATAAATTCTAAAGGAAGGATTACTACTGTCTGTATTTGCAAATGACATGATCATTTATATAGAAAATCTCAAGGAAGCTATCAAAACAAAACAAAACACACAAAAACTCTTAGAATTAATAAATGAGTTTAGCAAAGTTGCAGGATATAAGATCAATACACAAAACTCACCTGCATTTCTATATAACAACATGTGGAAAAAGAAATGCAATACAACATTATTTACGATTGCTCAAAAGAAAAGAAAATACTTAGATATAAATTTAACAAAATATAAATAAGACTTGCCTGCTAAGTATTATAAAATGCTGATGAAAGACATCAAAGAAAATCTAAACCAATGGAGAGACAAATGTGTTCACGGACTGGAAGACTCAACCAAGGAAGAATGTCGATTTTCTCCAAATTTATCTAGATGTTTACAGCAATTCCTATCAAAACCTCTGCAACATATGTTGTAGACAAACACAAGCTGATTCTAAAAGTTATACAGACAGGCACCAGCTATACAATATCTAACACAAGTTTTGTAAAGAAGCATCAAGTGGGAGCAATCATGCTATCTTATATTGTTTTATTATATAGTTACAGTAATCAAGATTGTATGCTATTGGCAGAGGGATAGGCATATAAATCAATTGAAGAAAACAGAGAACTCAGAAATAGACATAAATAAATATGTTCAACAAATTGCTGACAAATTTGCAAAAGCAATTCAATGGAGAAGGGATAGAAAATGGTGTTTGATCAACTAGACATCCATAAAAAAAAACAAATGAACATCTACCTAAATCTCATATCTTACACAAAAATTAGATCAAAATGGACATAGGCTTAATTATAAAATGTAAAACTATATCAACTTTGGAGAAAATCCTTAGGATCTACAGCTAGGAAAGGAGTTCTATATTTGACATTAAAAACAGAATCAACAAAAGGAAAGAATCGTAAATTAGACTTCATCAAAATTAAAAATTTTTGCTCTGCAAAAGACCTAGTTAGAAGAATGAGAATAAAAGTATAGCAGGAAGAAGAATAGTCTCCCAAAGATGTCCACTTCCTAATCCTGAAAACCTGCAGATGCGTATGTTACTTGGCAAGAGGAGATTAAGATTTCAGATGGAGTTAAAGTTGTTAATCAACTAACTTTAAGGTAATTATCCTGGATTATCCAAGTGAGTAAAATGTAATCACCTGGGTTCTTTAAACACGGAAGGAGGCAGAAAAGTGAGTCAGATAGATGGCATTGTAAGCAAGATTCTAATGGTCATCACTGGCTTTGAAAATAGAAGGGGTCTATGAGGTGAGGAATGTTGGCAGCCTCTAGAACCTGTAAAAGATAAGTAAGTGAATTCTCCCCTATGACCTCCAGAAAGGAACAGCCCTACTGATACCTTAATTTTAGCCCAGTGAGACAGCTTTCAGACTTGTGACCTCCAGAACTGTAATACAATAAATTCGCGTTAAGTCACTTAGTGGTAATTGTTACGGCAACAATAGGAAATTAATAGAATGAGCTGCAGACTGAGAGAAAAGATTTATGAATCCATATCAAAGAAGGGACTAGTATCTAGAATATACAAAGAACTTTCAAAACACAGAAGTAAAATAATAATCCAATTAGAAAGTGGGCAAAAAACATGAACAGACATTTCAACAAAGAGGATATACAGATGGCCAATTAACATACGAAAAAATATTCAACATCAGTAGCCATTAAGGAAATGCAAATTAAAACCACAATGAGATATCTACATACTCATCAAAATGGCTAAAATAAAAAATAGTGACAACACCAAATGCTGACAAGGATGTAATGAAATGGAACCACTCATATACTGCTGATGGGAATACAAACTGGAACAGCCACTCTGGAAAACAGTTTGACAGTTTCACATAATCTGCACGAAAATATTCATAGCGGCTTTATTCATAATTACTAAAACCTGGAAACAGCCCAGATGTCCTTCAGCAAGTGATGTGTAAAGGAAATTTGGTATCCCTTACCATGGAATACTATCTAGTAATAAAAAGGAATGAACTATTGTTACCCACAATAACATGGATGAATCTCTAGGAAATTATGCTGAATGAAAAAGAGTTAATTCCAAAGGTTATGTATCCTATCATTCCATTTATATATCATTCTTTAAATGACAAACTATAGAGATGGAAAACATATTACTGGTTGCTAGGGGTTAGGGTTGAGTATGTGAGGAAGGGATGGAGAAATGTAGATGAGGTTATAACAGGACAACACAAGGGATCCTTGTGGGGAAGTAACTGTTCTGTATCCATGAACCTACACTTGTGATAAAATTCCAAAGAAATAAATACACATATACACACACAAATATGTGCAAGTAGAACTATGGAAATCTGAGTAAGATAGCTGAATCATAACAATGTCAACATCCTGGTTTTGATATTGTACTATAGTTTTCTAAGATGTCACCACTGGAGGAAACTGTATAAGCAGTACTTAAGAACGCTGTACCATTTTTTTTTTTAACTAAAGTTGAATCTACAATTATTTTAAAATAAAACGTTTAATTAAAAAGCTGTAAATAAATTTACTTCATTGTGGTTTTGATTTGCATTTGCCTAATCACTAGTGATAGAAGGTATTTTTTTCATCTACTTGATAGTCATTTGTATACTTTCTTTGGAGAAATGACTATTCAAGTCTCTTCTCCATATTAAGTGGGTTGTTTGCCTTTTTACCAGTAAGTTGTAAGAGTTCTTTATATATTCTGTTTACAAGACCTTTCTCAGATATGTGATTTCAAAATATTTTCTCTCATTCTGTGGATTGTCTTTCCACTTTCTTGATAATGTTTTTTGATGCAGAAAATTTTTAATTTCAGTGAAGTCTAGTTTATCTCTTTTTTCTTTTGTTGCTCATGCTTTTGGTTTTATATTTGAGAATCCATTGCCAAATCCAAAGTTTTCTAAGAATTTTATGATTTTCAATATTATATTTCTGTTGTTGATATATATTAGTTATTTTTGTATATGGTGTGAGGTCGAGGTTGGTCCAACTGCATTCTTTTTTTTTTTCATAATTTTATTTATTTATTTTTCCCCCAAAGCCCCAGTAGATAGTTGTATGTCATAGCTGCACATCCTTCTAGTTGCTGTACGTGGGACGCCGCCTCAGCATGGCCGGAGATGCGGTTCGTCAGTGCGCACCCGGGATCCGAACCCAGGCCGCCAGTAGCGGAGCTCACGCACTTAACCGCTAAGCCACGGGGCGGCCCGGTCCAACTGCATTCTTATGCATGTGGATATCCAGTTGTCCCAGAACTATATGTTGAAGGGATATTCTTTCTCCCATTGAATGGTCTTTGCACCCTTCTTGAAAATCAAAGTTGGCTAGAGATTTATTGTTTTTTTCTGGTCTCAATTCTATTCCACTGGTGGCTATGTCTAGAGAGCTGTAGCTTTTGTGGTAAGTTTCAAAATGGGAGAGTGTGAGTCCTCCACTTTTGTTCTTTTGTGAGATTGCTTTAGCTATTTGGGTCCCATTGCAAATCTGTATGCATTTGAGGATTGGGTTTTCCATTTTTGCAAAAAGGCTGTTGGAATTTTATAAGGATTGCATTAAATTTGTAAATAGATCACTTTGGGTAGTATCAACATCTTAACAATGTGAAGTCTGCCAACCCATGAACATGGAATGTCTTTCCATTTACTAGGTCTTTAATTTCACACAGCAACATTTTGTAGTTTTTAGGATACATGCCTTCCACCTCCTTTGTTAAATTTATTCCTAGATATTTTATTCTTTTGGATGCCATTATAAATGAAGTTGTTATCTTAATTACCTTTTCAGAGTGTTTCTTACTGGTCTATAGAAACACAATTAATATTTGTCTATTGAACTTGTACCCTGAAAGTTTGCTGAACTTGATTCATTTCTCTAGTAGTTTGTGGATTCTTTGAGATTTTCTATAGATAGGATCAAGTAATCTGCAAATAGAAATAGTTTTACTTTTTCCTTTTTAATCTGGATGCTATTTGTTTCTTTTTCCTACCTAATTTACTCACTAGAACTTCCAGCACAAAGTTGAATAGCAGTCATAAATCAGTCACTGTTTTCTTTCTCATCTTAGAGGAAATCTTTTAGTCTTTTAGAGTCTTTCATATTGAGAAAGTTTCCTTCTATTTCTAGTTTTATGAGTATTTTTATTATAGAAGCATTTTGATCTGGTCAAATGCTTTTATGAATCATTTGAGATGATGTGTTTTTGTTCCCATTAGTTCTGTTCATATAGTGTATTACATTGATGAGTTTTATTATATTTAACCACCCTTGTGTTGTCAGTATAAATCACACTTGTCATAGAGTATAATCCTTTTAATATGCTGTGAAATTCAGTTTGCTCGCATTCTGTTGAGGATGTTTGCATTGGTAGATAGATAGATAGATAGATAGATAGATAGATAGATAGATAGATAGATGATAGATAGATAGATAGATAGATAGATAGATAGATAGATAGATAGATAGATACCATCATGTGATTCTGGTGTGAAACTTTTTTTCTTATCATATATTTATCTGACTTTGGTATCAGGGTAATTCTGATATCATAGAATGATTTAGGGCATGTTCTCTCCTCTTCTATTTCTCAGAAGAGGTTGAGAGGAATTTTGTTAATTCTTCTTTAGATGTTTGGTAGAATTCATAAGTGAAGCCATATGGTCCTGTACTTTTCTGTGTTGGGCAGCTTTTTATTACTGATTGAGTGTCTTTACTTTCTATCAGTTTGTTCAGATTTGCTATTTCTTCTTGAATTAATTTTGGTAAAATATATATTTCTAGGAATTTGTCCATCTCATCTAGGTTACTTAATTTTGTTGGCATACAATTGTTCATAGTATTCTCTTATAATCTATTTTATTTCTGTAAGATCAGTAATAATGTTCTGCATATATTTCTGACTTTAGTTATTTGAGTCTTCTCTCTTTTCTATGTCATTCTAAGTAAAAGTTTGTCAATTTTGTTGATCTTTTCAAAGAACCAGCTGTTAGTTTTATTTATTCTCTTTATTATTTTTCTATCCTCTATGTCATTATTCTCTGATCTAATCTTCATTATTTCCTTCCTTCAGCTACCTTTGGGTTCACTTTGCTCTTGTTTTTCTAGTTCCTCAGGATGTAAAGTTGTTATTAACTTGAGATCTTTCTTCTTTTTTAATGTAGGCATTTAACGCTATAAATTTCCCTCTGAGCACAGCCTTTGTTTTATCCTATAAGTTTTAGTGTAATGTGCTTTCATTTTCATTTATGCCTAAGTATTTTCTAATTTTCTTATGCTTTTTTTGTGATGCATTGGCTGTTTAAACGTATGTTGTTTAATTTCCAAAAATTTGTGAATTTTCCTTTTGTTTTTGATATAGGGCTTTATTCCATCATGGTCAGAGAAGACACTTTGTAAAATTTCAACCTTTTTAAACTTACTGAGACTTTTCTGTGGTCTAACATATGGTCTATCCTGGAGAATGTTCCACGAGCACTTGAGAAGAAGGAGTACTATTATTGTTGAGTAGATTGTTCTATACATGTCTGTAAGGTCTACTTACTTGCAGTATTCTTCAAGTCCTCTATTTCCTTATTGATCTTCTGTCTAGATGTTCTACCCACTTAGTGAAAGTGTACTATTAATGTCTCCAGCTGTGGTAGTAGTAAAATTGTCTATTTCTGCCTTCAAATATGTCAGTATTCGCTTCAAATATTTTGGGTTCCTGTTGTTTGGTACATATGCATCTATAACTGTCATATCTTCTTGTTAAATTGACCATTTTATAAATTCTCCTTTGTCACTTCTAACAGTTTCTTACTTAAAGTCTATTTATTTTTTCTGATATTAGTGTAGCCAACCCAGTTTTCTCTTGTATGTCTCAACCATGGTCTTCTGCTGCGGGTAGCTGTGGATTTTTCATTCACCTGAAAATGTTTTTAAGCAACGCCTGACACTTTTCCACCCTGAATGAACTTTGAGTTAAAAAAAACAAAGACAAGAGTCTTGCATCAGTCCTTCAGGTTACCTCCCAACCAGGATAGATCAGACAAACAATAATTTGCAAATAAGGTCTGTTTTACTCCCTCCAGAAACAGGTACCAATTTCCACACTGGAAACATGGGCTGCTTTCTTCAAGACCACCACCAAGCCCAAGAGCCAATGGTAGAGGGCAATTAAAAATTCCACCAATTTTCCTATCTTTGTTAAGTTGTCTTTTTCTTGATTTAGGGTTTATTAAATCAAATATTTTCCAATATGACTTGTGACTTGGTCTCTAACCTGTGGACTATAGTGAAGAAAGCTGTTAAATTTCCAAATGTTGTTAGAAATTCCAAGAGATTTTCCTTTTATCTACCTGTTATTAATTTCTAGTTTAATTCCAATTCTATGACTTTAAAAATTATTTATCTATTTTTATTGTGGTAAGAACACATAACATGATATTAATCCTCCTAACAAATTTTTAAGTATACAGGACAATATCGTTAACTATAAGCACAATGTCATATAGCAGACTCTAGGACTTATTGATCTTACATAACTAAAACCCAATGTACAGCAACTCCCCATTTTCCCCTCCCCCAGACCCTGGCAACCATGATTCTAATTTCTGCTTCTATGAATTTTACTATTTTGGATACATCACATAGGCAGAATCATGCAGTATTTGTCCCTCTATAACTGGCTAATTTTACTTAGTATAATACCATCAAGCTTCTTCCATTTTGTCAAATATGGCAGGATTTCCTTCTTTTTATGGCTTAGTAATATTCTATTTTGTTCTTTATCCATTCATCCATCAATGGACATTTAGGTTGTTTCCACATCTTCGTTATTGCAAATAATGCTGTAATGAAGATGAGAGTGCAAATATCTCTTTGAGATCCTACTTTAAATACTTTTAGATAAATACTCAGAAGCGGAATTACTGGGTCATATGGTAGCTCTATTTTTAATTTTTTGAGGAACTACTGTACTGTTTTCCATGGCAGCTGCACCATTTTACATTCCCACCAACAGAGTACAAGTATTCTGATTTCGCCACATCTTCACCAATACCTGTTATCTTTTGTTTTTTTAATAATGTCCATCCCAACAGGAGTGATATCTCACAATACAATGATATCTCATTGTAATTTTGATTTGAAACTTCTCTAACGATTAGTGATGTTAAAAATCTTTTCTACACCTGCTGGTCATTTGTCTGTCTTCTTCAGAGAAATGTATGTTCATGTCCTTTGTCCAATTTTTTTTGTATTATTTGTGTTTTTTGCTATTGAGTTGAAGAAGTTTCTTGTATACTATGGATATTAACTCCTTATCAGATATATGGTTTGCAAATATTTTCTCTCCTTCCATAGGTTATCTTTTCACTCTGTTGATTATTTCCTTTTCTATGAAGAAGTTTTTCATTTGATGTAGTCCCATTTGTCTATTTTTGGTTTGTTGCCTGTGCTTTTAGTGTCACATCCAAGAAATCATTAACAAGGCCAATGTCATGAAACTTCTCCCTTATGTTTTCTTCTAGGAGTTTTACAGTTCAAGATCTTACATTTAAGTCTTCAATTCATTCTGAATTGATTTTGGGGTACGGTGTAAGACAAGGTCCAATTTCATTCTTTCTCGTGTGGATACTCAGTTTCCCAATATTATTTGTTGATGAGACTATCCTTTCTACACTGTGTGTTCTTGGCACCCTTGTCGAGGATCACTTGATTGTATACGTGTGGGTTTATTTCTGGGCTCTCTAGCCTGTTCCAATAATCTATATGTCTGGCTTTATGCTTTGCAATATAGTTTGAAATGAGGAAATGTGATGCATCCAGCTTTGTTCTTATTTCTCGAGATGATTTTGGCTATTTAGTGTTCTTTGTGGTTCCACATGATTTTTGGGGGTTCTTCTTTCTTTCTCTGTAAAAAATGTCATTGGGATATCATTACAGATTGCATTGAATCTGCAGATTGCTTTGAGTAGTATGAATATTTTAACAATATATATCTTCCAATTCATGAACATAGGTTCTCTTTTCACTTATTTGTGTCTTTTAATTTCTTTCAGCAATGCTGTGTAGCTTTCAACAGACAAGTCTTTCATCTCTCAATTAACTTTATTCCTATGTATTTTATTCTTTTGGGTGCTTTTGAAAATGGGATTGTTTTCCTAATTTTCTTTTCAGATAGTCCATTGTTAGTGTATAGAAACACAACTGATTTTGTATGTTTGATTTTGTATCCTATAGATTTACTGAATTTATTAGTTCTAACAGTCTTTTTGTGGAGTCTTAAGGGTTTTCTACATATAAGGTCATGTCATCTGCAAACAGAGATAATTTTACTTACTCTTTTCCAAATTGGATGTGTTTTATTTCTTCTTTTTCTTAGTTAATTGCTCTGGCTAGGACTTCCACTACTATGTTGAACAGAAATGGCCAGAGTGGGCATCCTTGACTTTTTATTCATCTTAGAGGAAAAGCTTTCTGTTTTTGAGTATGATGTTAACCATGGAATTTTTATATAAGGCCTTTATTACGTTGAGGGAATTCCTTCTATTTCTAGTTTGTTGAGAGATTTTATTGTGAAAGGATGTGGAATTTTGTCAAATTCTTTTTAGGCATCTATTGAGATGAAAATGTGATTTTTATACATCATTCTGTTAATGTGGTGTATCACATTGATTGATTTTCATAATGTTGAGCCATCCTTACATCTCAGGGGTGAATCTCACTTGGTGATGGAGTGTGATCCTTTTAACGTGCTGTTGAATTCAGTGTACTAGTATTTTATCAAGGATTTTTACATCTATGTTTATCAGGAATATTGGCCTGTAATTTTATTTTCTTGCAATGTCTTTTTTTGGCTTAAGTGTCAGGGTAATGCTGGCCTCATAAACTGACTTGTAAATATTCTCTCCTTTTCAATTTTTTGGCATTGTTTTAATACAATTGTCTTGAATTGTTCTTGACATGTTTGGTAGAATTCACCAGTGTAGCCTCTGGTCCTGGGCTTTTATTGTTGGGAGGTTCTTGATTACAGATTCAATCTCCTTACTAGTTATAAGTCTGTTCAAATTTTTCTGCTTCACGATTCAATCCTGCTAGGTTGTATGTTAGGAATTTATGCCTTTCTTCTAGATTATCAAATTTGTTGGCATATAATTGTTCATGGTAATCACTTATGATCCTTTTTATATCTGTGGCATCAACTGTAATGTCTACTCTTATTTCTGATTTTATTTGGGTCTTCTTTCTCATTTTCTTAGTTTAGCTAAAGCTTTGTCAATATTGTAGAACTTTTCAAAAAACCAATTCTTAATTTTGTTGATTTTTTCTGGTTTCTAGTTCATTTATTTTTGGTCTGATGTTTATTATTTCTTTCCTTCTGCTAACTTTGAGCTTTGTTTGTTTTTTTTTTTTTTTTGGTAGTTTATTGAAGTATAATGTTAGATTGTTTGTTTGAGATCTGTTTTCTTTTATAATGTAGTCATTTATTGGTATAAACTTTCCTTTTAGAA
This sequence comes from Diceros bicornis minor, assembly GCF_020826845.1. Taxonomy (NCBI): domain Eukaryota; kingdom Metazoa; phylum Chordata; class Mammalia; order Perissodactyla; family Rhinocerotidae; genus Diceros; species Diceros bicornis. The sequence continues at coordinate 9,511,577 of NC_080779.1, read as the reverse complement.
CTGCTTTTGCTGCATCTCATAAGTTTGGTATGTTGTGTTTTCCTTTCCATTTGTCTCAAGATATTCTCTAATTTCCCTTTTGATTTTTCCTTTGATTCATTAGTTATTTAAGAGTGTGTGGTTTAATTCCCACATATTTGTTAATTTTCTAGTTTTCTTCCTGCTCTTGATTTCTAATTTCATACTGTTGTGGTTGGAAAAGATACTTGGTATGATTTCACTCTTCTAAAATTTGTTGAATTGTTTTGTGACCTAACAGTGATCTCTACCACAAAATGTTTTGTGAGCACTTGAGGAGAATGTGCATTTTGCTGAGGTTGGGTGAAATGTTCTGTATATATCTGTTAGGTCCATTTGGTCTATAGTGTTGTTGAAAATCCTCTGTTGTCTTAGTCATTTTCTGTCTAGATGATCTGTCTATTATTGAAAGTGAAGTTTTGAAGTCTCCTACTATTATTGTGTGGCTGTCTATTTCTCCCTTCAGTTCACTCAATACTTGATTTATATATTTAGGTTCCCTGATGTTGGGTGCATGTGTACTTCAAATTGTTATATCTTTCTGGCTAATTGACACTTTTCTCATTATATACTGTCCTCTTTGTCTTTTGTGATATTTTTGGGCTTAAAGTCTACTTTTTCTGATATTAGTATGGCCACCCTGCTCTGTTTTGGTAACCATTTACATGGAATATCTTTTTTTATCCCTTCACTTTCAGTCTATGTGTGTTTTTAAATCTGAATCTCTTCTAGACAGCATATAGTTGGATTTTGGTTTTTAAAATCTGTTTACTTACTATATGTCTTTTGATTTGGGAGTTTAACCCATTTACATTTAATGTAATTATTGATAGGGAAGGACTTACTATTGACATTTTGTTGTTTTCTGTCTGTCTTGTAGCTCTTCTATCCCTCTTTTTTTCTCTTTCTGTCTTACTTTGTGTTTTGTTGATTTCTTTTGTAGTGATTCGCTTTGATTCCTTTCTCATTTTTTTATGGGTGTCTTCTATAGATATTTTGTTTGTGGTTACCATTAGGCTTAAAAAGTATCTTATAGTTATAGCAGTCTATTTTGAGATGATAACTTAACTTCAGTCACATAGCAACAATTCTGCACTTTTACGTCTCTCCTTCACACATTTTTTGTTATTGATGTTCACAATTTGCATATTTTATACATTATCACCATTAACATATTTCATAGCTATTTTCTATACTTTTGTCTTTTAGTTTCTATACTAGAATTAAAAGTGATTTGCATACCACATTATTACATATTCTGTATTTGTCTATATATTTACCTTTACCTGCAAGTTTTATACTTTCATATGCTTTCTTGTTGCTATTTAGAATTCTTTTATTTCAACTTGAAGTATTCCCTTTAGTATTTCTTGTAAAGTAGGTCTAGTAGTGATGAATTCCTTCAGGTTTGTTTGTTTGGGAAAGTCTTTATCTTTCTTTCATTTTGGAAGGACAGTTTTATTGGATATAGTATTCTTGGTTGGTAGTTTCTTTTTTTCAACACTTCGAATATATTATCCCACCTCCTTTTGGCCTGCAAAGTTTCTACTGAAAAATCTGCTGATAATCTTATGAAGATTCCCTTGTACATAACAAGTCACTTTTCTATTGCTGCTTTCAAAATTCTCTTTGTTTCTGACTTTTGACAGTTTGACTATAATCTATTTTGGTGTGGACTTTTTTGGATTCATTTTTTTAGGAACCATGGTATTTCCTGGATCTGGAGGTCCATTTCCTTCCCCATATTTGGGGAGTTTTCAGCCATTATTTCTTTGAATAAGTTTCCTGCTCTTTTGCTCTCTCTTCTCCTTCTGAAACTCCCATAATGCATATATTGATTTGTTTTATGATGTCCCGTAAGTCCCTTAAACTTGCTTCACTCTTTTTTATTCTTTTTTCTTTTTGCTCTTCTGACTGGATAATTTCAAATAAACTAACTCTGAGTTCTTTGATTATTTCTTCTGCTTAATCTAGTCTGCTGTTGAATCCCTCTAGCAAAATTTTCAGTTCAGTTATTGTATTCTTCAGTTCCAAGATTTCTGTTTGGTTCTTTTTTATATTTTCTATTTCTTTGTTAAAATTCTCACTTTGTTTATGCATTTTTCTCCTGAGGTTGTTAAGCATCTTTATGATGGTATTTTGAATTCTCTATCATGCAATTTATATACTTCTGTTTTAGTAAGGTCAGTTTCTGGAGATTTATCCTTTTCCTCTGTTTGGGGCATGTTTTCCTATTTTCTCATTTTTCTTGATTCTTTGTGTTGGTACCTGAGCATCAGACAAAAAGTTATGTCTCTCAGTTTTCATGCTGGCCTCATATAAGAAGACCCTAAACAATCAGCCTGGTCCCAGATTTTGGGGCTCTCTCAAACCTTCTCTGTGGACGTGATTTCTTTGGACTTGTGTTTGAAAATTCCCAATAAAAGAGATGTACTTGTTTCTTTTTTTAGGAGTTCGTTGTCTTTTGCTCTCTCCGGTGTCCCTCTGCTGTACCATGGGTCTTCTTGAGTAGCAGCATGTCTGAACTTTTATCGTTGTTGTTCTCAGTGGCTCATAGGCATCTAGAATATGCTGGATCCCATCTGTGCTCTGAGACAGGTGAGTCTGAAACCAGTCCCTCAGGCAGCCATCCAAAAAGACTGAATATTGCACTTATGTTTCTGTCTTCTCTTTTTCTCTTCAGAGATAAGCCATAGGCTGAGAGTCTTCCTGATCATGCCATGCTGAGCTGGGAGGAAGGGCTCTAGCAAGTGAGTACATACTAGTCCAAACCTTTATCTTTGTCTCAGGAGCCATCAGACACTCAAAGCATACTGGGTCTCATTAGCACTCTGTAATAGGTGAGACAGAAGTCAGTCCCCTGGGCAGCCCCCCAAAAGTTGGAATGTTTGATTTATGCTCCAACTATGTACCTCCCTAGGGAGAAGCTGGTATTTGTGATATGTTTCCTGCTCACTCTGTGCTGAGCCAAGAGTAGGGGCTATGGAGAGTGCTTTTGCTAGTCCAAACCATTGTCTTTCATCTCAGTGGCCCCCAACCTGGGGCCTTTTGCTGTCAGTACTTAGATTCAGGCAAGACAGAAACCCATCTTTCAGGTAGACCCCCCAAAAGTCTGAAAGTTGGATGTATGTTTCAGTCTTCTCTTTCCTTCCCCATGGAGCAGCCGGGGGCTGGGAGTCTTCCCAATTGTGCTGCAATGTGGTGGAGTAGGGGGTCTCACAAGTGATTGCATACTCGTCCAAGCCTTCACCTTTGTTTTCAGCACCCCTGGGCATCTTGAGTATGCCAGGTCCCATCAGCACCCTGAGACAGGTGAGACAGAAAAGCCCTGGGTAGCCCTTTGAAAAAGTTGGAACATGGATGCATGATTTAACTCTTTCCTTACCCAGGGAGAAGCTGGATTTTGGAATTTTTTTCCCACTCATTCTGTGATGAGCTGATGGAAAGGGCTATGGTGAATACCTGCTTATTAGTCCACACTGCCATCTTTGTTCTCAGTGGCTCTCGACCTAGGTTGCTTCCTTGTCAGTATTCATGTCAAGGCAAGGCAGAAACCATTCCCTCTGACAGCCTCCAGAAAAATCAGAATGTAGAAATACAGTCCATTCCCTTCTTTTCTTTCCCAGGGAAAAGCTGGGAGACAGGAAATTTCCTCCTGATAGTGTGGCACTACCCCAAGGGGTGGGGTTATGGTAAGAGGGGTCTTGAACTTTTCTCCCAGCTTCAATGTGGCTGGTTTTGCATTCTTCCAGAGTGCAGGAGCCTCTCAACTGTTGTCTGTATTTCTCACAAAGAGAATTGGTCTATGCATTATTGTTGAATCAGTGTCTGTGGGGAGAACGAAGGTAGACAGCATCCTATTCCATCTTCCTGGTGTCACCCCATATATGTTTTAATTCTTTTAAATTTCTTAATGTTTGTTTCTTGTCCCATGATATGGACTATCTTGGTGAGTGTTTTATGTGCATTTCAAAAATATGTGTATTATTATGTCGTTTGGTGGAACATTCTATAAATGTCAACTAGAACAAGTTATTTGATGGTGAATTTTAGTTCTTCTCTATTGTTAATTATTTCCCGTCTCTAGTTCAATCTATTATTTAGAGAGGCTTGTTGATTTCTCCAAATATAATTTGCCAATGTTTTTAACTCTGTAAGATTTTACTTCATGTTTTCTGAAGCTCTAATGTTTGGTATATACACATTTATGATTAATATATATTCTTATTAAGATACTCTTCTATCATTACAAACTGTCCTTTTTTATCTTTAGTACATTTTTTTCTCTTAGGTCTATTTTGTCTTATATTACTTTAGCCACTCCAGCTTTCTTTTGGTTAGTATTTGCATGTTATGTATTTTAATCCTTTTATTTTCCCCTACTTATGTCATTATATTTGACGGGAATTTCTTCTGGACAACATATAATTGAATTTTTTTAAACCCATTGTGACAATTTCTGTATTTTAATCAGGGTGTTTAAACATTAATACTTATTAGGTTATTGTTATGTTTAGATCTAGATCTAAGATATTTTTGTTTTCTGTTTTATTTCATCCAATTTTTATTTTTCTATTTCTCTTTTTCTGCCTTTTTTTGGATGATGAAAACATTTTTTAGCATTCCATTTTAGTTTACATATTTTGTTTTTTACTATATTCTCCTTGTATAGTTTTTTTAGTGATTGCTCTCATATAGTAACATGCATATATAACCTTTTCACACTCTACTTAGAATCAGTACTTTATCACTACATGTTGAATGTAGAAATCTTATCATTGTACAGGTCCTTTTGCCCTCAACCCTCCAGGTTATACTTTATACATGTTTCTTTTATATTAAATCTACTATACTAAAATATTCATCAATGTTATAATTTTTTCAATCGTCAAACATATTTTAAAGAACTAAGAGGAAAATATTCTATTTACTCAAATAGTTTGCATTTCTCTTGCTCTTTCTTCATTTCTGATATACCAAATTTCCCTCTAGTATCATTTCCCTTCTTGATGAAGAACTTCATATAGCAATTGTTTTAGAGAAGATCTGATGACATCTGAGAATTTCTTTCATCTGAGAATATATTTATTTTACTTCCATTCCTGAAAGATATTTTCAGTGGATGTACAATTCTGGGTTGAGGGTGACTTTTTTCAGTACTTAAAAAATGCCATTTCCTCCTGACTTCTATAGTTGATGATTAGAAACCCAGTCATTTAAATTGTTCCACCTTACAGATAATACAGTTACTGCAGTTTTCTCCTGCTTTTTTCAAGTGTTCTTTATCTTTAGATTTCCGCAGTATGATTGTGATATATATATCTGAACATGGATTTTTTTCTGTCTATTTTGGGGTTTGCTGAAATTCTTGAACCTATAAGTTTATGTCTTTTACTGAATTTAGGCAATTTTAAGCCACGTATCTTAAGTTGTTGTGGTGGTTTTGTTTTGTTTGTTTTTGTTTATCATTATCACACCCTTTCTCCTCTCCTGGAATGCTGATAACATAAATGCTAGATCTTTTATTATTCTCCCACAGATCACTGGCTCTGTTTGTTTGTTTGTTTGTTTCAGTTATTTTTCTCAGTTGTTCACATGGATGATTTATATTTTATATCTTCATGTAAGCAGACACTTTCTTCTGTCGTCTTCATTATGCTGGAGTCCATTCAATGAGTTTTTGTTTTGCATTTTTTTCCTTTTTAATTTCAAAATTCCTTTTTAGTTTTTTTTGTATTTCATATTTTTTTCTGAGGCTTTCTATTTTTCCATTTGTTTGATGAGTGTTCAGACTTGCCTGCTACACCACTTTTATATCAGCTGTTTTAAAGTTTTTCCAGATAATTCCAACATATGTCATTTCAGTATTGGCCTTTTCTTATGCATGTTAAGATTTTCCTGGTATTTCATATGCTGAGTAATATTGGATTTCATCTGGGCAGTTCGAATACAGTCATGCATCACTTAACGACAGGGATATGTTCAGAGAAATGCATTGTTAGGTGATTTCATCATTGTTGAACAACATAGAGCGTACTTACACAAACCTAGATGGTACAGCCTACTACACACCTAGGCTATATGATACTAATCTTATGAGACCACTATCCTATCTGTGGTCCATCATTGACCAAAAAGTAATTGTGGGGCACATATTAGGTTATGAGGCTCTAGTTCTTGTTTAAATCCTATGATGAATTTTGACCTTTTCATTTTAGCAAGGAATTTACCTGGTGAAGTTAAGGCCATATGTTCAAACCCACTGGTTTTGGGTTGTGGTCCCAATATCAGTTCAATTTTCAAAGCCTTTGCAGTGTTATATGGATCTATTCCTGTACTTGACACCCAGTGGCCATTCTGGAACCTGGGTGGAGGTCTATTTTTAATTCTCCAAATCTTTGGTGTGCTATTTAGGATTGGTTTCATTTATGCACAACTCTGGTGAGTTTGGCAGAGCACCTGCATGCAGTTGTTTTTGCACTCTTGGGCTCATTCTTGAGCTGTAACATATTCACAGGTGTAATACCAGAGGATGAAGGTCAGGGGGGGCAAAAGTCTACCTACCACTGTCCTAAAATAGCTTTCCGTGCATTCTGTTTATGTTTCTTATCTGTATTCAATCTGAGAAGCAGGGTGAATTGTGCCTACTAAATCTTACTCATAAAATTAATCCTCCAACTGATGAATTTCTAATCTCATACATCCTTTTTTATCTCTAGAAGCTTGATTTCAATTTTTCTTTATATTTTCTATTTCCCTACTTGAGACGTTCAGTTTTTCCTCTAACTTCTTGAATGCATGGAATACAATTATAACAACTTTTATTCTCTTGGTCTACTAATTATTTCACCTCTATGATTTCTGGGTCTATTTCTATTGATTTTTTTTCTGCTTATCATGGAGCATATTCTCTCAATTTTTGCATGCCTGGTAATTTTATATTGATTGCTCACCATTGGGAAATTTGCTTTATTTGCTACTAAAAAGTTTAGTATACCTATAGTGGTACTTGAATACTAACCTGGGTTGCAATAAATTCTTTGAAAATACTTTGATCTTTTGAGCCTTGCTTTTTGACTTTTATTGGCAGAAATAGAGAACCTTTAGTTTAATGCTGACTTTGGCCCGCTACTGAGGCAATATCCCTGTGAGTATTCGATCAAAAACCCCTTGAATTACAAGATTTTCTATTCTTACGAATGGTAACACAAAGATTCCCAGCCTGTGAGCTTCAGAGATTGTCTCCTCTGCTCCTTTTAGGTAGTCCTTTTCCAGTCCTAAGATAGCTTCTTCACATGCATGTGTTGATCACTAATCAGATTCTGAGGATTTTTAGAGCTTTCTCTCTGGGAAGCTCTCTCCTTTCTTTACTCTGTGAATTCTAGCTGCCTTAGCTTTACTGTACTCACGGCTTTGCCTCTTCAATTCGAGTGGTCTGGTAGGCTCTGACTGGGTTCATTTTCCTTGTACTGCAGCCTGGAAATTCTCTCCAGGCAGTAATTGTGTCAGTTATAAGGCTCATATCACCTCATCTCTATCCTTTCTCTCAGGAATTACTGTCCTGTGTTGCCTGATGTTTCATGTCTGAAAAGCATTGCTATATATATTTGGTCCTGTTTTTCAGTTGGTTCAGGTGAAGGGTAAACCCAGCCTCCATTACTCCACCTTGGCTGGAAACAAAATCCCCAAATAATAGTCTTTTTAAAAAAATTTCCTATTTTTCCTTGTACTTCTTTAGATTTATCTATTTTTTCATTGATATCTTAGTGCTTTTTCCTGATTTTAGCCTATATTCCACTTGATTGTCTCTTATGAAAAGATATTTAACCTTAATTATCTCACAACTAGTTTATCAATAAGGCATCATCTATATTTTGATTCATGATTTTCTTGAACAATGTAAGGATCTGAATAATATTTCTAGTGGTTTCCAATCAAATCAAACCTTTCAAGTTTAAAAACCACCACCACTATGTATTCAATAATAATAATAATAATAATAATAATGACTTACAAATTTCTTTTGCTTATTTTGCATCAGATCCTGAGTTGCGTGCTTTAAATGCATTTATCTTATTATATATGCATAGAAAACCAATGTTTATATTAATGATTTGATTTTACAAATGAAGTAGGTGAGGCTTTCATAGATCAAGTACCTTTTTCGAAGTCATGCAGCTGGCAAAGCCACTACCCAGACATGAATCCATGTCCAACTGCACCTAGAGCTCATCCTTCTAACACTCTCTTCTTGGGTCACAAGTGAAGACAGTAGACGTTTGTTGAGTTTCTACTCCTAAACAATTTTACTATTAGAAAAATTTTAGTATTAAAAATTGTATTGTAACCACAAAAATATCAAAGCACTAATTTTGTGACCCTGTGAGGCAGCTCCTCATTTGTATGGGAAAACATCATGTATATAGACTTGCTATAGAACACTTCACATCACACTATCATCGTTTACTTCTCATCTTCCTGAGAAAGCTGTGAGCATCTTGAAGGCAACAGCAACATTTTATTCTTACTTTTATTCCAAGCATCTAGTCTAACACCTGGCTCTTAGAAAATGTTCAATAAATGCTTATTAAATGAATGAATGTTTCCAATCTCCTGAGTTAAAGCCCATTTATAATATATTTTATTACAAACAAAAATAGAGAAATGACAGAAAATTTTTTATATGAAATTACTGTATAAAAATTACCTTCTGAGGAGAATAAATTTTCCTTTTCAAATAGATATTTCCCTTTACCACACACAAGCTCCAGCCCTTGTATCCCCTCACACACATCCCCCACCTACTCGCGTACCTCCATATCTCCGTGCTCACGCTACATGGAGACTGAAATTTGCTAGCAGACATTCTTAACTCAGCACCCACTGAAAGTTTTGGACCTAATAAATAGATTTCAAAGAGACTGTGAAATTCCTGAAAACGTTTATAAAATTTTGTGTATGTGTGCATTTTTCTTGGTAGAGGCTGAATAATATTTTCAGAGAGGTCCATGATTTTTAAAAAGTTAAAAATTCCATTAAATTTCTTTAAAGTGACCCACGTCTTTTCCTCTTGGCATAAAAGGTAGAATAAAAAGGAAGAAAGGAGGGAAGGATGGACAGAAGGAAGCAAGCAGGCAGGGAAGGAAAAAAGAGAAAAAGGAAAAAAGTTTGGAGGGAAGATGGTATAGCAAATTATAATACATTCTCTAGTTTCTTAGTGTCTTCTTTCTTAAGCATACTGCTTATACTTCATCTGTTCCATCAAAAGAGCTCTGCTAAAGGTAACTTGCAACGCCTCTGTTCCCAAATGCAAAGGATTTGTTTCAAGCCTTAACTTACTGGATGTTCTGCTATATTTGATATGCTTGCTCTTTGAAACTTACACAACAAGCTCCTGTTCACTGCTGCCATCTCCCTTCTTCAGTCTGGTGTTTTACAGAATTCTACCTTCAACCTTCTCTATAATATTCTCACCATAGTTAATCTTATTAATGGCCACATTTTTTACTGTGCTAATGGACTTTTTATCTAGATCCCTAATCAAAGACTCACCCACTCAGAGATACATAGATAAGTGACTGTTGGATGTCACCCCTTGGATATTCCACGGGTTCCTCAACCTGTAGATGGTCAAGGCTAAACTCATCTCATTTCCAGTGTTTTAACAAACTCCTTGCCTTCTATCATACTCAGATGCTTCCTTTCTGGGCTTTATTTCTGCCACCTATCTCTACCTAGATACTGTACTCCAAACACACAAGGGTATTTTGTTTAACTCTATCATAGCATTGATCACAAAGGATTATACTTAATTCCTGCCTTCTAGACTCAACAACCAGGCAGCAATAATTCTGTCTTCTACTTCTGTATCAACAGTGTAGCACTGTCAATCAAAGCCTGGCTGCACTGAGTGGTTCCCCTAACAAAGGTCTATCCAATGAATGAAGGATAAGTCATTAGAGTCATATGTAATAGCAGAAAGGACACTTCATTGAGAGCAGGAGACTAAATAGTGCTTTCTTTGTCCTTACCTAACATTTTTACCTTGTGCAGGTTTAACCGTCTTTGATTATTTGTCTCATTTCTCTCTTTCAATCAGTAATATAGCCCAATGTTCCATTTGATGATGCCATGTAATTATATGTGAAATAACTTTTAGAAATATGAATGGCTATTCAAATATAACACACCATATATATAAAACAGACTTAGTGAATTTTATGCACATTGATCCAAGAGTTACATTTTGAAAGGATTTATTTCTTTCTGTATGTATTAACTTAAATTTACTAAAGCAAGGACTCCTGCATGATAAAGAGTAAATTATGGTGAAATTTGATACTAATATATTGGGATATACTATGAAAATACTTTATGGGTTTCTTGGAACACCTATTAAATTCAATGTAAATGAATGACCATAAAACCAAATGAAATTGAACCTGTTCTTTTATGGTCCTTTAAGCTAGTAGACCCACCCCTGACTTTGGAGCTGGTATGACATAAAAATGGGCAGTCAGATTTCCCACATGGTTCTGCTCAACCTCTCTTACACTTGACTTTTAGTTTTCTTTTTAGTAAACTTTAGTTCTTACCCGTAACTTGTACAACCACTCCTGATATTTGCAGGAGTCCATGTATTAAAAGGGAAAAAGTAATTCCAACTGTGGGTTCTAGTCCATTTGTCGGCCTATCAAGGAATGTATTCATGTTAACAGTTGTAGCGTTAATAGTAAAAACAATAAAATAAAATATAGTAAGAGCAGCACAAATTCATCCCTAAGCAAATTTGTGGGAAAAAAGAGAAAATATTGTATTAATGCTAATAATTCTAAAATTCGGATAAGTTGTCCTTGAAGTAATAATTTTTTAAAATTTATTTCAACCGCAAAATGAGCCACTAATTCTAAATCACGTAGTTTGTTTTTGAGCATTTGTCTGTGGAGTAGATTTTTCTCACCAATGATTAGAACAGAGAAGATACAATAGTTTTTGAATAGGAAGCTTCAGCAAAAGGCCTTCAAATCCCCTCTCTCTTTATCAGTACATATTAAATATACTTGTGAGTATGCCTTCTTGAATCTATATGGCTATATTCAGACATTCTTTTGCTGTGCAAAACATTCAGCATAAACTCAAACTGACTTATCAAGTCTTTATATGATTATAGTTGTTTTTTGACTTGTAAGATGAGAAAAAGAGTTATAAGCAAAGAGTAACAAATGTTTTGATGCCTTAGTTTCCATCTCTTCTTTTGAAAGATACTATACAGAGAAATAGAGTAGTTTAGAGTTACCCTAGTCTTATTTATCATGTATCATGTAATGACAGAAAACTCTGGCCCATATATGTTAATAATAAATGCTATTAAATACTTTGAATGTAAATGAATTTTCCTATTAAGAGAAAAACAGGAAGTATTTAACTATTATAAAACAGGACTTTAACAAGTTTTTAATAATTTGGGACCATTTTCTTTAAGAAAGATGTGAGATAGTTTTACATATTAATAGTTAATAATGGAATAGAATGATTGTATATTTAGCAATATTCCCATTATCACACATACACAATAAATTTTTTAAAAAAACAAGTATTAGCTTCATAAAAATAGCTAGTAATGGAGGATTCAAATTATAAAATACAATTTAAAAAATTCTAGCCATGTATATACAGAGTAGCAAAATCTGCGGAGTTTGAGGGATTTGTCTTTCCATGTTCACTGTACCTCTTTTACTAAAGCTCACCTGATTTACACTTGAAAAATTTGAGGGTCATGTTTGTACCCTCTTCATGTGTGTGACAGTACTTCATAAGCATCCATTTATTTCTTTTTTTATTTTTTATTGTAGTAACATTGGTTTATCACATTGTATAAATTTCAAGTGTACATCATTATACTTCTATTTCTGCATAGATTTATCATGTTCACCACCCAAATACTAATTACAACCCATCACCACACACATGTGCCCAATTATCCCTTTCGCCCTCCTCCCTCCTCTCTTCCCCTCTGGTAACCACCAATCCAATCTCTGTCTCTATGTGTTTGTTTGTTCTTGTTATTATCTACTACTTATTAATGAGATCATATGGTATTTGACCTTCTCCCTCTGACTTATTTCACTTTGCATAATACCCTCAATGTCCACCCATGTTGTCACAAATGGCTGGATTTCATCGTTTCTTATGGCTGAGTAGTATTCCATTGTGTGTATATACGACATCTTCTTTATCCATTTGTCCCTTGATGGGCACTTAGGTAGTTTCCAAGTCTTGGCTGTGGTGAATAACGCTGCAATGAACACAGGGGTGCATGTATCTTTATGCATTGGTGTTTTCATGTTCTTTGGATAAATATCCAGCAGTGGAATATCTGGATCGTATGGGAGTTCTATCCTTAATTTTTTGAGGAATCTCCATACTGTTTTCCATAGTGGCTGCACGAGTTTGCACTCCCACAAGCAGTGTATGAGAGTTCCCTTCTCTCTACAACCTCTCCAACACTTGTTGTTTCTTGTCTTGTTAATTATAGCCATTCTGATGGGTGTGAGGTTAGATCTTATTGTAGTTTTAATTTGCATTTCTCTGATAATTAATGATGTTGAACATCTTTTCATGTGTCTGTTGGCCATCTGTATATCTATTTTGGAGAAATGTCTGTTCAGGCCCTTTGCCCATTTTTTAATTGGGTTGTTAGTTCTTTTATTGTTGAGATGTATGAGTTCTTTATATATTTTGGAGATTAACCCCTTATCAGATGTACGGTTTGCAAATATCTTCTCCCAATTGTTAGGTTGTCTTTTTGTTTTGTTGATGGTTTCTTTTGCTGTGCAGAAGCTTTTTAGTTTGATGTAGTCCCATTTGTTTATTTTTTCTATTGTTTCTCTTACCTGGTCAGACACAGTGCTTGAAAATATGTTGCTAAGGCCAATGTTGAAAAGCATACTTCCTGTGTTTTCTTCTAGAAGTTTCATGGTTTCAGGTCTTAGATTCAAGTCTTTAATCTATTTTGTGTTAGTTTTTGTGTATGGCGTAAGATAATGGTCTACTTTCATTTTCTTGCAGGTGGCTATCCAGTTTTCCCAATACCATTTGTTGAAGTGACATTCATTTCTCCAGTGTATGTTCTTGGCTCCTTTGTCAAAAATTAGCTATCCACAGATGTGTGGGTTTATTTCTGGGCTCTCAATTCTGTTCCATTGATCTGTGTGTCTGTTTTTGTGCCAGTACCATGCTGTTTTGCATCCATTTAAAACAGAGCTTGGAGGCAGGACTTCTCTAATGGTAGAATGAGTACGTTTATAAACCTACATGTCTATTAAAAGGAACAAAGACACTGGCAAAGTTGTCAACATTGACTTTTTCAGAAACTTCCAAGTAATAGAAAAATGACTCATCACACACAAAAGATCCTCCAAATGAGCAATTAATGACTTATCAAAAACCATAAAGAATAAAATGCAGTCGGATGACATAGTCAAGTGTTGAAAAAAAATTATTAATCAAGAATACTACATTCAGTCAAATTAAGATATTCCTAGACAAACAGTGGGAGAATTTCTTCCCACCAAACTGCTCCACCAGAAAAACTAAAGGGAATCATTCAGGCCAAATAAAATAAGAGGATGTGAAATAATAGGTTAATTCTACAGGAACTGATAAAGAGCACCAGTAAAGATAAGTAATTAGATAAATATAAGAGAGAATGTAAATGTATTTTTTGGTAATATTTTCTTCTCCCATATAATTTGAAAGACAACTGCATAAAGAAATTATTATAAAAATATGTTAATTAGCTAATAATGTATAAAGATCTAATTTACATCATAATAATAGCCCAAGGAGGGGTAAATAAGGCTATCGTGGAGCAAAGTTTCTGTAAATTATTTAAATTAATTTAGTATTAATCTGAGCTATATTGTTTTTTAATATGTTAATTGTAATCCCCAGGACAACCATTAAGAAGAAAATATGCATGCACACACATAAGAAATAACAAGGTAATTAAAATGGTGCATTAGAAAATATGTATATTTAGGGGCCGGCCTGGTGGTGTAGTGGTTTAAGTTCACACATTCCACTTTGGTGGCCCAGGGTTCACTGGTTCAGATCCTGGGTGCGGACCTGCTCACCACTCATCAAGCCATGCTGAGGCGGCATCCCATACAGAAGAGCTACAACTCTACAATTATGATATACAACTATGTACTGGGGCTTTGGGGAGAAAAAAGAAAACAAAAAGAAGATTGGCAATAGACATTAGTGCAGAACCTATCTTCCTCAAAAAAAAAAAATACGTATTTAACATAAAAGAGCAGTGACAGAGAAATAAGTGTTAGAGATATAAGGCACATAAAAATAAACAGCAAAATGACAGAGGTAAATCCTATCTTATCATTAATTACATTAAATATAAATGGACAAAACACTCTAACCAAAGGCATAGATTGGAAGAGTGGACTCCAAGAGTGGAACTATGTGCTATCTACAAGAAATGCATTTTAGATCCAAAGACACAAGTAGGTTGAAAATAAAAGGATGGAAAAAGATATACCATGCATACAGTAGCCAAAAGAGAGCTGAGTGGGTATACTGATATCAGACAAAATAGACTTTAAAACAAAAATTTAAAAAGTAGAGCAGAAATAGTCAATAGAAAATTGAAAAATAATAGGCATATTTTTGTTTTAAATTATATAAGGAAATACTATGAACAATTATAAGTAAAGGAATTAGATACTTAGATAAAATGATCAATTCTTAGAAAGATACAAACTACTGAAAGTGACTCAAGAAGAAATAAAAAATCTGAATAGACCTGTAACAAGCAAAGAAATTGAATTAGTAATTTTTAAACTTCCCACAAAGAAAAGTTGAGGCCAAGATGTCTTCACTGATAAATTCTACCAAACATTTAAGAATTAATACCAGTTATGCACAAATTCTTCCAAAAAAGCAGAATACAAGAGCTTGCAGGATATAAGATCAATATACAAAAATCAGTGTACTTCTCTACACTTGTCATGAACAATCTGAAAATAAAATTAAGAAAATAATTTGATTTAAAATACTATCCAAAATAATAAAATGTTTAGAAATAAATTTAATAAGGAAGAGCCATACTTGTACACTTAAAACTACTAAATATTATTGAGAGACTAAAACTAAAAACTAAAAAACATTGTTGAAAGCAGTTAAAGGAGATCAAAGTACATGGAATGGCTTCCTATGTTCATGGATCAGAAAAGTTAATACTGTTAAGATGACAGTACTTCCCAAATTGATCTACAGATTCAATGCAATCACTGTCAAAATCCCAGCTGTGTTCTTTGCAGAACTTGACAATCTAATCTTAAAATTCATATAAAATGTGACCCAGAATACCCAAAACAATCTTGAAAAAGAACAAAGTTGGAGGACTCACACTTTCCAATTTCAAATCTTATACAAAGCTACAGTGACGTGACAGTGTAGACTGGCACAAGGAGAGACGTATAGATGGATGGAATAAAAGTAAGAGTCCAGAAATAAATGCTTATGGTTATGGTCAACTGATTTTTGACAAGGGTGGCAAGACAATTCAATAAATGGTGCTGGAACAACTGCATATCCATGTAAAAAGAATGAAGTTGGACCCCTACGTTAAACTATACACACACATATGCACTCAAAAATAGATCATGTACCTAAATGTAAGAGATAAAACTATAAATCTCTTAGAAGAAAATGTAGGAGCAAATCTTTGTGACGTTCTGTTGGGCAATGGTTTTTTAGATGTAATACCAAATACACAAGCAAGAAAAAAAGTAAGCAATTGGACTTCAGCAAAATTAAAAACTTTTTTGCCCCAAACAGTATCATCAAGAAAGTGAAAAGATAACCCAAAAAATGTGAGAAAATATTTGCAAAACACATTTCTGATTAGGAACTTGTAGAATGAATATATAAAGAATGCTTACAACTTAATAATAAAAAGAGAAATAATCCAATTTAAAAATGTACAAGGAGCATGACATCAGCAAGATGGCAGAGTTGGTGTTTTTCTACCATTTGCCTCCAAAGAACGTGAATTTTGACAATCACTCACAGACAAGAGTACCTTTGTGGGGGGTGGGTCTGGGAGTCCAGCAGAAAAGTTCCAGCACATCATTGGAGAAAAAAATATCCAAAATTGGAGAATTGAATAGGGTAAGAGGAACAATTTCATTTTACCTGCATCGCCCCTCCCGCAAGGCAGCATAACTCAGTCCCAAGAGACCCCTTCAACTGGTGATTTCTCCCACAGGGGAAAGAGAGTGTGTGAGTGAGCTTCTGGCTTACCCAGCTGTGCAGGATGCTGACAAAGTTGCCACTTCTTTCTCACCCAATCCAGAATACTGAAGTGATCTGCATGTCTGAGGGGTGGGGAGAGGCTGGGAGCACAGCAGCCAGGGCTCAGAATTCATCAAAGGAATATGGATCCTACTAATTACTTCACTGACTCCTTCAGGAAGACCTGTCAATGAGACTCTGGGATTGTCCTGCATGAGGATCCCCCTAACTGTCCCACAGCTATCCCCAATGCTATACATGCCTCACACACACACACCAGCTCCCTTTGAGTGCACCCAAGGGAGGTGACTGTGAGCCTTAGCAGACAACTAGTGAGCACATGCAGAAAGCCAGCCTGACTGAGGAATTGAGAGAAAGCACACAATTTGAGTGTTCAGTACTACCCTAGGGAAAGCAAACTGAAGGCTGTCGACCCCTGACCTGGATTTGCAGGATTGAGGGAAGACATACAATCTTCTGACATCCCCTCTGAGAGGGGATAAGATGTGTGGAGCAGGTGTATCCATAGAAAAGCTCTGCAAAGCCTCAGAATCCCTAGCATGGCTGACAGGAAAGGTATTTCTCCCTGAAGCAAGTCAGTAAAGTCTGGAGGAGGTGACTGTTCTTCAAATGCAAAGACAGCAATAAAAGACTTTAAGGAACATGAAAAATTGAGGAAACATGACACCACCAAAAGAATACAATACTTTTCCAGTAACTGACACATTATAATTACACTGTCTAAAAGAAATAAAAGATAAAGAGAATTTTGAAAGCAGCAAGAGAAAAAAGTACTCCTCACATAAAAGGGAACCTCCATAAGACTATCAGCAGATTTCTCAGCAGAAACCTTTCAGGCCAGGAGAAAATGGAATAACATATTCAAAGTGCTGAAAGAAAAAAACTGCCAACCAAGAATAGTTTACCTGAGAAAACCGTTCTTCAGATGAAGGTGAGATAAGACTTACCCAGAAAACAAAAGCTTAGGGAGTTCATCACCACTAGACCTGCCTTACAAGAAATGCTGAAAGGAGTTCTTCAGCTGAAAAAAAGGAAATTAATTAGTATCATGAAAATATAAAACACACTGGTAAAGGAAAGTATTTGGTCAAATTCAGAATACTGTATATGGTGATGTGTCAATCATTTAACTCTAGCATAAAGTTTAAAGGACAAAAGTATTAAAAATAACTGTATACTGTAACTATACAATAATTTGTTAATGAATACAAAATATAAAAAGATGTATATTGTGACATGAAAAACATAAAATGTGGGGGAGGGATAAAAGGGTAGAGTTTTTGTATGCAATCAAGGTTAAGTTGTTATCAGCTTAAAACAGGTGGTTATTATGTTTCATGTAAGCTTCTTGGTAACCATAATGCCAAAATCTATAGCAGATACACAAAAGATAACGATAAGCATACCACAGAAAATCGTCAATTCCCAAAAGAAAACAGAAAAAGGAACACAGGAACAAAGGAACTACGAAGCAGCCAGAAAATAATTCATAAGATGGTATTACTAGGTCCTTACCTATCAATAATTACTTGAAATATAAATGGGTTAAATTCTCCAATCAAAAGACATAGAGAGGCTGAATGGATTCAAAAAACAAGATGCAACTATATGCTGCCTACAAAAGACTCACTTTTGCTTTAAGGACACACATACATTGGAATGAAGGGATATAAGAAGATACTTCATGCAAATGAAAACGAAGAGAGAACACGAATAGCTTTACTTATGTCAGACAAATTAGACTTTAAGTCAAAAACTGTAACAAAGAAAAGATCATTGGGCCGGCCCCATGGCTTAGCAGTTAAGTGCATGCGCTCTGCTACCGGCGGCCCGGGTTCAGATCCCGGGCTTGCACTGATGCACTGCTTGTCTGGCCGTGCTGAGGCCCCGTCCCACATACAGCAACTAGAAGGATGTGCAGCTATGACATACAACTATCTACTGGGGCTTTGGGGGGGGGGGAAGGAGGAGGATTGGCAATAGATGTTAGCTCAGAGCCGGTCTTCCTCAGCAAAAAGAGGAGGATTAGCATGGATGTCAGCTCAGGGTTCATCTTCCTCACACACACACACACAAAAAAAACCTCCAGAAAAGATCATTATATAATGATAAAGGGGTCAATTTACCAAGAGGGTATAACAGTTGTAAATATATATACACATAACATCAGAGCACCTAAAGATATTAGGCAAACGCTATCGTATCTGAAGGGATAAATAGACAACAATACAATAGTAGGGTACTTCAATACCCACTTTCAACAACTGATAGATCATCCAGACAAAAAATCAATAAGAAACATTGGACTTGAACTACAGTTCAGATCAACTGGACCTAACAGACATACAGGGAATATTCATTCCATTCAACAGGAGCAGAAAACACATTCTTGACAAGCACACATGGAACATTAACCAGAATGGATCATATGTTAAGTCACAGAACAAGTCTTAATAAATTTAAGAAGATTGAAATCATACCAAGTATCTTTTCCAACTACAATGGTAAGAACTAGAACTCAATTACAACAAAAAATCTAGAAAATTCACAAATATGTGGAAACTAAACAACACATTCCTGAACAGCCAATGGGTCAAAGACGAAATCAAAAGAAACATAAAAAAAAACTTGAAACAAACAAAAATGGAAACACAATATACCAAGCTTATGAGATGCAGCAAAGGCAATTCTAAAAAGGAAGTTTATAGCAATGAATGTATACATTATGAAAAAAATAAAGATTTCAAATAAATGACCTAACTTTTCACCTCAAGGAATTAGAAAAGAAGACCAAACTAAGCCCAAAGTTAGCATAAAGAAGGATATAAGAAAGATCAGAGCATAAATAAGTGAAATAGAGAACATAAAATAGAAAAGATCAACAAAATTAATAGCTGGTCTTTTGAAAAGATAGACAAAACTGACAAAACCTTAGTTAGAATAATTAATAAAGAGAAGACTCAAATAAATAAAATTAGAAATGAGAAAAGAGATATTACAACTGATATTACAGAAATATAAAAGATCATAAGAGATTACTGTGAATAATTATATACCAATACGTTGGGTAACCTAGGAGAAAGGGATAAATTCCTAGAAACATACAACCTACCAAGATTGAATTATGAAGAAATAGAAAATCTGAAAAGACCAATATCAAGTAAGGAGATTGAATCAGTAATCAAAAACACCTCAACAAAGACAATCCCAGGACCTGAGGGCTTTACTTGTGAATTCTACCAAAATTTTAAAGATGAATTAATGCCAATCCTTCTCATACTCTTTCAAAAATAATTGAAGAGAAGGGAATACTCCCAAACTCATTTTATGAGGCCAGTATTATCCTCATGCCAAAGCCAGATAAGGACACTACAAGAAAAGTAAACTACAGGCTAATATCCCTGATAAAAGCAGATAGAAAAATCCCCAACAGAATACCAGCAAACTGAATTCAACAGCATATTAAAAGAATCATATACCATGATCAAATTGGACTTACCCGTGGGATGCAAGGATGTTTCAACATACACAAATGATAAATGTAATACACAATATTAACAGAATGAAGGATAAAAATTACACAATTATCTCAATAGACACGGAAACAGCATTTGACAAAATTCAACATCCTTTTATGACAAAAAATCTCAGCAAATTAGGTATTGAAGGAATGTAACTCAACATAAAGAAAGCTATATATGACAAGCTCATAGCTAAGATACTCACTGGTGAAAAGCTGAATGCTCCTCCTCTAAGATCAAGAACAAGGAACAAGGATGCCCTCTCTCATCATCTCTATCCAACATAGCACTGGAAATCCTAGCCAGAGAAATCAAGTAAGAAAAAGAAGTAAAAGGTATTCCAATCAGAAGGGAAGACGTAAAACTGTGTTTCTTTGAGGATGACATGGTTTTCTATGTAGAAAAACCTAAAGACTTCATTAAAAAAAAAATTGTTGGAACTAATAAATGAATTCAGTAAAGTTGCAGGATACAAAATCAATATACAAAAATCAGCTGCATTTCTATACACTAACAATGAACTATTGGAAAGGGAAATTAAGAAAACAATCCCATTTACAATAGCATCAAAAACAACAAAACGCTTAGGAATAAATTTAACCAAGGTGGTGAAAGACATGTACACTGAAAACTATAAGACATTGATGAAAGAAATTGAGAAAGATACAAATAAATGGTAAGAGATCCTATATTTGTGGTTTGGAAGAATTAATATTGTTAAAATGACTATGCTACCCAAAAAGATATATATATTCAATACCATCCCTATCCAAATTCCATCGATAATTTTTACAGAAATTGAAAAATCAATCCTAAAATTCCTATGGAACCACAAAAGACCCCAAACAGCCAAAGCAATCTTGAGAAAGAGGAACAAAGCTGGAGGCATCACACTTTCTGATTTCAAACTCTATTACAAAGCTAAGCAATCAAAATAATATAGCACTGGTATAAAAACAGACACATAGACCAATGGAATATAATAGAAAGCCCATATACAAATCTAAGCATATATGGTCAACTAATCTTTAACAAAGGTACCAAGAACACACAATGAGGAAAGAATAGTCTCTTCAATAGATGTTGTTTGGAAAACCATATTCAAAAGAGTGAAATTGGACTCCTATCTTGCGCCACTCACAAAAGTTAATGCAAAATAAAGACTTAAATATGAGACCTGGATACATAAAACTCCTAGAAGAAAACAGAAAAAATCTCCTCGACATTGGTTTTGGCAATGATTTTTTTGGATATGACACCTACATCAAGCCTAAAGCTTCTGCACAGCAAAAGAAACCATCAAAAATAAAAAGGCAACCTATAGGTGTGGAGAAAATATTTGCAAACTATATATTTCATAAGGAGTTAATATGCAATAGTTCAGGAACTTATCCAACTCAATAGCAAAAAGAAAAGTTACAATAATAACCCAGTTAATAAATGGGCAAAGGAACTGAACAGACATATTTCCAAAGAAGAAATACAAATTGCCAACAGGTACATGGAAAGATGTTCAACATCACTAAATATCAGGGAAATGCAAATTGAAACCACAATGAGATATCACCTCACACCTATTAGGATGACTTTTATCAAAAAATCAACAGATGTGTTGGTGAGGATGTGGAGAAAAGAGATCCCTTGTACACTGTTGGTAGGAAGATAAATTTTTACAGTCACAATGAAAAATAGTATGGAGGTTCCTCAAAAAATTAAAAACAGAACTACCATATGATCCAGGAGTCCTGCTTCTGAGTATATGTACCTGAAGTAAATGAAATCAATATCTCGAAGAGATATCTACACTCATGTTAATTGCAGCATTATGCACAATAATTCACAATAGCCAAGATATGGAATCAAAGTGTCTGTCAACAGATAAATAAATAAATAAAATGTGATATATATATATAACATATATATAATAGAATATTATTCATAAGAAAGAAGGAAAACTTGACATTTGCAACAACATGGATGAAACTAGAGGAGATTATACTAAGTGAAATTAGCCAGACAGAGAAAGACAAATACTGTATGATCTCACTTATACGTAGAATCTCAAAAAACAAGTCACATTAATAAAAACAGAGAGTAGAATGGTGGTTACCATGGCCTGGGGGATGGGGAAGATGGGGAAGATGGGGAGATCATCATATATAATAAAAGATGAACAAGCTTTGGAGATCTATAATCGTGGTGACTATAATTAATAATATTGTGTTGTATACTTGAAATTTATTGAGAGTAGACAGCATTCTCAGTCTCACACACACACACACACACACACACACACACACAAAAGGTAACTATGTGAGGTGATGGATGTGTTAATTAATCTGATTGTGGTAATCACTTCACAAAATATACATATGTCAGATCATCACATTGTACACTTTAAATATACACAATTTTATTTGTCTAGTATAATTCAATAAAGCTGAAAAAGCTTTTTTAAATTGTAGTAAAAAAGTGGCAATTACACAAATATCTATAAACTCATAAATAGATAACAAAATATGGTATATCCACGCAGTAGAATGTTATCCTTCAATGAAAAGGAATGAAGTACTGATACATTCTACGACAAAGGTGAATCTTAACAACACTTGCAAAGTTAAAGAATGTAGTCACAAAAGACCACATATTGTATGATTCAATTTATATTGAAAGTTAAGAATAATCAAATCTCTAGAGATGAAACGTATGTTATGGTTTTCCCAGATGGGGTTTTCCTAGAGGGGAAATGGGTGAGACTGTTAATAGGTGCAAGTTTTCTTTTTGGGGTGATGAAAACGTTCTAAAATTATTAAAATGCAGTGATGGTCACATAACTCTAAGTTGTACACCTTAAATGGGTGAATTTTATGGAACATAAATTCCATCTCAATAAAGTTGTTTAAAAAAACCTGCCCAGTTAAATAATACAATATTTGTCTCCTTGTATTTCCATCCTATCCATAAAATTATATCTTTCCCAGAGATGTGAACTATGTCCTGCTGTCAGTTGAATCCCCAGTTAATCTTCAGTTTCTGGTTTGTGGTCACTGCTGATGGGATATTTACTCAATATATAAAAATAAATGTTAACTTTCTAAATAAAAAAGCTGAATTAGAGCAAAGAATTGTCTCTCTTTTTAACTCTAGTAGAATCATCACCTGGAATAGTCCTGTTTTGTCATAAGCTCTCAACACATACTTATTGGATAAACTGTTGATAGATAAAAATATCTTAGTCACCGTTCGGGGGGTAGGATTATACTGTGATGATAATGTTGAAGACACTGTAATAGGATCAAACTTTTTTTTTAACCCTCTGAAACTGTCTGATCCTGGAACACATGTACAGTCCTTTTGTTAGCCCCGTGAACTCTCTGCTTTAGTAATTTGCAATTTACAACTAATATTTGACATGCAGCTTTAAAATAGTTCTAAATTTCTATTTATTTGTCAAAGGATGCTCTAATAAATCTAGTACCTTCATATAGAATTCTTTTTTGTATAGTCAGAGTATGAATTACACGTGAGATGATAAAATCCTTGAATGTGAGGTCTTCTCTAACTGTAACTTTATTATCTACTACAATGTCATCTCAAAATATATTGATCAAGATAATCAATATTTGATATGCTTGTCAAATTTCTTCCCTAAAATAAAATTCTGCTGTTTCCTGACAAAAGTACAGTCTCATTTCTTGGAGCAACAACAATGAGGTATATTTCTCAGGTATTTTAGGAATCCTGGAATGGATATTCTCCTTCTACTTTTATTCATTTTTTGTTTTCATTCCTAAATAATATATACTTATTGATTAGTATTGCACGTCAGCTTCACATTGTATTTTCTTAGTATTTCATTGCCTATGTAACATCTTAAGTTGCTCACATGCACATCACAGGGCTTTCTGCACTTGCCTGCCCACTGCTAGTCTCTGGATGTCCTGACTTTCCCTGATGCCGTTTTAGTTCCTGCCATTCCTGGGAATGTCCTGTGATTTTCAAAAGGCACGGCCATGACCCCCTGAGAGTGGCTGTGTAAACAGCCTCGCTATGGGTAAATAAATAAATAAATGAGAATGGACCAAGACAGCGCCTGATCCCCCGGGTTTATCCCCTGAGTTGTTAGGAGTCTTCTAATAAGGAATCCATTTAGGCTGATGGAGATTTTCAGAGTTTCAGAAGAAACTTGGCTTGAAGTTTTAGAGGGAGGTATTCTGGGAGCTGCAGAACATTCCAAGAAGGACTGACCTTAGATGAAACAACATCAGTCATAATAAAAACCAGATAGACACAGTTTTTGTTTTATCAGACAGAGCACCAAATGTGAGACAGAGAAACCTGGGGATCACCTGTAACCTTTAGGTGTAAGAAAATTAGCATATTTTCTCAAAATATGTTCTTGGGTCCACGCTCTGAACTGGCTGAGAATGTGTCTGCCCCTGTACATTCCAAGTCCAAGGAACGGCTCTATCATGAATTATGTCTTTCATGTATCTAACATAAAAAAGCGTATTCTGCTTCAAGCACTGTAATACAAATGTTCTAATTTAATGCGTGAGTGATTTTCATTTGGCCACTTATTATTCATACTGTTGGTTATGGCTATTGCCTCAATGAGTCTTTTGAACTGAGTGTGTTAGTTCTAAGGCCCCAGGTTTTGATTTCAGTTTGTATAGATACAGTTTTCACAATATTTCAATAAATATATCTTAACAACCTTAGTATTTCTTAATTCTGAATGATCCCTATTTTGTGGTTCGAGATCATCTTGGAAATAGAACAAGGCACCGCCTTGAGTTTCTAATTTCTAGTGCTGGCACTACTCCTGTCAAGCCAAACCTCCCCCAGTACCTCACTGAAGTAGATTGGCCAGTCTCTGGGCTCTGATTCACCTGTAGCCCTGAGGGATCTCACCCTCTGCACCACATGCATCTGATAGTCTTTTCAGGCCCAGCTCTAAATTTAACTTCAACATGAAACTTACCCTTCTTTATTCCATCAGTTGCAAGCAACCTCTAGTTTCCGAATCTCCATCCACAGCGTATCTGACTCTCTCACACAGTATTTACCACGCTTCTCTTTGTACTACAGTGTGGGTTGTGTGCTTGGTTTACCTCTGCCCCGTCCTCGAGAGTAGGATTCTTCTCATCTTTTTTTTTATCCCAGAGTGAAGATAGTAGGTGCTTAAGAAATAAGTGATGTACAAGTAAATAAATGAAAGAGCTATTATCAGTGTGATATAGGGGCAAGAAACATATGACTAGTTCTCAACTGAGTGACCTGAGACAAGTTGTGTAATATTTCTATGAAACTGGAATCCCCTTCTATAAACTGGGGCGAATGGATAGTGTCATGTCTTCACTCCACCTCCAACATTGTGTAGCCTGCCTCCGTGGGGAGTGGAGGAGGAGCAGAGGCAGGGGACATCAGCCTAGTGTGTCTACTGCTTTGCCTGTGGAAAGTATTTATCCCTTGGGAATGTCATTGTAATAGGTTGAGCCAGGGGCAGTAGCCTTGCTATCAAACTATAAGAACTAATACAGAGTACCGAGTCTTCTCCCTGTGTGGTATAGTATAAAGCATGAAGGTTTTAACTCAAAGAATGCAGTTTTGTTTTGTTTTCTGTGCTGCTTACAACCTATGTTATCATGGAAAAGTTACTTAATCTCTCCATGCCCCAATTCATAAATTTGTAAAATGAAGATTATAATATCAACCACCCAGAGCTTGCAAATGACTTCATTAAATTAGCAAGTATGAGGTAGTCTAGTGCACATTAACAGCAAGACCACTGGGGCCAGAATCTCTAGGTGAAGATCAAGGATCTGCAAATTCCTGTGTGATCTTGGGAAAGTTACTTTACCTCTCTGTGTCCTAGTTTCCTCCTGTGTACAATGGGGATCATCATAGCTATCTGATAAAATGTTTCCAAGGATTAAAAGACTTAATACTCAATTAAATGGTTTGGAGCATGTGATAAACCTCAATAAGTGTTAAATATACTCATTAAGTGCTCAACACATAATTAGTTCATTTCACTTAATGTCAGATGGATGACTAAAAATGTGGCAGGCTCTCCCTCTCCATTCATTCAAAGATTATGGGCAGGGATAAACCAAGGAAGACAAAATCTTCTTATAATGTACCTCTATACCCTACGACATCTCTGATCTCTCTTCTGTTTAGATAAGTGTGGTAGAAACTCGACTCCTTTTTTCGTTCTGAGGCTAGTGGTTATCACTCAGATATCACTTTCCACTTCTTCAAACCATGGGCTATCCATTCATTATGAAGCACTGCTGAATACTAATCATGACTTCTGGAATTGCTTATTGTACATTAAAAATTATCTTCACTGTCCCTGGTTACTACCTTCTATCTTCCTCCTGACCATCTACACTCCCATGCTATTCTTTGATCCAGTAGATTTGGATCAGTAGTAGATTTGGCCTCACACTATCTATCCTAGGTACTTCTATTAGCTTCTCCTGTCCTATACAAACTTCCCTCTGCTGACCTTCAAAATTTTCTTAAAGCCAACTGTAAATTCTAGTTCATTGTCCAAATCCTACCCTGCTTATAAAATATGTTTGCCTATATTGTCCTTTGTTGAATTATAGACCTGGAGACCAAGATTTCATGCCCTTTAATTGGCAAAACACAAACGGTGAAAAAGAAGAAACCGTGGAATTTATATTTGAAAAAATATTTAAAAGCTGACAGCAACGCCGATGCTTAATGTTGTGATTAATCTGATTTTACCTAACATATTTTCCAATCCCTAGTGCCGAATGATGAAGAAAATGTCTAGTCTTAAAATAAGGGCAGAACTACCTCAGCCTGTCTATTATGGACAAAAGAATCAAACAGAAATTAAGGAACTTAACTAATACTAACTTCTCTGGTATCAGATTTGTTTTCGGAGAGAAGGAAATCACATTTGACCCCAAACTTCGAAGTGAATATCAAGTATAATGGGGGGCCACACATTTCAGAATTCTAACAGTAAGAACTGCTACTATTTATTGAGCTCCCTATACCCAACCTGGTGCCTTACATGCACTATCTTATTCTCCACCAATATAGCTACTATTATATCCCTTACAGAGAGCAATTAAAATGAAGTGAGGAATCTTCATGCATTCAATAGGATCTCCTCAATTAAGATGTTGACAGCATGGCCGCCTATGGCTACTCTGTCTCCGGAAGCACCTGCCTACGCTGTCGCCATTTCTACTGCTTCATTTTTCTTCATTCCACTTGTTACCACTTGGCACTACAATACATATGTATTTGTTTGTCTGCTGCTAATTTTTCCCTCTAATACTTAAGCTCCACGAGGGCAGGCACCTCCTCTTTTGATTTATCATTGAATACCAGACCACAGAACAGTGCCTGACAGAGAGTTTGCTGTTATGTGCTGTCAAATCAGCTCTGACTCCTGGTGACCCTAGGCATGAGTGCTGTCCACAGTGTCCTGTCCTCAACAGCCTACTCAGCTCCTGTAGACTCAGGCCGTGGCTTCCTTTATGGAGTCAGTCCATCTCTTGTTTGGTCCTCCTCTTCTCCTGCTGCCTCTGCTTTTCCCAGCATTATTGTCTTTCCAGAGAATCCTGCCTTCTCACGATGCACCCAAAGTAGGATAGCCTCAGTGTTATCATCTATGCCTCCAGTGATGGTTCAGGCTTAATTTTCTCTAGGATCCACTTGTCGTCTTTCTGGCAGTCCAGGGTATCTGTAGAGCTCTCCTCCAACACCATGTTTCAAATGAGCCAATTTGTTTCCTGTCAGCCTTCTCCACTGTCTCGCTTTCACAGATGTACACAGTGACTGGGAATACGGGGGTGTGGATAATCTTGGCCTTGGTCTCTAACGACACTTCCTTACACTCAATGATCTTTCCTAATTCTTTCATTGCTGCCCTTCCGAGTCTCAGTCTTCTCTTGGTTTCTTGGCTGCAGTCTCCATTTAAATCGATGACTGAACCAAGGCAGACCAAGTCTTTAACAATTCTAATGTCTTCATTGTCTACATTAAAGTTGTGTAGTTCTTCTGTAGTCATGACTTTTGTCTTCTTGATGTTCAAATGCAGTCCTGCTTTGGCATTTTCCTCTTTCACTTTCATCAGAAGTCATTTCAAGTCATCGCTGCTTTCTGCCAGTAAGATGGCGTCATCTGCATGTCTTAGATGGCTGATATTTCTCCCACCAGTTTTGACTCCTCCTTCATCTGAGTCTAGCCCAGTTTTTTGTATGATATGACAGAAGGTAAAGGTACCATAAATATTTTTTAATGAAAACATAAAGAATCTGAGCCACAGAGGGATCAAATAGCTTACCTTACCAAGGGTACCCAATTAATAGAAAGGAAAAGCAGGATTCAGACTAAAGTCAGCAGTACAGTAAAGTACAGTTCTCTCCACTATCCATGTTGATGCTCATATTTTCAAATTATTGTTTCTTGTCACTAACATTAACAAAAGGGAATCTCGTGTTCTTGTATCCAGCCCCCAGAGTCATGACCAACACAATAGCAGAAATGAATGGAAGGTTTAATCCATCCCCATGGCCAAGAATACTTTCTAAGATGCTGTAAAAAGGACCTTGCAGAAGAGGGATTTTTTTAACAGGAAATGTTTATTTCTAATTTGCTAATTTCATTTTATAAAGACAGTTTACACACACTGCTTTTCACGAAGCTCTGAGGGAAAAGAGAAGAGAAGAAAAGAACATTAAAAAGAAGAGGATGTCATTCATAGTGACTAATGAAGGCATCTCTATCTTGTGTGACCACCTTTTCATGTGTTTCTTTTTAAACTGCAATCAATGAAAAGGACAGACATTCTCAGTATTAATGGACATTTGATTAGGCAGAAGTATGCCTTCCCCATATTAATGATCAGTAATGTTCCTCTGTATGTGAATTTCATTGCCCTGAGAAAAATACCTCTTTCATTTGCATGATTTAAAACTCCCTCTCAATCATCTAACACTAATTCAGTTAATATTTTTAACTCAAAAGATAGTTCAGTGTAATGGCACATGTCTTTTCCCAAAATTGCTTTGAATTTCCGTGTGTGATACCTTGAAAATTGGGATCTCTATAGATTTTGATGATGACATTGACTTTAGCGGCAAAAAGATTTCTACCCCCACCTCATTGCCTTCTGCTCTGCTCCTATTCTCAAAATTGCTCACACCTAAGCCCAGTTGGAGCCCAGGTGCCATTTCTGTTACTTAAACTAGCAGCTGTGTCTTTTAAATCATTGCCCATCTATTGAAGAGGGGATATTTTAAATACATTTTTCAATAAAGAGGCTATGTCTGGCAGCTGTATAGGAGCTGATCTCATGCCTTCCCTTTTATCTCATATAACATTCACCTCAGACTAGCATAATGATCCTCATCCATGAAAATTTGTAATTCATGCTAGTCAAAGAACAGGAAAATTCAATGAAAGAAACGATTCTTTGAAAGGTTATTTCTCTTGTTTCATTCATATATGAAACACTGAAACTTCATGGCTAGTCATTATGAAGGAAAGTATAGGAAATTAAGTAAAAACAATTCTTAAAATTAAAAAGAGAAGATTGGCACACAAAACAAAATAATTAAGGATATAAACTAACTACCAATGACACCTTCTGTTTTATTCTGCACAGTAAATTTTTAGAGAAAAATAGAATCTTGCACATATTGCAGATTGGTGCTCCATTTTTTTTCCAAATCAGCTTCAAATACCTTCGTATGATCTAGTTCAGGCTTAAAGATGGGAATGTAGTCTTTCTGGTAGAAACTGATTCCATATTTTCAGAAAGTCATAAATCCTCACTTCTTTAATAATAGTTCTCCAGAAAGCTGAGATCAGGAAAAATGAATATTTTAGCTACAGGTTTATGTTTACTACATGAGACTATAGCTTTCTTTTTGATGTGTGCTTATTATTCTTTGAATTTGCTGCATCCATAAGTTCATTGTAAGAAGTGAATCTATAACTTTGTACATTTATTAATTCATTCAATATGTTCTTTTGCCCTAGGCTGGATAATGTTAGATACACAAAGGTGAATAGGTAACAATAGTATGGGGGGTGATTAGATAAATAATACAAATAGCACAAGGTATGATGTTATTAGGATCAAGTTGAAGTCCAGATTAAGTTCCATGAAATTGCAGAGATGGAATGATCACATGTTCTTGGAGAAATTGAATAGATTTCCAGAAGGAAAGAAGTGTTGGCTGGGCCCTCCTACGCTGGACTGATGCAAGCACTGAAAAAGGGATTGGGCATTAGTGATAATGGCTGTGCTATGAACCAGGCACTGAGTTAGGGAAGCATGGAGAACATTCAGAGAGGAGCAAATACTAGTACTCCTTTTAGCTGTGGAATGGAATGATTGTCAGGGATTAGTGGCAGAGTGGCTATAATAGGAATTTGGGGTTGGATCAGGGAAAACGTTAATTTAGGACAGCCTCTAGAAATTCTAGATAGGGCCGGCCCTGTGGCTTAGCGGTTAAGTGCACACGCTCCGCTACTGGCAGCCCGGGTTCGGATCCTGGGCGCGCACAGACGCAATGCTTCTCCGGCCTTGCTGAGGCCGTGTCCCACATACAGCAACTAGAAGGATGTGCAGCTATGACATACAACTATCTACTGGGGCTTTGGGGGAAAAAGAAAAAAAAAAGAGAAACTCTAGATATGTGGAGAACTTAAATAGCATGGCAAGCAAAAATTCTTTTGAGATTAAATGATAATATGGTTATTTCATTTTTATGTAACATCCATTTATTTGTTACCATGCAGCATTGATATCTAACACTGAGCATTTGCTATGTGCAAAGAATTCCACATAAATTATTGTATTTAATTCTTATAATAAGGTTGTTAGCTAGATATTATTATTATTATTGTAAAAGAGAAGAAGTTAGGACCCAGTGTGTAAAGGATCTTCCGTAAGATCACAGGTCTCAAAATCAGCAAAGCCAGCATAGGTTCCCAGCCACATCACCCTGCTTCTCACCTCTTAACATGCTACCCTGCATGGGTAAGCAGTATGGCACAGTGGTTCAGAGCAATTTCAATGAAAGGAGTTGCATCTTTACAAGTAGTTCATTTAAATGAGATAAACAAGGGGGAGAGAAAAATTAAATGGAAAATATTTTACTACTATATACATCTAGCTACCAAATTAGACAGTTTTTCCTCAAGATCTTTTTATTAGAGGGATATCCTTGACTTTCCAGAAGCTCAGAAGGGAGAATAAACAGCAAAGGATCAATGGGAATATTACACAAACAGGCGCCATTTTATGATTTATCTAAGAGATACTTACACAAAAGAAAATCTTTGCATTAGGAGGATTGGTTTTCACTTCTAAAGTTATTTTCAGACATAGCAGCTACCAACTGTGTATCAGGCAAATAGAGGATAAAATCCTTCTGTTGGGCTAAAACATATTAAATGCTTTGCTCAAAACTCATTGGTAGATAATCTTCTGGGAGTGACTTTGGAGAGAATGCTGCAAATACATGTAAGCTGCAATTACGAATTCAATAAGACTCCATGAGGGTAGAGCTGGGAAAATGCATCCTCCTATATTCAAGGCTCCACTTTACCTGCTCTGCTTCTCATGTTTTTCCCTCGGCTCTGCTCTCATTTATTTTTTGTGTCTTTTTTTTTTTACTTTTACTTTGTAAACATTACATCCTTCAAAATGCTAGGAATCTAAAACCTAACACAGTGTTCAAAGTGAAATTAAATCAGTGGTTTATATAGCATAATGTCATAATATTTTCCATACTATTTTCCCTTGCCTTATTAATACAACCATCAGTCTATTAGCTTTAACTGCTGCTGAAGACTGAGCAGATGTCTTCAATGAATACTTCCATCCATAATTACCCCTTATTTTTTTTCCTGAGAAGTTCAGTTAATTCAGATCTTACCAATGTATATGAAAAGTTTAAATGATTTCTCCCAAAATGCATTACCTTTTTCTTATCTACATTAAATTCCATCTGTCATTATATTGCACAGTCTCACACTTTGATTAGATCCTTCTGGAGTTTTTAACAATCCTTGCTGGTTTTTTACTAACCTAAATAATCTCACAGTATTTTACAGAAGAACTTTTTAACAGTTATGACTTTTTGCCAGCCTTGCCTTTGTATGGATTTGCTGTCAGTATTGTGTACGCATAGAAATGTGTTAAGTGTGAGGCTTCATGAAAAAGCATAGACACTTAAGCAAAAACAAACGAAATACAAAAGAAATAAAATCAAGTCTGGAAACCTTTTACAGCCTTTTTGTGCCGTGTTGACATATATGTCTTTCTGAAATAATATTGATTAATCACCTCTAAAGGAGTTAGAACTCATCAGCAATTGCACCTTCTACCAAAATTTTAAGTATTTGAGAACCCTATTATCTATGTTTCTAAATCAATGGAAATAATTTTAATTGGAAAAACTTCCCCTCTTGACCCTTATTTTTCGAAGATGTTTTAAGTAAAACTATTTATATTATTTCCCACTAACAGGAAAAACTTGTTTGATTTCTAAAGCACGAATTGGTTGTCTGGCTCTTAAGAACTCCTAAATAAGCTTTTCAAGGAACAGAGGTAACCATTTCTTTGCAGTTTGTTTTAACCAAAGACAGAGATGGGAAGTTATCTAGTTGATCGAGTTCCAACTTCTAGGATTATCTTTCTACTTCCCAATCAGGATCATCAAATCCAAGGAGAATAGTTTCTTGAAGTTGGAAGGGACTAAAGGTCATCCGTCTTAACCTCCAACTCAATGGAGCCATCTCTTCTATTTACTCATGTACTTGAAAAAGAGTTAAGTGAAGCCCCACTCTCTCTTAGGACTGGGAATATCACTGTGAACAAAACAGATGTGGGCCCTGGCCTTCTGAAGGACTTATTCCCATTTTGAGGATAAAGAGATTGAAGTTTAGAAAGATTAAAGGTCATGCTCAATGTAATACAGCCAGCCAATGAATGAACTAGAACTAGAATCCAGGTTGTCTCAGTTCCAAACCCCTTGCTCTTAGTAGTCCAGTCCCTTTGGATACTAATAGTTGGTAAGAATTTCACCTTACACTGATCTGCAGTCACATTCTTAGAAAATTTGGTCCATAGGTCATGGTTCTGCCATATGAAATTAAAAAATTCATTTCTGTTTCATATAAAAATACCTTGAATCATTAAAGACAGTTTTCAAGTTTATCCTATTTTTCTCCCTCCAAACTTAACTTCCTTACAAGCTAGTAATTGTAGCTCTCTTAGAATTATGACCACTTTTCTCTGGATTTACACTTTTTTCACTTTTTTTCTTGAAATGTATCACCAAGCACTAGACACACTTGTAAACTGCTTAAAAGTTTATTGTCTCATTTGATGCCCATAAAACCATTGAGTTATGTATTACTCTCACTCTCATTGAAGAAACCAAGTCTTGGTGAAATTAAGATATTTGAGTCAGGATACACAGCAAGTAAGGGGCAGATAAGAATGGCAAACCAATTGTTCTGGAGTTCAATTGATAAATTTTAAAAATAATTATTTCTATATCAAATGACAGCAAAAAATTTCTTATTGATTGATATTTGAACATTAAGCAAAATTTAAATTATTTTCAATAAATAAATGAACATTTACCTTCTTCTGAAATATGCAACTCACCTATAATTTGATTTATACTACGTATTCTAATTCTCTTTTGAGAATATTGTTCTATTTGCCTAACTTCTCAAATCCAAAGGAGTACAAGAATATTCTGTTTTCACGTAAAGCCAAGATCAACTGCAGCTTGGAATGCCTTTGGGAGCAATATACTCAAAGCTATCCTGTGAGAAGAGAGGAATAGGTACAGAGAATACATCCTTGGGACAAAATAAAAAGATGGAGAGGCTATGACAAAAGCATCATAAGGCTTGAGAAATTTACACAGGAAAAAGAGGGAAACGCTGTTCCTAGGGAACACGGCCCTACTGACACTCGTGAGTGTCTGCCTGTGTGTGTGAGTGTGTATGTGCTCGTTCAACAAGAGTTGAATGAGTTCTGTGAATCACCAGGCACTGCTCTATGCTCTGTGTTGAGGATACAACTAGCATAAGGTCCTCTGCCTTTGAAGAATTCACATTTTTATTAGATTCACACATATAGTTATGAATGTATACATACACATATATATTACATACATATTTCATGATTTAGATTAGGGTCAGGTTGCTCCCGGCATGACGCTTTGCTCTCATGTTCTAAGGAACACCTCCATTCACCTGGCAGCATCTGGCCCCTGCAGAGCACCAAGCACAGTAACAACCACAATCTGTGGCGTCCCAGAGAAGCTTCAGATCACACACACACCCTTGGAAGGAGTTGGCACAAGAATTTTTCAGGGTCTTCTCACAGTGGGCGCCTCAGACGAGCACATTATTTTGATAGGTATTTCTTGCTGCTATTACAATGTACAGGTCATTATAACCATTAAGAAATCTACATAGGAGCTTATATAGACCAAATAAGGAAATAAAGCCTTTTCCTCAAGGCCAGGATTGGGGCCTATCCAAGCCAGATTTCAAGCGCCAGGTAAGGTAAACGCACTGAGGAATGAGGTCCTCCTTGACCCTCAACTTCTTCTCATGGCTCCAGTAAAGAGCTGGAGAGGGAACTGTCAGTACTGGCACCACCAGCCATGACCCTTCTTAAGGTCAGAGAAGGGAGTCTACAGCCTAACAAGACAGTTGTAATCAATCGGTGCACATGGCTACTGCATATTTTAATGAAAATATTATCTAGGCTTAAAATTAATAGGAATGCAAAAATGCGTTATAGCTGATGAAATTAAAAAGCAGTTGGCTACCTACTGGTTTGTTCACTTTCATTTTCTGAAAATGCTAGCCCTTCTGGAAGATTTTCTTCAATATTTGCAGGTTTGTAAACCATGATGGGGTCAATAATTTCTCTTACGCTTTTCTCTTTTGTAGGCTTTCATTTTTATCTAGACCCAGTCACAAATTTGTTCCTGAAAAATCACTTAGATATTTTGCTAAGATGAGTATAATATATTCCCCAAAGTGCCTTTCAAGACATGCTCGAACGAGCCCCCGCTCTGACTACTGTAGCCTGCTGCAGAATACGAGCGCTTGTTTACAATACCTTCCTATAACCAACTCATAACATTTTAATTTAATGGGATTTGTAACCCATGTTTCAATTAAAAGTAAAATTATTACGTTCCTTAGTTTGTGTGATTTTTTGATAGAATAGTACATTTATATGGTAATTTTCCAAAGATCAACTTTATTTATCAGTAAGAAGCTATTCCAAGATTGTTGTATATTTTTTTTTGCTTCTGAAATGTTATCACGTTTAATTGCCTGATCTTATTTGGGTTGCAATCATAGTCATTAATTAGTAAGAAGGTGAGGGACAGCATCATATCTAACTATCTGTTATGGCTTCTTTAATGAGGAAAATACCTGCCATCATTTTAAAGGCATCCCGTATACTTCACAAATACAGCTTGCTGTAGCATTCTCATTTAGGCTGTGAACATCAAAGGAAATTGATGTCAGGTGTGAACAGAAGCTGTTGAATATATCTGCTGAGGAAACTGAGTGGTGTGTCTGGGTAGGAGAGATGAAGGGCAGCTTATAACATTAACGAAACTACAGGTAATTAGTGTAAACTTTCCATGGTTGGCATATCTGAAGAATAAAAAAATGATATTTATATTTATGCCTTATAAAACCACAAAAGTTTAAGGTATTTCTATTGTTTTCATTTTCTACTTCTATAGGAAAACAAAAAATAAACAAAATTGAATACAGAAAATCTAAATCATGGTTTAGAATAAAAAGAAAACCGTGTTTTACAGTTGTAAAAAGAATACGAATTTATGAGTTATTTATGAGTTTTAGGTACCTCCTTTGCTTTACAATAGTGGGATATGTTATATTGTTACATATTTTACAATACACTATATTGTTAAATTCAAAGAAGCAAATGGAAAAATAAATGATTGGTTAATAAAATGAATGTCTTTGAAGATTTCTCTTAGAGCAACAGTAGGTACTCTGAATTTGCAACATTTTTTAAGGGATTTTTTAAAACTAAACTTAGATATAGTGCATGTGTAGGCAACATGCCAAAATAATATTTACATTCCAAAAAAGATGTTACAATACATTATACAAAAACATAAGCTTCTTTAAGCAATGCCAAACTACAGGGTACATGGTAGACTGTAGCAGCTTCCAAGACGTGTTGCACGTGGCAATTCCTACGCCTGTTGGTGAAGTCATCATTCCTGGATTGATCATTGGAAGTGATGTAATTGATGATAGCATGGTGCTCTCCTTGGCTTTGAAAGGGTAAATTTCCATTTCTAACCCATCTTTAACGTTCTGAAGTTTCTTATCCCTTACCTTCTTTTTACAAAAGGGACTTTTGAGATGTGCAGATGTTCTCCAGAAATAGGCTTCCAGGAAGAGAGGTTCCTCTGTGCCTGGTACAATTTTTTCTATTGTGAATAAATGATTTTAGTCAACATACTTATGATGCATAAGGTTACACTTTATTTACACATAGAGGTTACTTATTTGTGGATTTGGATGATTAGATTCAATTTTCTCAGTAACTATTGACGGCAATCAGAACAGCTTTTGTTTCTGTACCACCAGATCAATGGAATAGAAAAGCCTTAGTCTTACTTAAAATTGTTGTTACTCCATGTACTAAACCTTTCAGCACTTACTTATAGGATTATAGCTTCTCTCTTCCACTATTCCTTTACAGAATAACATTTTTAGTGTCCAGTTTCCCGCTATTTTTGATATTTTCTAATGGTATAAAGTAAGTCGC
This sequence comes from Diceros bicornis minor, assembly GCF_020826845.1. NCBI lineage: Eukaryota > Metazoa > Chordata > Mammalia > Perissodactyla > Rhinocerotidae > Diceros > Diceros bicornis. The sequence goes on along the minus strand of NC_080779.1, from coordinate 9,474,833 downwards.
TATCTTCCATGCCCATAAGTAGTCTAAATTTGTACTGCTCAAGATGGTGGCCTCTAGACAGATGCAGTTACTTAAATTTAAATTTTAATTAATTAAAATTAATTTCAATTAAAAATTAATTCCTCAGTGGCTCAAACCATATTTCAAGTGCTCAATGGCCATATATTTTACAGAACACTTCCATCATCACAAGAAGTTCCTTTGGACAGTCCTGGTTTGAGTGATACAAACCTGTATCATCTGCTAAGACAGTCGCTTTAATCACTGCTTCAAAATTGTCCCATCTAGGGCAGAATAACTTGTCTAAGACATAAAACTAGCAACTGTCAGAGATTCAATTTCCCTTACCTACTTAAAGTTCTGGAGACTTCGAAGTATAACAATTTGAGATAAGCGACCATCTAAAAATTTTTCTTCTTTTCCTTTTTTCAATTAGTTAAGGTCTTTCATATGAAAAATCCTTTATCCAGCCTAAAGTAATAATTAAATACAGGTATACACTTTAAGTTAGTAGGAAATTTTATGCACAGCCTGGTCTACATCAGCTTTAGAGGGACACCAAATTCCCTAATATACATTTGGTTCAATTGGCCTGAGTTACTTGAGGCGTTCTGTACCATCCTTCTTCGTTTCCAGTCCTGGCTTCACTTCTTTCTAGGTGTGTGATTGGGGTAGTTATTTAACTTCTTTATCCTAGTTTTTCCACTTATAAAATGGAGATAATAACATACTTACCTCTTAGGGTTGTTGTGGGGATTAAATTGGTTAATATACACAAAGCACTTAGGAGAAGTAGCTATAGTATCATACTTATGTATTTTCATAATAAATATTATCATATTTATTGTATTTTCATATGATTTTTATTGAATGGCTTGATGATCTGCTTCTAGGCCTAATTATCTGCCTGTGCTTTTTTGAAGTAATTATTAACTAAGTTAGAAGTTAACTCATCATGATAGTGCTCGTGAACTGAAGTACTTTTGTATGAAAGCCTTCACGTGTCTATCTTTAGCTGTGTGTACCTGTACCTGTGACACAATCCTGATGCCAACATTTCCATGGAAAGGGGAGGCTGGAAGCACAGTGTTTATATGCGATGGAGTCAGGCAAACCCGGGGTTAAATCCACGTTCCATCACTTAATCTCTCTTTATTATTGGATAAAATATTTATCTACCTTAAGCCTCAGATACTACTTCTACTCGGAAGACCAAATTAATGTTTCTTTCAATGGATTGCTATTGGAAAGACTCAATAGGTACTTAGCACAATTCCTTGCACACTGAACTCATTCAATTTGCTGTCATAATTATATTATTGATCTCAAATCAGACAGTGAGTCTGGAAATTTCAGGTTGGAGACACTTTATCCATTCATTTATTCGTTTAACATGTATCTGTTGATATCCAAGATTGCAATTATCCAATACAAGAAGGAACTTATTCAAGGTGTTGGGGATGTGCAGGGAACAAGTTACTCACTGCTTCTCTCCTGGAATCGTATTTTATAATGGGCGGGTGGGGGAATAGATTCTGAAAAATCAGATAGTGGTAGTTGCAATGCAGAAAATTTAAGTGGATAATATGATAGAGGTGTCCTAGAATCTATTTCAAATAGGGAGATCAGTGATGCTGCCTCTGAGGAGGTGACACAAGTTAAAATCTGGATAATAAAAAGGCCATATGAAGTATCCTGTTGTATTCCCACAGCCACTGGTTTATTAAATTTGGTAGAGCTCCCTTTCTCTGCTTTTGTGTTGTTTAGGCATAGCTAGGAGTTTGAGACATATAACTTTGGCTGCTATTATAATGGAGACTTGAGTAAATTTTCCTAAACTAAACAAAATCTTTGTTATAACTCTGATATACCGGCAGCAATATGAAGGCCAGCTTTGAGAGTTAAAATAGGAATAATTTAAATTCCCTGAAATTTACTCATTTTTAAGGCCCAATTAACAGGCCAACTTCTCTCCCCACCACTCATGTAAAATGGCTATAAGGAGAGACACAAAGAAGCCCCTAATTGCTAGCCTTTTTCAATCCTAATCCTATAAGACATTGTCTCAGCGTTTTACATTGCGCATCGTTCCTTGCTTCAAGTCCTCTCCCATCTTGACTTCTGGCACACCTCATGCTCTTTGTTTTCCTGCACCTCTCTTTGTCTCTTCCTGTTCCTGAGTTATCTCATCAACCTCCCAATTCCTATCTGGTTCCAGTTACTATTAGTAGGTTGATAACCCCCGAATCTACAATCCCAGCTCCAAGCATGTCCCTGAGTTTGAGAATCATACCCAGCCACATCCTCCCTGTTTCCACCTGGACGCTGCACAAGACACATCAGCTCCATCAGACCAAGCTGAACTCCTCCTCCTCCCACAGTTGCTCTCTCAGGCGATGGCAGTGCCCTGCCCCCAGTCTCCCAAGTTAGAAACATGGCATCATTTTAAAGATTGTCCCTCTTTCTAGTGCCATACATTCCATTTAAACCCAAACTCTCAAAATTAAATATACCTCGTGAGCAGGAGCATTTATCCACAGTATTTAAATGTTATCAGTGTGTTTCAGAGGAACATCTAAATACACTCCCCATCATGGTTGTGCGGAGTACACTAGAGGACTAGTCTGTGGCAGAAAAGTCAACTTAATAGACACGTTCTTTATTTCCGTTTTAATTTGACAGTAGGAAACTTCACCGCAATTCTGATAGCTTTGATAGTTTATAGATATTATTCTACCTGCAGTTTTTCTCATAGAAAGGCCTGTAGATTTGGGGAGGGAAACATATAATTTACTTAAGCCTGAAAAAGGAAAAAATGTGAGTACAAATATGGAAAATATAAGAGATGAAATGTGTTGGGACAATGTGTCCTGGAGAACAGATGGCTGTTGGAGGAAGGGAGATGATTAAATAACTGTCCTCATAGAAAAGGAGAGTCTATAATAGGAAGTCTCTATATAGATCTTCCCAGAAAGCTGAGGAAGAGAAATTTAAACTAGCTGTTAAACTGAATTTATTTGTTTCTTTTTCTTTTCCAGAACCCAGAGCCTTTGGCTAACTGGACATTTCCTATACTTCATATTCTTTTCTTAATTTTTCTGAAGAAAAACAAATATTGGTAGGATGCTTCTAAACAGTTTGCCTCTCTTCAGGCAAATAGTTCTAATGTCTTTAAAACTTGTTCTCACATACTTCATCCCTTTTATAATTTCCCATTGTCCTTCGATTTTTTCTTTTTGATTAAGAAATTAGATTGTGTAATTGTTTTTATCTTCACCAATAAATTATCCCCTTATATTGTCTGTGTAGTACAGACGCTCACAATAATAGTACCAAGCCCACTACTACAGAAATATTCCAAAGGACCCAAACATTAAACACTGTTAATTTCAATAAAAATCTAAATCCAACTTTAGAAATTCAGCCAAATTTAATAGAAAAAATAATTTCATTAACTGTCAACCATCCACACATTTTGATGATTCAAAATGTATTTTAAATGTTTACCATTCTGGATGTGTAGGAGGATTCTAAGAAAAGCCAGAGCTGAACCCTTCTGCTGTGTGTAGCATCTCTTGCATGAAGTTAAACAATAGACGAGACCTCCCAATATCTTTTCATGTGTTTATCCTGGCTACCTGGTGAATGTGCAGTAATTAAGCAATCTGAGACAGCTCCTGACCCAGAGAGAAGGCTATTGTGTTCTAGGGAAGTCCTTGAAATGTCTTCATCATTATCCAGCCGATTTTCTTTATCTCCATCAGAGCTAATGTCAGCACAACTCTGGATCATCTCTATCCAGAATAGTCTCTGCAAACAGAAATGGTTGATCTTAAATGCGGATGCACAAACAACCCATCATAAGAACAGAGACAATGTCAAGTCCTGGGGTAAATGCCTAAGAGCAAAAATGAGGGCGCTTGAGAGCCAGAGTAGAAGAAATGAGGTCATCTTGAGTTTGGGGGAGGGGGGAGGAAAAGGAAAGGTAGAAGAGATGATGCTTTGCTCTTTTTTTTTTTTTTAAGGTCAAAAATATAATTAGCATTTGAAAAGATGTGAAGATGCACTACCGACGGGACCACATTGACCAAATTTGTGTCACTTAATGTCAACAGCCATCAGAGTTGTGATAAAACGAGGAGCGCCTTCTGTGATTGATAACTTGCGTCTCGGGCATTCCAGCGCAATGACGCGCAGGTGTCAGCGCGGGAAACGGTGCTGAGATCACTTTGGAGGCAGCCCGTTTGAAAGATGTACTTGGGGGCTTTGATTACTTTCTGAAATTTGTGACAACTTTTTGAAAAGTAAAAAATACATGACAATTCTAATTGAGAAAGGTGACGTGAGAGAGTGCTGCTGATTTTGCTGGCAGCTACAAGATCGTCTTCAGGGACAGTCAAGTATAACTGAATTGCAGCACAGCCAGAGCCTGAATTCAGGGTTGGGAGAATGGCATTCCCCTGCAGCTCAGTGGGCTGAAAAGAGCTTATCTCTTCAGAGTGGGAAATACTTTACACTGACTCTCATCATGTCTGCTCGTGTCTTTTCTACAAAGATAGAAACACACACACCACACACACAATTTATTTTAATAACCTAAGAAGGCAATTATTTTCTGGAGGAAGGTGAAATGACGAAAGGAGTTCTGGGATTGTAGCCATTTTACATGCATTGATTTATTGATCCTTATTGTCTTATTAAATTACAAATCCAATTTAGAAGAATTATATGAAAACAGAAGTTGCTTTGCTGCATGCGTTGGATGATAAAGGTCTTTATCCTTTAGAACATAACTTAATTATAATCAGCAGAACCTGAACTATGACTCAAATTGAAACACTATATGTGTATAATAAAAAGAAGAAAGAAATGCAACTATGTTTTGCAATTAGGTAAAATATAGGAAATATTCACTTTCTTTGAATACTAGTAGGATTTAATTTGCATATAACTTATTCTATCAGCTATGCATTCAACAGATAGTTTTTGAGGACACACTTCTATTTGAGGGGCTGAGATAGCAAATCTAGAAAGGAGACAATCATGCATGGAGTGTTCCTTATTGGCTAGACAGTACAGACGTTGTTTCCCTTGATCCTCACATTTTACTAATTTCATGTTATCCCCGTTCTATGGAAAAGTGGACAGAGATTCAGGTTAATCTGCCCCAGCTCAGGGAGCTGGAAAATGGTCAAATCAGAATTTGGACTCAGGTCTGTCTCACATCTGAGCAGAGAGTTTCTCCTTACAGAGAATTCACTGCCTCCACCCCCAACTCATGCAATGATGAGAGGGGTTCCAAGTCCACTGAGTCAGACAGAAAAGTATCAAAACCTATCACACACCGTCATTCTAACATTTGTAGGGGAAAACCAAGAAGCCACATGTTCATTTAAAATATGTCAATTCAACTATAGCTTTTTTTCCTCTGTCAGCCTCCATTCATGAAAAGTATTTTTCCTTCTCCCAAACATTTGCTTTGCATTTATTGATTGATTTACTTATTAACTTGATTAAATATTTTATTTCAAAATAGATTTATGCAAGAATTTTAATGTGCATGTTTGTATTTATATACATATTTGTATGAATATTTATATGCAAATATATGTACATCCTTTGACAATATTATAATAGTCAGTAAATGTCAAACACAGTTGATCCCCTAAAAAAATACACACAACTTATTTGAGCTTCTGAGATTATAAGACAAAATAAAAGAATAACCATTTCTTATATAGCCCTTGGTGCTTTCGTAGAACTTTCTTTTTTTTTTTTTTGGTGAGGAAGCTTGGCCCTGAGCTAATATCTGTTGTCAATCTTCTTCTTTTTTTTTTTGCTTGAGAAAGATTGTCATCAAGCTATCGTCTGTGCCAATCTTCCTCTATTTTTTGTATGTGGGATGCCGCACAGCATGGCTGGATGAGCAGTGTGTACGTCCATGCCAGGGATCCGAACCCATGGACCCCGGGCCGCCAAAGCAGAGTGCACAAACTTAACCACTACACCACCGGGCTGGCCCCTGGTAAAACTTTGACACAGGTCATTATTATAGAATTTCTGCTACTGACTTCTAAGAAAATCAGTCTAAGTTACCAAGAAGTTCATCTTCTTTTCTCAAAGTAACCACTTCCCTATCGAAAGCCCTAAGAAAATGGGAAGTTCTGTTTCCCTTAGAGAACACAAATGAAAGGCTTGCCATGGAGGCATGGAAGTCAAGGGGTGGGGACATGAAGCTAATGACACCAAAGTAGAAAATATAATTTCCACACAAGCCTCTTTGTTTCTCTAAGAAAAACAGACACCCTGCACATTGGTCTCAAACTGTATATAGCTCTAAACTCCTAGCCTATCTTTTTGTAGATATGAATCATTTAGTCATGGAAGATTTAGAAGTTTTGATAAATGCATAATCCTATGGACACTATAACAAAAACACTTCAAAGCATGTAGCCAACTGAAAACAGGTTAATATTGTGGTTTTAAAGCATTTCTTCAAACTCTTTGTATGACACTTCTCCCATCAAAAGGTGAAGTCCAATTCCTCTCCTCTTACATATGGTCAACCTTAGTGATTCGTTTGGAATAGAATGCATCAGAAGTGACATGGCATGACTTCAGAAGTCAGGTCAGGAAAGGCAGGACAACATCACTCCTATCAATGTTGGGAGGAAGCCCAGCATCCATGTGGGAAGGCCATGTGTAGGTGTGCTAGGCACAGCCCGCTAGCTGCCTTTGAGCTACCCCAGCTGAATCCAATGGGAGCAGAGATGAGCTGTCACAATGATCCCTGCCCAAATTTCAGATTTGGTGAATTAAATAAATAGTGGTGGTGGTGTTTTAAGCCACTGAGTGTTGGAATAATTTGTTACTTAGAAATAGATTAAGGAAAAAGTCAGTAGCGTTAATTTCTAATACACAGAATAAATATTTTTTCCATAACAATAATCCCTTCGCTATAATAATGTATTTTCCATCAGTAAAGAAGCCTCTGGAGCCTCCCATTCTGGAAGAGCAAAAATAATTCCTGTAGAGCCCTCGCATGATAAAAACCCAACAGAAAGAACATATGGCTTGCTCCTCTCCCATTGTATGTTCTGTTCAGTACAGCCACAGCCTTTCTTCAGGAAGAAGGATGCCCCTCCTGACCTGCCACCTAATTGGTGAATACACAAAGACACAAAAGTGTCAGAGACCTGTGATCATTACACACACATCAGCAAGGCCCTCACTGAGTTCCTGGTTATGCTGCACTCTTCACTTTAGATGTGCGGCCACATTTTCAAACTGAAAATGAACATGCATGGTCTAATAAAGACAGGACCTGCATAGTATATACCTTAAATCATAATTAGTTGTGCATTTGACAGATATGCTTTAATAAACAGGACAAAATAATATAATTCAGGAGTGGAAAAATTATTGTATCAGTTTTTTAAGACTGCCATAAGAAAGGAGCACAGACTGGGGGCTTAAACAGTGGAAATGTATTTCCTCACAGTCCTGGAGCCTAGAAGCTGAAGATCAAGGTGTCAGCAGTGCTGGTTTGCTCTGAGGCCTGTCTCCTTGGCTTGTAGATGGCTGTCTTCTGTCTGTGTCTCCACTGGATCTTCTCTCTGCTAGCTACTTTGCACATACTGTCTCATTAATACCTTGTGGAGTCGTTAGTATTTTGCCCATTTTACAGATAAAGAACCAGAGGTTTAGAGAGATGGTTTAATTTGCCCAAGGTAAAGCAGCTTATAAATGGCCAACTCAAGTTCACATGGCTCCAAACGCCATTCTATTTCCATCAAATCCTGTTTGCCACCTGATGGGTTAACTCTCATTGGGGTTTCATTTAATGGTTATGATCTGAGAAGACTCAATCATTGAGCCACTTGTGTGTCAACTTAGCACTTAAGACCATCTCCCCTAACTAAGAACATGTTTATTTTACCAACACTCAAAATACATAATTTTTAATAAGGAAGTATCATATATCATAAGACATCAATGGAAAATATTTTTAAGTGGGTAATGAAGTGGAAACAAACTAATTTTGCCATTACTCATTAGATATTGCCTAGAGAAGAAACTTTCTATTATGAAGCTAAAATGTGAAAATATATATAGTTTTAAAGGTAACCACAAAGCAGCCATGGTAGTAATATTTATAACACAGAAATTTGCAAATGCTATAAACCAGAGTTTTTTCTGGAGAGCTAGTGTTAAACATTTACAACTACACCACTGCTATAAAGCATTAAAATGCAAGACTTTCATATTCTCAAAAAGAAACCCCATGCCAACAAAAATCCAAACAAAATGGACTCTATGAAGAAATGTTTTAAAAATTAAAAACAGAAATCATGGAATAAAATATGCTGATAGACAAATCTATAATACAAATAAATATAAGTGGGCTAAGCTAGTTTATGAAATTCAAAAAGTCTCTCTTTGGGTTTCAAAGCAAAACCCAATTACATACCGTATACGTGATGCTCCCTAACCACCCATTCCCTAAAAACTGATTTAAAATGCTAAAATATAAAGCAGGACAAAGGAATTCTGGCAAGTGTGAACCAAATGAAAGCCGAGATCGTCATCTTAAAACTAGATGAAATGCTACCAGAAACTGGTAACACTGGGTATCCCCAGAGGAGGGATAATAATTGTAGGATAAGTGATTAAGTGGCACTACGTTTCACTTAGGACATTTTAAATCTTAGCAGCATGTGTGCTTATTATTTATAAAAAATAAATAAAATAATAAATTCTTTAAAAATTATTATCCTCGTAAGCCAGTGCTTCTCAGACATTTCTATGCATCAGATATAGCCAGAGAGCCTGTTAAAATGTAGATTGTCAGGCTCCATAAGCAATTCTTATTCAGTAGACATGGGATGGAGCCCAAGGAGCTACATTTTTTATAAAACCCACATGTGATTCTCAGTCCAACTTGAGAGCCAACGATACAGGTGTATTCCTGGGAGAGAGGGATGTAGAGGCAGCATATCCAAGACAGGCGCCTCCAATAATAAAGGAGTCTGTCTGGGCTAAGAGGGGATTAGGACCTGTGATATACCCAAGGAGGAGCAGTGTGTCCTCAATCACATGGAAGGGAGCTCCCTTTTTCAGAGATTCTCACACGCCCAGTGGAAACTAGGATAACAATGTTCTGACTTGGACATCGTCACATTGTTGCCGTATCCATCCTCTTGAGCCTCTCCTCCCTCCCTCGCTCTCTGCTGGCAACTCTTCCCCTGGATTCCTCTCCAAAGCACTTCAGATCTCCAGGCCTCAAACTCTCCACCACCGTTCCTGGAAGTCCACCCAACTAACACTCCATTGTCCAGTCTTTGCTGTTGTGAATATGATGAACTAATTAACAGCAACAACAATGACTTACACTTCCATGAATCTTTGCAATTTATGAATTTCATTTCTTATTTCAGTTGAGACTTCTTACAATGAAGTGTCACATAATTTTTTTGAACGAAAGTCAATTAATTAGAAATGGCTGATGTCTTAAACGACTGTAAATGACTAAATGATAAATAATGATCAGTGTTGAAATTTTTAACCAGGACACAATTTTTGGAGGAGAGATGCTGAAGGTGACTTTTCCAACAGCCCTCAAATAACTCCATGTAGGCAGGTGGCCTGCCTACATGGCCTTTGGATGCTGGGTATTCAGCCGGATTCTTTTGTAGGAACCTCAGGTCAAAATGCATTAAAAAATCTTTATCTGTTCAACAAAGATATTTTAATTTGTATTTGAGTCAGATTCACCCCCTACCCCCACCCCTGTGAATATCTACTTCACGTCTCCCAGTTCCTGGAGTGGCAAGGAAATCGCCCCACATGGCTGACCATGAGTGGATAGTAATGGACAACTCGTGCAGCACAGACCAGGGACAGGATGTTTGAGAGAACTGACAGCTCTTTAAGCAAGGAGCTTTGTGGCTTCTTGCCCAACACCTGGAACAGGGCCTGACATATAGTAAATCCTAAGGTCCTGGTTTGCAACTTTGGATGCACATTGAAATCACCTGGAGAATTTGTAAAAGCACAGATGCCTGAGTCCTGCCCTCAGAGATTCTGATTTAATTGGTCTAGGATGTGACCTGGCATAGGGATTCTAAAGGCTTCTCAGTAGGACTGAGGGTTTTGGTGTACAGTGGGTTTTGAGAACGTCTCTCCTACAGCGCAACTTGAGAACACCAAGTGCTCCTAAGTCTGAAGTTTAGAATAAGGGGTAGAGGTGAAGTGTCACAGCTATGTTTTAACAAACAATGGTGCATCTAGCTGGTGAAGCTCCTCCTTTTGGATTTGTTTTCCACCTTCCCAGTCAGACCCAGCTAATCCAAGAATTAAAGGTTTTTAAAGAAGTAAAGTATCACAGAAAGACAAACATCACATGATTTCACTCATATGTGGAAGATAAATACATGGATAAAGAGAACAGACTGGTGGTTACCAGAGGGGAAAGGGGTTGGAGGGTGGGCAAAAGGGGTAAAGAGGCACGTATATATGGTGACAGATGAAAATTAAACTATTGGTGGTAAACACGATGCAGTCTACACAGAAACTGATAAATAATAATGTACACCTGAAATTACACGATGTTATAAAACACTATGACCTCAATAAAATAACTGAAAGAAGTTTGAAGTGGAAAAAAAAAGAATCACAAAGATAATTTTAAGCATAACTCAATGCAGACGTCCCTTCTATTTGTTCATGTATTCTAAAAATATTGTGAACCTGCTAGCTGCTAGGACCAGGGATACGACAGTGAACAAAACAGACAGCTTCTGCTTGTACAAGCTCCCTTTACTAGTGGCCATCTCGGTTTATCTTAAGTCCTTTGCAGCCTGGGGAGCTCACTCATTCAATTTTTTTGTTGTTGTTGTTGTTGAGGAAGATTGGCCATGAGCTAACATCCGTTGCCAATCTTCCACTTTTTGCTGAGGAAGATTGGCCCTGAGCTAACATCTGTGCCCATCTTTCTCCATTTTATACATGGGATGCCACCACAGCGTGGCTTGCCACATCATGGGTTGCCACAGCATGGCTTGATGAGCAGTGTATAGGTCCATGCCTGGGATCCGAACCTGAGACTCCCGGGCCACAGAAGCAGAGTGTGCAAACTTAACTGCTAGGCCACTGGGCCAGTCCCTCACTTATTCAATTTTAATATAAATTCCATGTCATACACCGTCCTAAGTGCTTTGCATATACTATCTAATTTATTCCACAATCTATACAGATGTATTTATCTCTCATTAGCAGGTTAGGTACATACATTTAGAGCTGTACCTGCCCAGGACCTGCCCAAATTTATGCAGCCAGGAAGGCTAAGGAGAACTAAATCCGGGTCCACCTGACTTCAAAACTCATGCTTTCATTATTCCATTCTTTTTTTGAACAGTTGTAATTGCTCAAAATTCTGAAATCTTATAGTGATCTATAATCAACTGCCTAGAAAGTTTGAACTGCTGCTCATGGTTCTGACATCTAAGATACATCAAGCAGGCCCTCTGCCATGATGAATTTTCAGATATTGAAATCGAACAGCATCTATGTTCACTTTATTTTTTTCACTCCCAATGTCAACCATCCTGATTATTTGTCTCTGGATTTATACCCATTGGCCAATGACCCTCTTAAATGCTGTCACCGCACACTGCAATATCTTTGTCATGTCTGTGGTTTTCTATGGTGGTTTTCTCATTGCTTTCTCATACTGTCTCATTTGATATTCACAAAACTCTTCTATAAGGTATCATTTCCTTCACTGAAGGTACCAGGAATCACATAAGAAGGTAAGGTTACTATGAGATAACAGAAAATGTATATATTGGTTTCTGCACCTGGTTCTTTTAGGAGCTCTGGCACAGAGCTCCTAAAGTCCTTGTAATTGCCTAAGTGCTAAAAACTTGAAGAGCATCTCTTGTCCTAATATTTGGTTTTTGACCCCATCCCTGACACAGGGCTCCTAAAACCCTTGTAAATTCCTAAGGGATAAGAGCACCAGGAGTATATTTTGTTCTAATGAGTGACTCTAGGTGGCTACTGGATGGGGCTGGTCACCACAAAAATTAAGCCATGATTAGAAGCTTGGAATTTTTAGTCCTACCTGCTTCTTAGGTACTTCTCCGGAGAGGGGAGAAGGGCTGGAAATGGAGTTAATAATTGATCATGCCTATGTGAGGAAGCCTCCATAAAAATTCCAGTAGTATAGGGTTGGAAAGCTTCCAGGTTGGAGAGCACATTCGTGTACCAGGAGGGTGGCCCATCCCAGCTCCACGGAAACAGAAGCTCCTGCACTTGGGACTCTCTCAGACTTTGCCTTATGTATCTCTTCATCTGGCTTTTCACCTCTATCTTTTTTCATATCCTTTAATAAACTGGTAAGTGTGTTTCCCTGAGTTCTCTGGGCCGCTCTAGCAAATTAATTGAACCTGAGGAGAGGGTCGTGGAAATCCCTGATTTGTAGCCAAGTCGAACAGAAGTTGTGGGTAATCTGGGGATCTACTACTTGTGACTGGCATCTGAAGTGAGGTGGGAGCAGTTTTGTGGGACTGAGCCCTTAACCTGGGGGATCTGACGCTTTCTCCAGGTAGATAGTGTCGGAATTGAGTTCAATTGTAGGACACTCAGCTGATGTCCTGGAGAACTGCTTGGTACGAGGGAAAAAATCCACACCTTTGGTGACCAGAAGTGTCTCGGAATTGAAGTACTCTGTGTAAAGGAGACGCATAGGAGGACTGCAGGTTTTCTTATGCAGTCACCCAGCAAGTAGGCAGGGAAGAATGTCAAGGCAAGTGTCTACCTCCAGGTCCGGCATGACAGAGGAGACAAGCAGGTGTAACCACCACCGGATCTCAGTGAATCAAAGGGGCCGTGGATTGATTTTCCAACACATCAGCAAACTGAGTTGTATCATTTAGTACATCAGTATGTTAAAAAAAAAAGACTATTAAGGAAAGCAAAGAGATAATGATAAGCTAAGGTTTTCTTAGATAGTCTTATATCTTTGGAAAAACTAAGGTGGTCTTATACCTTTGGAAAGTAGACTGGGGGAGGCGGAAGCAGACCTTCTAAGATACTCAGTCTGGTGGTGGCTACGTGATGTTTGCTTTATAATCCTTCTTATAGATCTTTTGCACTTTCCAGGATGTATGTTCTATTTTACAGGAAGAAAGATCTTGTTCTGACGCTTTGTAAAGAAAAATTAGAAGTATTATTAGTGCTACATTTTAAAATAAGGGGCAATTTCTATCTCTTTAGGAAGAAGTCAAGAAAAGTAGGTCATATTCATGACTATAATGATTGCAAATAATTTAAATATGATTCATCAAAACACGTTATGGTATGTTGAAGACAAAGTGGTGATATGAATACACAAAAGGAGAAAATTTTGTCTTTTTTCTCCTTATTCTTGCCATGAAAAGGTAATTTTTTTTTACCTCAAACCACATCAGTAATAATGATGGCGGTAATGACAGCTCCTGAAATTTCGAGGCCAATGAGCTACTTTTTCCCCTTGAGTCTTGTTCAAGCAGCCTGGCTCTCAGAAGGGCTGTTTCACTGCATTGCTTAACCAAGTCCTAACGCTGTTCTGCAGAGAAGAGCACATGGAAAGCTCGGCCTGTTCCCATTGCCTAGACAGGCTTCTCCAACCAGCGTATCAATTAAACGAGCGAAAAATTTGAAAATTTGGAAAAAATGTTCTGAATAGACAGTTATTTTGCAGTGACTAAAATGGCAGTAGTCACTTTGGGAATTTAATAACATATACTCAAGAACAGGATCAGAAAAAACAAAATAGGCCTTATTTCAAAAACAACATGATTCTATCTTATTATCTCTCGAGAAATAAAAAGAGTGTGCTTTAAATAGCAGAAGCAAAAATAAACGGTTGCCTTTCCGAGTCAATTGCAAACAGTTTTTCTCAAACATACCCTATCTGCGTGTCCAAATTCTTGAATTTTGGACACTTTCTAGAACTCTGCCTGCAATTTTAGCCATCTACATTAAAGGCCCAGCCTCTGATACAAAATGCCAAGCAGGAGCCTGAATTTTTCATGTGAATGATGTCTAGGTATGTGCCAACTTGCATAGACAATTGCCCAGTTGAAATTATCTGATTCCAAATTGTTTAGGTTTTTATTCATACCTAGAATTCAAGGAAGTGTATACACACACACACACACACACACACACACTTATTTTATAATTGGAACTTCAGGCAGAGATCCACACATTAACGTTATAAAGCATCAGTTGCTAACGAGAGCAAACCTACCGGAAGAGTTCTGTATGAGAAGAGGTCTGTGGACAATTTATACCCCTAATGGATAGCCTAGACTGGTTTAGAAAAGTACGCATTCTAAATTCCAATGTTAATCCAAGCATAATATTTTAATGCTACTTAACACTATTACTTAATGGTGTGTGTGGAATAGACATTGTAATTTGCCTAACAAAATATTCGTTTTGTACAGAAACAATAAAACTATTGTACTAATATTTTAATCTTTTTAAATATATCACCACCTGGTAAAATATTACAAGGAGCAAATTGCAACTGTGCCTCACTCAGAACTTGCACTATAAGAAATGGATGCATCTGGAGGTGTCCTCAAAGCCATTCTTCCAGGATTAAGTAACATCAGTGGGCTGTAACCTCTGAACATTCACCCATATGGAGAGTTTTATATATTTCGTAAATATGGCTTTGATGAAACATATTTCATCTTCCTTTTTCAGTTGAGAATGTTGCCATTTCAGGTCTTGAAGCAATTTGCAATCGCACATTACAATATGCCTGCACTGGGTGCTGCTGTTGGAGTACTGCAAACTAGAATGAAAGACAATACTTCCAGGAGAATCCCTGGTGGAAGAGGGCTTCCATGAGCTAGTTTTGAACTTGTCAACTACCTTGCAAGGGAACTTTGTTTCTTCTGCCCATGATGCCAACATGTGTTTGATTTGGGCATAGTATAACCAGGCACACCACTACCTCCTCCTGCATGGTCCTCTGCCTTGAGCATGAAAAACTACTTAGTTAACCTTCTGCTTTTTAGCAGCAGCAAAACACAATGTATGCTTTCACGTTTAGCAGAGGCTTAGAAATAATAATAGTATCAATGAGTCAGGCTGGTTTTCTATTGATTGATGGCCTCACTTACAGGAGAAAATGAGTGAATGTGGTGCAAAACACTTTATTAATCATTTTTAAATTCTGAGTTTCTGAATGGTACTCTTTCATTATCTTTCTAAGTGAAATCAACCAAAGTACTTTATTTGCCTATATATCTTAAAATTAAAAAAATTAATACCCTACATTCATATCAGATGATTCTTCCGTGGTTTAAAAAAAAAGTGGCATGCTGGATTTATTTCCATTAATGAGCCCAGCCATCAACAAACCACAGAAGCAAGGTCTCCTTTCATTTCAACTCATAGCTGGCGATTTATTGCCAGATGATAACCCACAACTCTCTCTTCCTACAATCAATCAATCAATCAACCAACCAACCAATCAAAGCTTTTATTAAATAATTGTAATGGCTTTAACTGGACTTTAAACTTTGAGAAAACTTGTGGAATGTCTAAGCCATACTGATTTGACAATATTCTCGAAGTAAAGGAAATATGGGTCCTAAATGCTTCACTTTGGGGGCCTTCATAGCAAATACATTATTGAAGAGCTTTATTGTTAGTAATTAGAACTCATCAGCTTGCTTTTATGAAAAGCACAGAGAACAGGATGGTCTTCATTTTCTTACAGGGATACAGGCATCAACCACAGAGGGGAAAAAATTTTCAGTTAAGATTTGGGAAATTTGCTGGAATAAACTGTTTATATGTTTCCAAGTTTGGCTATAGAATGATAATTAGCCTTTCTATATTGGATGCTCCCTAGTGCCTGATGTGTATTAGACAGTCCAGAAATGATTGTAGAGGAAAAATTAAATAAGATGCAGAATACAGAGAAAATAAATTTAAAGAAAACAAAGAAACTGATATTGAATGCTCCCCACCTATATTCTCTTCACTAGTGAGGAAAAAAAAAAAAAAACTCCGAGAGGAGGTGAAAATTACAAAAAGCAAAGATTAAAATGGAAACAAAAAAAATGTTTGCCAAGGGGAAACACACTCCAGATAAAAATAAACAAAATTCTCTTTACATTTATGTACTCATAATTTTTCCACTGGGTACACTTGCACAGTTGGAATTAGAAAAAAGAAAAAAAAAAAGGCGAATTTCCCACCAGCACATTTGTTAGAGGAGGAAAAGGGAAAAAAGCCCCGTAGGTCAAGTCTCACAGAGAGAATGCCAAATGTCTTTGTGTCCAGTTATTTATGGTTTCAGATAATTGTACAGAAAATATCAAATTTGCATAGCGTGAATATTGCTGATTATTTATCTAGCAGTCAAAATGTTTCAGTGGTTCCTAGGATGACAGATTGACAAGTCCTTAAAACTCATTCATTTTATGAAATTTGCATGTAATTAGGCAATAATGAAGGGATGTTTGTGGACAGAGGATTATACTACAATATGCTGGAAGCAATTCAAATGCTTGACGAAGTGTTAACATTATCTTCAGATTCAACCAAGCCTTAAATGCTTGGCTCAAAATCACTAAATATATGAAATGAGTAAGGAAGATTTAGAAAATTATCAATGGAGCAAAATGCATTTTTTTCACATTTTAAAGCATATTCACTCACCGGATTTAACTATATTTGGGTGTATTGTTGCATTTAAATTAGTCAGTCATGGCCTAGAATTTGAAGAGCTGAAGTGGAAGAGATAGACTATGTGGTGAGGCCAAAGTCGACAGTGTCTCCCAGCCCCGCATGTGTGTCACAGCTCAGCCCTCTCGAGGTGTGTGACCTTGGACAGGTTACTTCTGAACCTCAGTACCTGTAGACGCTGTATTGTGTAGACTTGAAATAACCTATTTCCTCAAGTCTGAGAAACATTTTTTTCCACGCACTTATAATGATTTTTTAAATCTGGATGCTTCCTGCCATTGAGGTTTTCATTTAAGGTAATAATATATCTTTTGTCCCCCAGAAAAAAACTTGCGTATTTCAATTTAGAGCATCTTAGAATTAAAGAAGTATAGTATTTATAAAGTGAAAAGCACAAAGGCAGAAATAAAGTTCATCCTTAAAAAATGATACCTATTATTCTGTGGTCTTCTTCCTGCTGAAATCTTTTCCATTGCTTCTCCAGGGTTGAGATGGACATTATAAAATCTGCATTTGAAAGTTACAGATTGTCTCTGATCTTCACACAGAACCATCTTTTCAAGTAATTGATGTATATTATGTAAAATACTTTCTTTCAAAACCAGACTACCTGAAGTATTGGGTTATTATAGCAATTTAAATCAATGAAAATCTTAATAAAGGTTTGTAGAGAGTTATAAGAGGAATAAAAGTTATTTCTTTTGACTGATGGATCCATAGTTTATAACTTGATCTAAGGAGATATGTGCTCAATTTTGTGATTCTACTCGGGACTTTTAATAGTGTTGGGAGAAGGCACATTTTGAAACTTAAAATAGTAAACTAGATCTCTATGCACAAATTGTAGAAGACCTTGAGTGCCATTCCAAAAGGTACAGACCTCAGTCAGTGGATGAGGGAGCCTTCAGGTGTTTTCCGTCTGGACATTAACCCAATCAACCACATAGGCCAAGAGCTTTCAAAATTCCAAAGCACCTCAAAAACCATCAATTTATAAATCTTTATATCTCTTGCTGTGACTCATTAGTCAATGCAGGTCAATTTTACGCATTGTGCAGCAATATTGAAATCTTACCAAAATACTAAACAGATTAGGAAATATTAACCTTAACTGGAGGCTTATAGAGTCCTTTCACTGAGATGGTTAAATTCAAGGTTGCTTAGTCATGGCAAACTAACAACTATAAAAAAGAGCCCCAGCCCTCAATATCAGATGCTCATTACCATAAAAATTCCAAAGTGGGTTTGTATCATGGCTCTGCTCCATGCAGACACTCATGACCCCACTATCCCTAGGATCTCTGCATCTTCCTCAGATCCAGTGCAACCAGTCATAAGTGAAGGAGAGAGAAAGAGTGGAGACGGGGTGGGAAGTATTTTTAAAGTTGAGGCCAAAGAATGGAATACAGCATTTCCATCCACATTCCGTGGACTGGAATCCAGTCATGCCTAGTGAACCTGAAAAGGGAATCTCTAGATGTGTGCCTAGCAGTGAAAAGATATGGAGGTTGGTGAACACATAGCTTGGTCTCTGCCACAATAATGTCTGCATGTTGCTAACAGCTGACTGTGGTTTGACCAGTCTGTCAATTGACTGCTATCTCTTTGAAGCAAAGTTCCGGAAAAGACTCCTCTATATTGATGTCTCCAGCTTCTCCCTCCCTATTTTCTCTTGAATTCGCTCCAGTTGGGTGTTTGCGCCAGTACCAACAAAACTGTTTTTATAAAGGTCATTAAGTGAACTATACATTAAGAAATTCAATTGTTATTCCTCAGGCCTCATTGCACTAGACCTACGAGGAGGATCTGAGGCAGTCAATTGCTCTGCCTTAAAATATTATCCTCACTTGGCTTCCAGAAGACAACTCTCTCCTTGTTTTTTTCCCATGTCCTTGTTACCGAAACAGGTTCAGTTTTGCCTGCCGCCCAGAAAGCCAAACACCGAGACAATGAGATTGCAGAGAGAGAGGGTTTATTAATCACAAGGCAGCCAAGTGAGGAAAAAGGGAGAACAAGTCTCAAATCCACTTCCCCGAAAATAGGGACTCAGGGATATTTATGGGGTCGAGGGCAAGGTGGTCTGAAATGTGGAGATAGATGATTGGAGGTGAGGAGAGGTGAGGTAATTGATGATCTTTGCAAGTGTAGTCAGACTTCATGCCTCTTCATGGGACGCATGTTCACAAAATGGGGGCGTTGGCACGACCTGAGGGTGGAGTTTTTACCCTCTTGACATCAAAAGGTCTCTTATCGGACATCCAAATGGGCCCAGTTGATGGGTTGGTAGTCTCAACCATCATGAAGTGGACAAGGGGTTCTAATTCCTGAAAAACAGCTCAAACATCCATTACCATGGTGACCCAGGCTTCAAGGAGATGTTATCTAGTGGGAGTCAGATAGCATAGTGCCTAAACAGCACAGTTAACAATGGCTGGGGGGACAACTAAAAGCTACAATCAGTAATTGCAAAAAGGAAAAGAAAACTTTAGTTCCTAGCTACTTAATCATCAATGGCTAACTGTCTGCCGGTTTCATCACTGACTGCTTCTTCTGAATTTTCTTTGCTGGTTCCTCATCATTTCTCCAACCTTCAAAAGTTGGAGTGTCTTCCTTTTTCTATCTACGTGGATTCCCACAATACACATCTAGCTCAGACCTCTCCGCTACACTCCAGACACATATATCCAATTGTCTGCTAGGTTTCCCACCTGCATTTCTAATTCACCTGTGCTATATTGTGATTTATAAGAAATATGTATTTTGTCCTTCAGATGACCAAAATATATTTCTCATATGTATTTTGTCTTCATCCATAGTTTTTGGCTCACAGCAACCAAAACCCTTGGAATTTCCTGAGAGAGAAAAGCAATGAGAGTATCTTTTGTTGTAATATTTGATCTCTTGTCCTCAGTTTATGAAAACACTTCAGAGCCATAAAAGGCGAAATGGGTGTCTTGTTATTCATAACAAGCCCCTTTGTGCTATAACTGGGTTTATGTTAATAAGGTGACTTTCGGAAAGCACCTAAGGGTGAGGGCTGGTTGCCAAGGAAACCAGCCATGTGATTAGAGAGTTGAAACTTTCAGTCTCACCCTCTTACCGCCTCAGGGGAGTGGAAAGGGGCTGGAGGTTGAATCAATCACCAATGGCCACTGATTTCATCAATCGGGCCAATGTAAAGAAGCCTCCATAATGAACTAAACAAAAAAAGGAAGTCAGAGAACTTCTGGGTTGGTGAACACGTGGAGATCTGAGAGGGTGTGGAAGCTCTGTGCCCTTCCCACATACCTTGCCCTGTGCCGTCTCTTCCATCTGGCTGTTAAGTTACACGCTTTTATAACAAACCAGTGATCTAGTAGGTAAAGTGTTTCTCTGAGTTCGTTGAGTCACTCCAGCAAATTAATCAAACCCAAGGAGGAGGTCATTGGAACATCTGCTCTATAGCCAGTTAGTCAGAAGCCCAGGTGACAACTGGACTTGCAATTGGTGTCTCAAGTCGGGGAC
Source organism: Diceros bicornis minor (assembly GCF_020826845.1). Lineage (NCBI taxonomy): Eukaryota > Metazoa > Chordata > Mammalia > Perissodactyla > Rhinocerotidae > Diceros > Diceros bicornis. The sequence continues at coordinate 9,454,571 of NC_080779.1, read as the reverse complement.
AGAGCTGGTTTGTAGGACTGAGCCCCTGACCTGTGGAATCTGACGCTATATATCCACATAGATAGTGTCAGAATTGAGTTAAATCGTAGGACAACCAGGTGGCATTCAAAAAATTGCTTATTGGTCTGGGGAGCCCCCCCAAGTTGGACTAGGCATTCGAACTATTGTAACTTATCAAACTTAAAATGCTCCAAACTGAACCCCATTTTACTTTCCTCAACCTCCTTGTCCTCCATCAATGACAAGACCATATTTCCACCTGTACATTCCAAAAAAACTTGACTCCTCTTTCTTTTGACCCCACAACTAGTTTGTTAGTCAATCCTTTAGGCTCTACTTGTAGACTATATCCAGGATCTGACCACTTCTCTCACCCCAAATCTTCCAAGCTATCATCTTCTCTCTCCAAGATGATTGCAATCACCTCCCATCCTTCCTCCCAAATGATTCTGTAAAAACTTGTCAGATATGTCATTCATTTACTTAATTCCTCTAATTATTTCTAATCTCCCTCCACTCAAAAGCAAAGTCCTTATCATGCCTTAAATATGGCCCCCATTAATCGCTTGACCTCACCATCTTCTACTTTTCCCATTTACCTTCTGCTCCAGCCACACTGACCTCCAAATACTTCTTCAAACATTCCAGGGATGTCCCATTTCCTCCCTGGTATTTAGCACTTTTTGTTTCCTCTGCCTGGAATCATTTTCCCCAGTTTCTTTATGGTTCATTCTGTCACTTCCTTAGGGCTTCTCAGTGAGAACTTCCTTAACAACCCTGTTACATCACAAAGTGCCACCACCCTCCACCTCAGCTCTCTTGATCCCCTCCCTACTTTTCTCTTTGGTCCTATCACCATCAAATAGTCCATATATTTTATTAGTTTATCTTGTTATTACCTGTTTCTGGCGAATGCCTGATTTAGTCGTTGTGAGTCCCAGTGCCTAGATGAATGTCTGGCATCTAATAAACACTGAATAAGTGTTTGATGAAGGAGTAAATGAATGAATTTCTCCAGCTGGTTTCAGGACCAACTTGCAAGAGAAATGCAGAAGAACCTATCCCTAGGTTAAGATTAACACATTTCCAAGGAGAAAGAAGGGTGTAAAAGCACTGGAAGTGTCAATGGAGCTTGTCAGCAATGAAAACATCAAAGAGTAGTGATATTGATAGCACATCGTGGACAAGTCAGGAACAGGATCTACATCCCTAAAGTAATGACTCCAGAGTTGACTCAACCTTCTCTCCAGAGCAAAAGGGGAGAGCCTTGTGTGAGATTCCAGGAGCATGGGTTTGGTGTGGGAGTAGATAGAACTAGTCTGTGAGGTTGAGGCATGGAACATAGGGCATGTAAAAACAGTATAACTTACTGGACCTCACCTCAGGAAGCCAGCGCAGACTGTCAAATCCAAGTCCAGAGAAAGGAGACTAAAAACCAAGTTAGGCAAGATAGTATAAGAGAGAACCAAGAGAGGGAAGAAAATGTGAATTCAAAAGGAATTCCTTGAAACAACGGTTATAGCAAATTAAGGCAGCAATTTATAGAGTATCTGTGGCCTCACTTATGAGTGTATAAGATGCTTTTAGGTTGTCGATCTGTTCAGACAATGTATTCATGTGCAAAACAGAGCAAAAATCAATGTCCATGGTTGGGGAAGATGAGACTTGCACATCCATACACTGCTACTGGGTCAATAGGGCTAATATATTTTTTATGTCTATAATTAAATTAAAATGTATTTGACACTAGAAATTTATACCAGAAGTGACAGGAAAATGTGAGAGAGGAATTATTTCATAGCAGATTCAAAATTAAAAATAAACAAGAAAGATTAACTCACTTTCATAAGAAGTTATACCTTTTAATCTAAATTTCTTAGGGAATTACCAGATAGCATTGTATTCACTAACATTTATGTTGAAAATAAGTTCTGTCACTTTTTAGGACAAAATACATCATGCTTAAGCACTGGAGATATAAATTTAGATTTACAGAATTTGAGAAAAATAATGTATATAAGTATAAATTTTTGAAAGTATCTAACTAATGTATAATACAATATATAATACCTCCAAAATGGTAGTTACAACTGGTTATCTTTAGTTCTGTATCTTGGTCTATACTTGGTACTGTCAGTTTTTAAAATAGTAGCTATTTGGGTGGTTCTCTTCGTGGGTTTTCTCTCCCTTTTACTATTCTCTCAATAGATACATATATATTACAACATAATACATGAACCATATACTATGCAGTATGAATTCTTAACATTTTGGCGTTTTTTAAGCAGAAGGATATTCACGTACATAACCACAGCACAGCCATTAAATTCAGGAAATTTAACACTGATATTATATTTTTAAAAATTTACACTCCATATTCCAGCTCTGTCCTGTATCCTAGTAATATTCTTTTTTATAATTGAGGTATAATTGACGTGTAACATTATATTAGTTTCAGGTGTATGACATAACAATTTGATATTTGTCTATATTGAGAAATGATCACAACAATAAGTCTAGTTAACATCTGTCACCATGCATAGTTACAAATTTGTTTTTTCTTGTGATGCAACAACATTTTTAAAAAGAAAAATGGTAATATAGCAAGTCATCAAAGAGCCCATACCTTTTTGGCAGGTCATAACTTGGAATTTATTCTAAGGAAAAAAGAATTAAGCGAGAGAAAATTAGGACATGCTCTAAAATGTATGTTGTGGTGTCTGTCAAAACCAGGAATTTGACACATCTGGAAGTTCATAAACAGATATATGCTGCCATTAAATTGGTAAACTGCAAAGACTATCTTAGTCAGTAGGCTTTTTGTGTGAAGGACCAGACAGCAAAGATTTTAGGCTTTGAGGGCCATGAGGTCTTGAGAAAGGAGTCACCAACAATGTATAAACGAATGGGCATGGCTGTTGTATTAGTCTTCTAGGGCTGCCAAACAAAAGGTCACAGACTGGGGCACCTAAACAACAGGACTTCATTTCTCACAGTTCTGGAGGCTGGAAATCTAAGATCAAAGTGTCAGCATGTTTGGTTTCTCCTCAGGCCTCACTCCGTGGTGTGTAGGTGGCCTGTTTCTTGCTGTGTCCTCATGTGGCCTTTCCTTCTGTGTATACGCGTGTGGAAAACTAGAGGTCTCGGGTGTCTCTTCCTCTTCTTATAAGGACACCAGTCCCATTGGATCAGGGCCCCCCCTGTATGACCTCATTTAACCTTAAATTTCTCTAAAAAGGCCCTATCTCCAAATACAGTCAAATTGGGAGTTAGGGCTTCAACATATGAATTTGGGGGTGACACAATTCAGTCCCTAACAGCTGTGTTCCAATAAAAGTTTATTTAAAAAAGCAAGCAGAGGGCTGGCCCAGTGGCGCAAGCGGTTAAGTGCACACGCTTTGCTGCGGCAGCCCGGGGTTCGCCGGTTCGGATCCCGGGCATGCACCGTCGCACCACTTGTCAAGCCATGCTGTGGCGGCATCCCATATAAAGTGGAGGAAAATGGGCACGGATGTTAGCCCAGGGCCAGTCTTCCTCAGCAAAAAAAAAAAAAAAAAAGAAAAGATAAGAGGAGGATTGGCAGATGTTAGCTCAGGGCCAATCTTCCTCACAAAAAAAAAAAAGGCAAGCAGAGGGCTGGATTTGGTCCATGGGCCATAGTTTGCAGACCTCTGATCTAGAAGTATGTTACATCTACCTTATATATGAATTGCAACATTAAATTATTTACAAAATACAATATGGAATAGTGCGCACCATGATTACAGCTATAAAAATATATGCATGTGCATAGGCATCTGATTCAGCAGTGTTCCCTATTGTTCATTGTGTGTGCTGTTAATGCCGCTCCACTGGTAACAGGAAAAAGTTGGAAGGGAGAAAAGAAGAGGAGACATGGGAAGAAAATACTGAGAGTCATAGCAAACATTTATTGTGCGCTGCCTGTAGGTCAGTCACTCTGCTGAAAGCTTTCTGTGACTCTCGCGTTAACTTCTCACAGCAGAGTTAGGTATGGTTTCCCACCACTTTACAGATAAGAAAGCTGAGGCTAAGTTCAATAAATTCCCCAGGGTCTAACACTAGCATCTAACACTAGAATCTAAAGTCTTAACCACTTCTGGTCTCAGTTTCCTTGATTAGATACAATTTTTCCAATTCAAGTAGTATATTCACTTGCAAATCACATACGTTGGATGCAAACTAGACAAGCACCTTATATAACTACAAACACAGCGTGAAGGCTTTGTTTTGAAAGGTAGTTGATTAAATCACATGAAACTGCCTTTGTTATAAGTCAAAAGTGATCAAATATGGGCAACTTTGTATGGATAACTTACTGTTCACCTCAGAGTTCAGGTAGAGCTTGGCTCTGGCCTTGGATGCCACTCAGGTGGGCCCACCTCATGGAAGATTCTCCAAAGTATACACGAAGGCCCGCCGCAGCCTGGAGAGCCTGACCAAGCAGAACAAGCTACAAAGATTTCCATTTACTGGGTTGCAGCAGAGGAGGGTCTTCAAAAGTTATTTACATATTCCTTGCCAGCGATGTGCTTCATGTTTGGGTGCAAAATATAAATAGGTTGAAAAATATTTGTTTATTAGTTTAGAAAATTTAGAACTGGTGTAAAACGCCAAATTTAACAGCCCCAGAGACTGAAACTCTTTATGCATTCACCTGACTGCGCATGGAGTTTGGAGAATGGCGCTGCCAGATTCCTCCATGGCTCTGCCTCTCCACTGAGTTTGAACTCTGGGTGGAAAGAACAGCTTCTCACTATAAAGGAATCCACTAGTCTTGGGATGATTTAGTTCTTGACCTCTGGGCCAAGAGGTAAGGATTAGTGTCAAGTCTCATGGTCACTGGTCTGAAATTACCACGGGTCAATCACTGGAGAGTCTATAGATAGACATCTCCAAACGCTAAGTGGTCCAGAAACTACTAACCAGCAGAAACTATTAACCAGAGAAACTACTAACCAGGATTCATAGTGGGAACTCACTATGAATGAACTCCAGTGGGAGCTCCAGAGAAAAGGTCTGTCTGAAAGCTAAGGCCCCGGGGCTAACTAGTGTGTGCGGTCCACTTGGGGTGCTCCAGAGCTCACCATCCTTACCTACACCCTCTTCCAGATGTGCTTCCTGATGCTGGGATGGACGTCTCATTCCGACTGAGAGGAGTTGGAGACAGACAAAGACCACTGCACTGTCCCAGCATATAAAACCTCATGAGGAATGGGAAACACCTGCTAACGGAAATGGAGCATGTGAGTTTGAACATTTCAGACAACTTACAGAGAGGCCTATCACCCTGTCTGTAGCTAAGGGGTTTTCAAATAACTTTTCCATAGCGGGCTGTTCTCCCAGGCCCCCTGGAGGGAAAACGACATTTGATATCATTCCAAGACACATCACATATGATTAATAAGCCTGTCCTCCATCATATTCTCTCCTACATTATGTCTCATGGAAGGCAGTAAGTTAAATAACATGGCAGACAATTCAGATATGATAACTCAAGATGCCCCAGGCCAACTTCTTTGCAGGAACTAGACACCTAGTGTGGCCCATGTTCACCAGAGAGCCAGTGTTCATGTGGTGTTTAGTTTGATTTTTTTTTAATTAATGCATTAAAAAATAGTGGTCTCATACATGTTAAATGAGGCCAAGGCACTTTCCAATGTCACCGAGGCAAAGGCGGCAACTCTTCTCAACCTGTCTCTCTTAGTCTTTCACAGAGAATTCTCCCTATCACATGTACCCTTGACACTCATTAGAGCCTGAAGTTGCTGCTCCAACATACATCAAGGTGGAGGCATGAGAGGTTAGAGGGATCTCACTTGATCCCACCATCCCTATGATTTAATTGCCTCACAACTCCAACTGACCCCATGCCCTCCACTCCTTAATATCTTAACTCAATTCTCTCTTCCTGAACTTTCTTTTCCACTGAAGTCACTTGTCGTTTTTCCTGCTGCAATGAGTAAGACCCACTGAGCTCCCAGCATCTCCATGTACAGACCACATCCCTCATCAAATTACATGCTTACTCATCTTCATTTTCATTAAAATGGAGGTGGGCATGAGAGAGAAATGTAAGGCAAACTGCGTGGTACAATTTATTCTTGAACCAAACCCCTAGAGATAGTACATTTACCCACCTTGTTTAGCAGGTCTTGGGTAGGGGGGCCCATGCCTCTCCCATTTGTGGAGTAGTCCCTAAATCTGCACCTCACTAGGAGCCCTTTCATAGCTTTATCAGAAAACCGACTAACTAGTCCATAGATAATTTCCACATTCTCATTGTAGCTCATTTGAGCGTGAATGCTGTTTCCAAATAACTCTTGTGTAGTGGAATATGTCCATGTCCAAATCCCTGGAACCTGTGAATCCTACCTTCTTTGAAGAAGGGGTCTTTGTAGATGTAATTAAGTTAAGGATCTTGAGATGAGGTCATCCTGGATTATCTGGACAGGACTTAAATCCAATGATGCATCCTTATAAAAGACAGATTAGATGAAGACACACAGAGGAGAAGGTGATGTAAAGATGGAGGCAGAGACTGGAGTGATTTGGCCATAAGCCAAGGAAGTCAAGGGTTGACAACAGCCACCAGAAGCTGGAAGAACCAATGAAGGATTCTCCCCTAGAGCATCAAGAGGAAGTATGGTCCTGCTGACACAATGCTTTCAGAATTCTGGCCTCCAGAATTGTGAAAGAATAAGATTATTCTGTTGTTGTAGGCCACCTAGTTTGTGGCAATTTGTTACAGCATCCCCAGGAAACCAATATTCCTGCCAGGACCCATTCTGTCAAATACTTTTTGGAGATCAATCTCCTTCAATAATTCCATCCCAAATAAGAGAAAATCTTGTGTGATTTTGATGTGATATGAAACATGCTTTCTATACAGAGGAATAATGTCTGACTAATTCATTCAACAAATATTTAGCCATTCAACAAATATTTACTGAATGTGTGCTCTGTGCCAGACCCTGTCATAAGTCCTGGAGATGAATCCTTTCCCTCGGGGATCTTATGTTCTAATCTTCCTAGAGCTCTTTGATGAGGGCAGGAGGTGTTTATAAATAAGCAAATAAACAAGGGACAGCTGGTGGCTCTAATGCAGTTAGATGTAAAAATGGCCTGCAAAAATTTGCTTGGTTGTGGATAAGTAACTAGATCAGAAAAAAGGATCAAAGAATAGAAATGAATAGGTTCTTTCACTAGGAGAAATTGTAAAACAGAAATTCTCAAAGAATAATTTCTGTAATCAAAATTCTTTTTTTGAATCTATATGGAATGACAAGTATATAGTGACATCTCCATGCTGCTGTTACTGATAAGCTCTTCAAGTAGTGAAATGCTAAATTGATAACCATGAAAACCCAGGAATGAGTAGCAAAATGACTGATGAACTTTAATATAAGCTAGGACAAGGGAGAGCCTCCAACAGTGGCAGGGAATCAGCCAAACTTGGCTTCCGGTGATCCGCTCTGTATCTTTCCTTTCTGACCACCCAGAGTGATGTTAAGTCTATCATCTGAAGTTCACTCCTAGCCAACTCATCCATCATCTCTCAAAAATAATTACAAAATTTAGGATATAATTAAGAAAATAATTGGAAACAAAAACAGAAAACATAGCTAAACCATTAAACAACCCTGTTGTACTTGTGTTGACACAACCGGGTTAAATTTGCCTCTTCATGGCTAGGGAACATTCATTGAGCAAAGAATGCGAAGACATGGAGGTCTACCGTACAGGAACAGAATAAATAAACAGTATTAGATGCAAAATTATAAAACACATCGCTTGGGTTAGTGAAGGTTATACACACTGAGGATGTGGGTGATCATCACTGATTATTCTATGAAAACTTAGAATTAAAAGGCTCTCTTTGAAGTTTATTTAATGTGTGTGTGCTGTGTATACACATATACATAGCAGATGTTTGATATATATTTATTGGTTGATTATTAATTGAAAAAATACTGCAGAGCCAATAAAAGACGAGCTGTTTCAAGCTGGTAGTGCATTTAAGGAATTTGTTAATCATGGAAGTGATATACACTGACCACAGAGACAGACTCAACAGGGGGTTCCATTGAAGTCATCTGTCTAAGTTATTGCAGGAAGAAGTTTGCTGGGGTAGGAGAAGTAAAGACTTTTCAGGGGAAGGGGGCAGGGGAAAGATGTTGTAACTCTAACAACATTTGGTAGTTGACACTGTGAACATTTCACTCAAAGGAAAAGAAAGCAGTTAAGTTAAAGAGATGCATATTCTGATATGTATAGAATCTCTTTTTATTTTTTCATAAAAGTTCTATTTTAAACTTTAAAATTTAACTTAATATATAATGTTTTTACATGAGTTAGAAAAATTTTAAAACGATAAAAAATATAGGGTAAAAATCTTTCTTCCATCTCTGTCCCCCAGCTGCAATATGTACATACATACTATATACAAACACACACATTTATCTTCTCCACAAAAAACAGCATATTCTGCATTCTGTTCTGTATCTTACTTGTTTTCACTTGAAGATTTTTTTCTGTATTTGTGCATAAAGAATTTCCTCATTCTCTTTTAAAGCTGTATAGTATTCCATTGTGTAGACACAGCATGACGTATTTAACAAGATCCCTGCGATGAACATTTAGGTTACCCTGTCCTTTTCTTCTTTTATAAACAATGCTGCAATGAATAAATGCTCCTGTGTGAGTCTATCAGCAGGATAGAAATTCTAAAAGTGGAATTACTGAGTCAAAGTTATGTAAATTTTTAGTTGTAAAAATGATGCCAAATTGCCTTCCATAATGGTATAACAAATTTATACCGATGTAAAGTGGTATGAATTTTCTTATGTTTCTAAACAAACATTTTACCACCCAGTCTAGCACTAAATCCCTATGTATTTCTGTGAGGATGGCAAATCCTTAATGGTGTAGGCTCACTTCACTATCTTTAGGCAAAATGACTAGACTCTGTAAGACACTATCCATTGCATTTGTGGGTATTTGTTAACATCATTAACATCTACCGTGATCTTCTGAGGGGTGGTGTCATTTCCCTTGACCTTGCTTTAGGAGGCTCTGACCAGGCAGAAAACTGGTGTGTGTGGTGCTTGAGAAAAGTTATTTGATGTTGATGATAATGACAAATGGCATTTTAATTTACTGAAAGAGCAAATCAAGTTTCAGAAATCTTAGAGTCTTGCTTAAAATAACACTCAACTACAACAGCCTTCCCTTGCTATCCTTTTCATGGGCAGCTAATATAAATACTTTTAATATAACAGTTGTGTTTAAATAGTATTAACTTGGTATTAGTTATGTATTTTTATAACTCTCAATTTTCACTGGTTTCCTTAGGAAGGAAAACAGATTTGCATTTGATAAAGTATTTCATCCTCTATTTCCTTTGTGCTTTCTGACACACAAAGTATATTAATAAAAACCAATCTGCCTCTTAAAAAATAAGAATGAATGGGGTCCCCCAAAATCGATTTATCTCTATCACATGAGAAACTAGGATATCATGTGCAGTTATTACAGCAGCCACAGATACCAAGATAATATTGTGTGAGATGGTTTTTGACATATAGAGCAGTTCATGGGAGCCTCTAAGTGAAATTTTATATCAATCCTAATAACTCATATAATCATGAGAACATTTTCTTTAAGATCTCATGGCTGGAATCTGGGCCGCAGAGCAGGCTGGTTGTGCGTGTAGAGCTCTCCTGTCTGGGAGCTTGCCTTGTTTTGCAAAGGCAATGCGGGTCATATAATCACACATGTCGTAAACACATATAACTGTTTGTAGAACAAGCTACTGGTCAAAATCTAGAGAAACCTAAAATTAGAGTACTTACAGATGTGGAAATAAAAGGTAGATATCTAACTTAAGCATCCACTGGAAGAAACAAAATCAAAATAAATGAATTTAGTTTAGAAGGATGTGTGCCTTAACCTTCCCTCAGCCCAAGACACATACACTAAGATCCCTTGCAACAGAAGGCTGGTCGGTAGAGATGTCTTTATGTGCCTTCTTCAAAGAGCCCAAACTGAACGAAAGAGATAAGGTAAATATGACTCAGAATTTCTCTGACAGAAGCAGGGAAGAAGAGAGCGATCAGAAAAGGTATACTGATGAGAGAAGTTAGGATGGGGAAAAAGCGAAGAGAGATAGGAATTGCAATACTCAGGAGAAAGAGAAAAAGGAAAGATGTTAAGGAAATACCATGGGCTGTAGGGTAGAAAGTATTACATTTAAATGTTAAGCTTTTAAATTTTATAAGATATTTTAAAAGAGAGGCAGCCTAAAGTCATGTGCACATAAATGAAATCCTAAATTCCATGGGATTACATTAACAAGTGAGTCAAAATTATGATGGGAAGATTCAGGAGATTCAAAGAAGAGGATTGAAGCTTTCTAAAATCACTAGTTTTAAAAAAAAATCACTCTCATACCTGTTCATTTTTTCTTAATTAAATGAAATTGAGGGAGTGACTTGTGAATATATTATATTATGTAACTCTTCTGATAATGAAGCTCAGATGACTTAAATTACTTGTAAGGAGCAGAAGATGGATGGTTGATAGTTTTCAATTATCTTGTCATGAACCAGAGGGTGTGATCCATTTGGCAACACGGGCTGTCCGTCGGGGCCCCAGCAGGAGGCAGATGGATCACACGAACTGGGCAAGCGGAGGGCAGTTGAATGAAGAACTGTTTCCAAAGGTGTGGGAGGATTAAGGTAAGGCAATGAGGGGCAGTGAAGCACCCTGGGGCTGGCCATAGCAGGGAGACACTCCCGTACCTAGGCCATGGGGACAAAATAAGAGCAGAGTCACCTGAATCTGACAAGAAGAGCCGTGACCTCCATAGAAGAAACAACAACTGTAAAATTGAGCCCAGCAGAAGGCAGATGAGGACCGATGACCTGAAGTCTTCCTTCCCTCTGATCTCCTGCCAGTTCTTCCCATTGGACACAACAAGCATAGCCAAGTCCACAAATGTCACTTCGCCGGGGTGAAAAGCAAGGTAGGGAAAGTGGAGAGGAACCAGATAGGCACATGGAAAACTCCCAACACAATGGGCAAACATTTGCATATGTTGAAGATCAAAGTCATTCATCCTGGAATTGGCTGCATCATTTACAGATTAAGTCAAACTCCCTAAGAGCAAATTAGACATCAGAGGACTCTGCATTAACTCTGAGACTCCGTATGTAATACAATAGCTTCTTCGACCCCATTGGTCACAGCCCATAAGGAGGACAGAGCCACAGGTCCTACCTCCAGGCCCGCCATGGGGCACTTAGCTCTATTCCCCTTCATGATTCCAGGTTAAACCTCCAGCAGTCACGTAAATTTTGTCAGTATTTCCCTGTAGGAAGATGGAGAGAGAGAATGGGGATGAATAGATACAAATCTATTGCTATTGTACTTTGGGAAAAAAGTCAACTTAAAGTTTGTCTGAATAATAGTATCTTAGGAGGATCATCTCTCTGAGAATAATTTTAAAATCTCAACATACAGGACAGAAGAATGTTGATGGTTTCCCCAGGTTGCATAATTAATTACCAAGACTGGAATGCAGAGTTATGAAATGTGATTGAAACTTTAGCAAGTGAAATTTGCAGATTTGTTTCTACCTCTTCATACTAGTTGGCCTTACCTTCCTTGATGGTGAAGCAGCATTTGATCCTCCTCCTTGAGGTCTTCTGTTCTCAGGGATCTATGTTATCACACTTTCTGGTTTTTCTCCTGTCTCACCAGTGGTGCCCTCAGAGTGTCTTTTGCTGAGTCCTCCTCTACCTGTTTTCTCTCCAGCTCACCTATGTGTTGGCTCCTCTTTTATCACCCATACCCCACGCTTAGGACTCATCATCATCACCAAGTGCTCCTGGTGAAAGCTTTTCCCATCACAACCCCACCAACAGGGTGCCTAAGTACGGTTGTGTAGGTTGTGCACTGCCTGCTTGTATGTGGTGGGCCTGCCACCTTTCCTCATTCTATAAGAGGATTTATCTGCCACAAAGCCCTCATATTTCTCTGTTTCCGGCAAGAATTCTCCCCCTCCTTGAAGTTGCCAAATTTACACCTCACTGCAGGAGAAAACAACAGCCTACAGCCACCATACGATATGACTAAAATCCATATCTGACTGCATTTTTCTTTAATTTTTCCATGTATGCATTCAGTGGCAAGAAGAATTGATTCCTTCAACATTTGTGGTTCACGTAGGAATGGCACATAAGAATTGCAGGTATGTACTTTGAGGTGCTAACCTTGCAAACTAAAACTTAACAAATAATAGTCAAAGAGAGCTGGCATTCCAGAAGCAAGGGACAAGGGGAGGCGTAGATCATCGGTTTAAAGGAGATCCAAGAAGAGAGCCACTCAAAGGGATTCCAGGTGCTGAATCAGGCCCCACGGAGGAAGTGAGACTTGGGCTGTAAAAGAGAAAGCACATTGGTTCTGAATATCATCACAGCCTCGTGGTTCAGAAATGAGTCAGAAAAATTCTTCACATCCCTGACCCTCATTTTTCCATGAGTGTCATCTTATCATCTACCCATTTTATCTATTCCAGAACCTAGCATAGTGCCTGACACATAATAGGTTTTTAATAAAGATCTTCTGAATTAATTCTTCTCTGCTTCTTAACTATGACACCTAAATCATACATCATTTCATCACCAAATTAATTGGTGGCAAAGCATTAGAGGCGAAGCATTAACTAGTATAAGAACTGAAAGTATAAACAATATTTTTTTTAAAAAGTGGAATGACTTGATTAGGTTGGAATTTTGTTTAAAGAAAAGTTTATATTGAACTCTAAGTTCTGAGTGATTAAATGGTTTTGTTTGGGTGTTTTTTGTGTTTCTTTTTTAGCTGATGCAGACTTTCTATCCAGACCTCCAGTCTCCTGAATCTTCCTTTTCAAGGCCTATCAGTCCACGGATCTCTCTAAGCCACCATTGTGGGCCTTACACTATTGGGGGAAGAGAAAAAGGGGCTGAAGGGAGGAGATGCCAAGCTGGGCACACAGACAGGCGCAAGTGTCTCTGTCTTATAGCCTCCTTAGAGGAGAAAGCTAAGTCACACCGTGCACAGAGAGGATTCTAGACACTGCCTCCACCAGTGCTAAGCAGGATGAGGCTAGCTATCTGTCCTAAAGGAATTTAGATAACAAAGAAGCAAATAGAAGTCGGAGAAACTGGGGAAGATTTTGTGGAGAAAATTTGACCTAATTTTGGTGGGGGGATTAAGAAGGATTTGGATAATTAGGAAGCATGTCAGAAAGACTTCTCAGCTGTGAGGCAGAGCACAGTCAAAGGCAGAGGGGCTGGAAGGCGAAGAGCATATGGAGGACAATGAGGAAACTTGCTGACTGGAGTGCAGGCTGAGACGGGGAGCAGGGAGTCCCACAGGTGACCGTAGAATTGGATAATGCTCTTAATGAACCCGTGTCACTTAATTCTTCCAGCCAAATGACTGGAGAATTCTGCTGCGAAATGCATCTTAGTCTTCATTTCCCTGCATGTCCATTGAACAAATGGAAGAATAAATAAATGATTGTTGTCCTCTTCAAATTAGTCATCATAAGGGGATATATATGTATATATATATATATAATATATGTGTGATATGTGTGTGTATGTATATATCTAATTTATATACATATATTTGAACTATATATATACATTCCAAATATGCTCCTATCAAAGCATTCTAAAACCTCTTTTCTGTGATCATATTCTTTTAAATATTCTCAACCATGAGTCATGTCTTTCAGCTTTTAAGGATGGACTGGATGTTGGTAAAAAGTTCGTCATTTATAGCCCAATGTAATAAAGAGCAGATACGCTGAATCATATATATTTGAATCACCTGAAAGCTACACTAACAAAATAAGGCAGGGTCCTTGTGTGGCATGGAAATGGCTTAGAAATGTGTGGCCTTAAAGATACTCCTCAGGGATAGACCACGAGCGATAAGGAGTTGCTTGGTCTCAATTGTCAAATCTTTAACTCGCTGGTGACTTCTGCCTATTGACAACCTCTTAAATAAGGAGACTTCCCTTATTTTGACAGCTTTGTATTTAAATTCACTTAATCAGAACAACAAATACAAAATCCGGACCAGAAAAACAGATTCCTGAGTTCTAATTAGAAGATGTAATGCAGGAAAACTTTATATGCCTACTCTTAGATTTGCAAAACAAATCCTCAAGTTAAATAGTTGTGTTACTCACCTACATATTAGATATTTTCAGCTGAAAGAAATTGCGAATATAAAGTTTTCCATCCTCCACTTACAGTTCATACCATTTTAAGGTTTGTGGTAATTCATTCTTTTGTGGTTAAATGTCATTCTCATTGGAAGGTGTCTATGTTTTTAATTTCACCTACTTTCCTGGACTTGAGACTAATGTATAAAAAACAATGACATCTTTGTAGAAGTTTTTTTAAATTCATTTTTCAACCATTTAAAAAATATAATATACATTTTATGTTAGCATTTGTTTGATACAGGTGGTGGTTGCACATAAGTCTGTTATTTTCAGTATTTTGTACAGATTTGGAATATTTAACAATTATAAATAAAATTATTAGATATAGTGCATTAAAATACATTTTAAATCCTTATGAAAAGGAGCTTGGACAACAACTTTTGCAAAAAGAGAAAAGGTACAAATGAATCTTTTCACCATGACTAATACTTTATAGAATCAATTATCAGAAGACCTATCAACAGAAAAAGATAAATATAAAACTATCTGTTATGTTGATTCACCTGGTCACAAAATTCTCAACCATTTATATGTAGGCACAAATAAAACTAAATCTGGTCCATTTTAAGAATAAACAAAAGGGTTCTAACCCAACTTTCTGGATTTTTCCCTCCTTTAAGATCCATCTATGCAAATTCATGCTGCTTAATAAAATAATATCCAAGTTCACTAAAGAATACAAGCATGTTCTCTTAGATATTAAGAAGCTGTATTCAAAGGGCAGTTGAACCTGTTTGGACCCTTTCACTAGGAAATTGATTTCCTTATTTACCTAAGCCAATATTTTTTCTAGTCATTTGTCATTTACATAACACTGAGCAACCAGGACTGGGAACGTCCTAAACAACAAAAAAGCCTCTATAACAATTTTTGACACAGGGGACTTCATGGAGAAGTCTGTGTATTCATCAGCGGCAGATTCATGGTGATTTCTGTTTAGCTGGCCATTTCCTAGTGAAACAGTGATGTTTTATTTGGCGAGCAACAGCTACTGGAACAGGAGAGCGGTTATATTCATGAAGCCAGCTATTGGAAAGAATTTCCTTGCTTATTTTTTTCCTCTGTGTGTGTGTGTTTCTGCTTGTTCATGTGTGTGTTTTTATTCAAGATCTTGGGTGCAAAGGCCACCTTATTTATTTGTCAGATATTTGAAAACCTGTCTGTATATAGTTTATGTTTATGATTCTTCTGTAGTTATTTTTCTTAAATTAAGTTTTTTCTTTTAATTTACCGATATATTTTAAACTACTCGGTTAACTATTCTTATTGCATCAAATTTGTATAACTATTGCTATTTTAGTCTAAGCCCATCCTGTACCATCACATCCTTAAAAAAATATAAAACAGATGATCATTTTTTCAAAGACAAAAATAGAAGGTAAGGGAAAGGAAATCTAGTTATATTGACAACACAATTGCTCCAATAAAGTTTTATTTACTAAAATACACTAGCTTATAGTCAATCCTAAGAGACAATAGTCTACTTTTGCATTTAGTATCCTTTTTAGGTCATCTCACCAATCATAATAATATAAAATACAAGTTAACATTTTACTGATAGTGTGCCTTTAACAGATCTATCTTGTAAGTAAACATTAACTTCTAGCCTTTGAAATCACTTTATCTCTGACTCTCACACTCTTGTCTCTTAAGCTATATTTAATTATCTCTATAGAAGAGAAAATGATTGTAACAAAAGGGAACAATTTCCTTTTTTGATATTTGATTCACTTTTCTCCTCTCATTCAAGAGAGGTGTAATATTTGGAGCAATCTGGTATATGAAACCATCTTCCATAATTTTGGTCCTTCTTTAAGTGCATGTAGTGATTAGCATGCTTTGATTTATTTTGACAAGGGACGGTAAAGTTTTTTTAAGAACAATAGTCTGCCTGAAATATTTTAAGAGCCTTTAGTGATGCTAGAAGAATAAACCACGTCAGGTGTTTCATGGGATTGAAAGATGATCTCCAACCCCTTTTACTCTTGTTTATCCTGATGTTTTTGAATAATCCTTAAGATGATCAAGAAATTATTAACTCTGCTATTTAAATACAGTGCCTGAGAGGGACATTCAAATATAAAAGCTACTTTAAAAGAATCCCAAGGCAGAAAGTGACTTTAGTTTGCTTTGAATCCAAGTCAGAGAGCATTTAAATTCTGCCAGAATAGTTTAACCTCAATCTTAAGATCTCTAGAAAATAAAATTATTCAGTTTCCCAGAGAAACCTACTCAGATGTGTCACATCTTCCCTCAGGGATGCAAGATGTCCAAGCGAAACTTTAATACAGAAATTGAATGTTTTTCGGTGACAATCTCATTTATAATATTTTGAGATCAGGGTCGCTAGCTGGGAAACTGAGGTTGTGGACCAGGCATGCTGGTGTTCAGTTCTCTCAGCGGGTACCTTTTTCATCACTGAGGTCAAAGTAATGCAGCATTTCCAGACCTGATTGATCTACCTGAGCAGAACACTAGTAGGGAGATGGGCAGAAAGGTCATTCACAAGCTATCCACATGAATTACCAACCCATAAGCGGTGCCATTCATATTAAAATCCCTTTATTACTTTGAAAGGTAATTGTCATATTATCATGGGCAGCTGTTTGCAGCTCGCACATTTTTCATATGAAAGCATAGACTGAAAAGCTGAGTCTGGTGATAAATAATTGAGTCCGGTATTTTTAAAAACTGTATTGTACCTATCAGATTACTTGACATAGTTGTTAAATACAAGGATTTTCTATAGGGAAGTGACTAAGAAGTTTTACTCAAAAATCCATGCTGATTCTTCAGAATCATTTGAGGTCTTGTATTGTTCCCTTTCAAAAATTATTAGAAGTACTTTAGTAACAATTAAAACTATGCAGCAAATAAACATATGAAAAGTTGCTCAATATTATACGCCATTAGAGAATTGCAAACTAAAACAATAATGAGATATCATTATACACCTATTAGAATGGCTAAATCTAAAACACTGACAACTCCTTGGGGCTGGCTCAGTGACATAGTGGTTAAGTTTGCACACTCTGCTTTGGCGGCCTGGGTGAATGCGTTCGGATCCCGGGTGTGGACCTACATAGCACTCATCAAGCCATGCTGTGGCAGAGTCCCACATACAAAATAGAGGAAGATTGGCACAGCTGTTAGCTCAGGGACAATCTTCCTTGCCAAAAAACAATAAAAAATAAAAACAAATAAAAATAAAGTAAAACACTGGCAACTTGAAATGCTGGCAGAATGTGAAGCAACAGGAATGCTCATTCATTGCAGGTGGGAATGCAAAATGATACAGTCACTTTGGAAGATATTTAGCTGCTTCTTACAAAAGTAAACATACTCGTACCATACGATCCAGCAAGTGCTCCTTGGAATTTACCTAAAGGAGTTGAAAATTTATGTCTACACAAAAGCCTGTACATGGATGTTTATGGCAATTTTATTCATAATTGAAGCAACCAAGATGTCCTTCAGTAAGTGAATGGACAAACTGGTACATCTAGACAATGGAATATTATTCATCACTAAAAAGAAATGAGCTATTAAGCCATGAAAAGACATGGAGGAAACTTAAATGCATGTTACTAAGTGAAAGAAGCCAATCTGAAAAGGTTACATGGTATATGATTCCAGCTATATGACATTCTAGAAAAGGTAAAACTGGAGACAGTGTAAAGATCAGTGGTCGCCTGGGGTTAGGGGGAGAGAGGGATGAGTAGGTTGAGCGCAGAGAATTTTTAGAGCAGCGAACTACTCTGTATGATACTATAATGGTGGATACACGTCATACATTTGTCAAAACCCATAGAACTGTATAACATACAAAAAAAATGAGCTTAATGTAATCTATGGACTTTAGTTAATAGTAAGGTATCAATATTGGCTCATCAATTGTAACAAATATTCCACACTAACACAAAATGTTGGTAAGGGAAGCTGAAGGTGGGAAGATGGGAGAATGAGTATATGGGAACTCTATACTTTTTTCTCAAATTTTCTGTAAATGTAAAACTGCTCTAAAATAATAAAGTCTTTTTATTATTTTGTCATTAGTTAAAAAAATAAATTAAATAAATATTGAAGAAAAAAAAACTATGTTGCAAAAATTACATCTTTGAGCCAATTGTTTATAAGCCAAGGATTACCTATTGCTTTTTAACAATGTGTCCACATTACTCTCACCAGAGTTCAAGGACTTTGTGCATAAGGACCCTATTCAAGTCATTATCACGTGCTACAACACCTTCAACAAATACACTTCAACTGCAAAAAATGGCTTGGCATCTCCTCAGAGCAGATTTCTAGAGAGACTGGTCAACCCAACTTTTTAAGCAACTCAGAGTTCACCATGAACTGTGCACTCCCTGGCCAAAAAAAAAATAATTAATTCTGCTACATTACTATGGGTTACCATCTCAATAGTTAACATTCCAATTCGAGGTGGTAAAGAAATTACTAAATAAATTATAGCATTAGGGATACATATGTTCATCACTCATTTTTAAAACATAAATCCTTTCCTTTGAAAAAAGTTCCTTATACAAATAAGGAAGATGGAAATTACATGAAACTAGAGAAATGTGGGTTCCTCCCAACATGATAACTGCATAGAATATGCAGAGATTAAATGGATTGGGGAGTGCTGATACAGTGTGAGTCATGAAGATGCCTCTCCTTCCAATATAACGCAAAAAGCAAACCATTAGAAACTTAGCTGTATTAGAAACATTTAGTATCAAATGTTTACATATCCCTATTGAGAACTTTCCAGAGCCACAACATCAAGGAAGCAACAATTTTCTGGATGGACTGGTGAAGTTGCACGAAGTGATCTCGTTTTCTACAGTCACTGGTAAAATTCAAAAATTTCTGATAAAAGGCTACAACTAATTCTTATTAAAGGAGTTAACTAAAAAGAATAAATTTTACAAGCCAGCGACAGCACAGTGGTTCAATATTAGCGTTCATTTGCCTATTTAGTTGACTTAATCCTTTAACAAATATGAGGTGAACCCCTCATATTGTGTGCTAGGCATTGTTCCAGAAAATTGCAATACATTTGTGAAGAAACATGAATGCAATCTGAATTCTAGATCTTAGATTCTAGTTCTTGTGGTTTTCTGCTAGAGTAGATTAGGATGGAATTAAACCCAATATATTTTTTGTCTCAATAAACAAGACCTAGTTTTTATGATATCCCCATCTCCTACCCTTTGATAAAGTCCACCACAAAGTCTTCTATGGAAGAATGGAAGAAAAGAATGAAGGAGGAATAAAGGAGGAAAACAATAAAAGAGAAAGAAGAAATAAAGACCCATTAACTTAAGAAAGGATGAATGCAAGGGTAATTTTATTTTTAAATATTTGTAACATTAGAAATGCATTCATCTATTGAGGTCCTACTCTGTGTCAGGCACTGCACTGGGTCTCAGGGATAAAATAGTGAGCAAAAGATACATAGTTTTAGCCCTCATGGAGCTTGCAGTCCAGGGTGGAAACAGGAATTCATCACACAGAAACATAAATCTATAAATAGAAACTGCAAACCATGCTATTAAAGACATATACAGGCGGCTGGTCAGGAAACACTTTCCTGGAGAAATGACATTTGAACTAAGCTCTCAAGGATGAGAAAGAGAGAAGATGATACATTTCAAACAAAAGAAATAACAAGTGCAAAGGCCCTGAGACAGAATATAACAAATTCTAGCAGCAGAAGGAAGGTAACTGCAATCAAAGTGCTATAATGAAGGAGTAGAATTGCTCAAATAGTAGAGCTTGTTTTTATGATACATCCAGAAAATGAATGGCTGTAATGCAGAAATGTGTGCATAAGCTTTCTTCTATATAGGAAAGATTTTATTTTTTATTTTCCTGCATCTTGGAAAACAGTGAAAATTTTTGCTGACGGCTCTCCCATTGATTTGGCATTTACCTTAGTGATAACCAGTTTCCTCACAGGAGTGTCATAATTCTAGATTGGCATAAAGGAAACGCAGATTGTCAGAACAAGTCATCTTACAAAGCCATCTACTTGCCATTTGGGTAGCAGCAGCAGAATTTTTGCATTACTCATATTTACAAACCGAAATTTTAGTTCAAAAAAATTATAATTCGTATAGGAAATCATGTGAACAGACATACTTACACAGAAAAAAAAAATGTGGAATTGCAGCTTGAGAAAGTGGCTGTGTCTTCTGGGTGGTTTCTGCTAGCATAAAGAAAGCGATCCCGTCCCTACGGTGCTCTTCAAAGAGTGTGGAGTCAGAGAGCAGAATAGGAAATGAAGTGAAGTTCAGTGACCTTCGCTGGCCTGAACTGCAGGAGCCAGTAAACACAGGATTTCCACTTTCTTCACAGCTTTCTTTGTGGAGGTCCTTGGCTATCTTTTCACAGGCGAACCTCTCCCCCTGAAAAAAAATTATAAATATATTGATATATAAACACACAATGGCTTTATTTATTGTATATTACCATGTTATTTTGAATTATTGCCATAATGATTGGAGAGCAGTGTATAGCTTTAGAAACAAATTTGAAATAGAGTCCAAGTGAGTCATGCAATTTCCTTTGGGTTTTATTAGTGATAAAACTACAAGTTCTTCACCCAGGTCTCCTTGAAGAATGATATAAAATACAGCTTTTATCCTAACCTATAATTTTCTATGTAATGGAAGTGCTTCTTTTGTCACATATCAGAAACAGCATTCAGGGAAAGAGATTATGAACATGGCCATATCGTGATGTCATACAAGAGAGGCTCAACCTTGTCCATTTTCATACCATTCTGGAAAGTTCTTTACTAACACTGATAAAAGATTTAACTGACATCTCATGTGTTTCTCTAAAATTATATGTATATGAACGTATTATAAAACTGGATTCTAAACATATAAAAGTACATCTAAATAGTCAAGTGCCAATGATCAAGCATCATATCCTTGTAAAGATTTTTTTGTTTTGTTTTGTTTTTCCATAGCTAGAGGTTTCTCGATCTTTGAAAAGAATTCCCAGATTTTGAAACTATTTCTTCTTAGGCCAAAATACATAGATAATTGCATCAGTTTTACTAATGTTGGACATTAGATTGGCTTTTTTTTTCCCTTAGAGGTGAAAAACAGCACAGATTAAATTAGCATGTGCAGACTTTCAGAAGGGGAAGTGTTGAAGAGCCAGGTGTTACAAAACATTTATGTAAATGAGCAGGCAGTGCTAAGGCTTGATTTTTTTATATTTTTACATTTTTAATTTGGTCTTAGAAATATAGTTCAAAGACTCAAGACTTAATGCCAAGAAAGGACTTTATAAAATAAAGCCTAGGACTTCTGATTCTGGCCATGACAGAGGAAGAGATATTGGAATAACCTCTCTTTATAAACAACTCTAACACTGGACAAAGTATATGAAGTAACTGTTTTGGAGTTGGACAATGGGCCACAGAGTAGAAGGAAACACACAATGTCATTGCTACAATATCCCCAGCTTTCTGCCTGGGGAACTTGCCAGATTGCAGTGCAGCGATGTAAAGTTCAAGCAGGATACAATGGTGTCTCTAAGAGGGGGAGTCAGAGGTCACAGTGTGGAACTGCTGAGGAGGCCGGAAGATGAGAGGCATAGCACCAAAGAGGATGGAATTAAGTAGAAAAGGAGCTCCTGATAGCTTAAGTCCCCTTAAGTCCTTGCCAAAATACTAAATTGTGCATGTGTAGACTCTGTGAAACCAGGAAGACCACAGAAACTGGAAACCTGTGAGCTGAAAGGAGATATCTAAGGGAATGACCTGGGCTTTCAACCGAGATCCCAGAAAGGTCACACTATGAGAATAGGGCTTCTCTAGGCATAGTGTTAGGTCTCCTCTAGACCCGTTTGAAAAGAAAAAAGCGTCAAAAGTGTAAATTAAAAATTATTCTAACACTTGTTAAAATGGTAAGGAAAACTTTTTTCAAGGCTATTGCATTGGGGAGAGAGATTGACCTCAACTCCAAATACAGTAAAGGCAGCTGGGAATTTACAGCCAACGACCAAAGTGAAAGGGTCAGTGGGTGGGAAATTACTAAAAGGAACTTGATTAGATATTAAGGGTGGGGGATTCTTGCTAAATTGGTGTAACAGTATTCTTGTTAAAGGCAAACCAAAACTTTGATTCAAAGACTTAGGTATCTAAGGTGAGGGAAGAGGAACTTGATCAATATTAAAGGTGAGGGGATTCTCACTAAAGTGACTTAGCAGGATTCTTTGCTAAAACTGGGCTAGGCAAGACAAGGACAGAGCCCAAGTTCTAGGCCAAATAGAGATTGCGGCTCAGAGGAGCCAGACTAAAGTTTGGTGAATGAGGGACTCGTTGTCAAAAGAATGGAGCAGATCAGTAAAGTAACTGCTTGCTGGAATAAAACACAACATTCCTCAAAGGAAAATAAAACAAAATTTATATACTCGACCACATAGTATCCACGGCAATATCCAGTATAAAATAAAAAATTGCATACCAAAACATGACAAAGACATTCAAGAAGAAAATTAGACCAATATCTCTCATGAGTATAGATTTAAAATCCTCAACTAAGTATTAGCAAATCAAATCCAATAATGTATTCGATATCAGCAATTGAATCCCACAATCAAGTGGAATTCATTAAACGTATTCAAGGCTAGTTCAACATTCAAAAATCAATTAATGTAATCAATAACATTAATGAGATAAATAAAATGATTATATCAATAGATGCAGAAAAAACATTTGATAAAATTCAATACCAATTCATTAACTAAAAAGAAACTCTTAGCAGACTAGGAATAGAGGGGGAAACTTCTCAACTTTATAAAGAACATCCACAAAAAACACTACACCTAACATATTGCTTAATAGTGAGAAACTAAAAGGTTTCACATTAAGATCAAGAACAAGGCAAGAATATCTCTTCTCACCACTCCTTTTCAACATCCTACTTGACATCCTTGCTAAGGCAATGAGAAAAAGAAATCAAAGGTATGCAGATTGGGAAGGAGGAAATAAAACTGTCTTTGTTAGCACATGACATAATTGTCTATACAGAAAATTCCAAGGAATTGACAAAAAAACACTGGAACTATTAAGCAATTATAGCAAGATTGAAGAATGCAAGCTTAATATACCAAAGTCAATAGCTTTTCTATATAACAGTTCTATATAAGAGTATACTAATTAACAAAGTAATTTGAAATTAAAAAAAATACCATTTACATTAGCAGCCCACAAAAATAAATACTTAGGTGTAAACCTAAAAAAAAAATGTACCAGGTCTATATGAGGAAAACAACAAAACTTTGATGAGAGAAATCAAAAAAGAACTAAATAAATGGAGATAAATTCTATGTTCATGGATAGGAATACTCAATATTATCAAGATGTCAGTTCTTCTCAACTTGATTTATAGAGCCAAGGCAATCCCATTCAAAAGCCCAGTAAGTTATTTGTGGATATCAACAAACTGATTCTAAAGTTTATATAGGAAGGCAAAACATCCAGAATAGCCAACATGTTATTGAATGAGACGAACAATCAAAGGACGGACACTACCCAACTTCAAGACTTAGTATAAAGCTACAGTAATCAAGACATTGTAGTGTTGTTGAAAGAATAGACAAATAGATCAATGGAACAGAATAGATAGCCTAGAAATAGACTCACACAAATATAGTCAATTGATTTTTGACAAAGGAGCAAAAGCAATGCAAGGGAGAAAAGACAGTCTTTTCAACAAATGACACTGGAACAACTGGACATCCATATGCGTAGAAAAAATGGATCCAAACACAGACCTAATATCATTTACAAAATTTAACTCAAAATGGATCATAGATCTAAACGTAAAATGAAAAACTATAAAACTCCTAGATGATAACATAGAAGAAAAACCTATATTACCTTGGGTTTGGTGATGACTTTTTAGATACAACATCAGCTGTATTGGACTTCCAGCTTATCAATTTAATTTTAATTGAAATTAAAAATTTTTGCTCTATGAAAGATACTGTTAAGACCATGAGAAGACAAGCCACAGACTGGGAGAATACATTTGCAAATGACACATCTGATAAAG
Source organism: Diceros bicornis minor (assembly GCF_020826845.1). Taxonomy (NCBI): domain Eukaryota; kingdom Metazoa; phylum Chordata; class Mammalia; order Perissodactyla; family Rhinocerotidae; genus Diceros; species Diceros bicornis. The sequence continues at coordinate 9,430,187 of NC_080779.1, read as the reverse complement.
GACTGTTATCCAAAATACACGAAGTACACTTAAAACTCAACAACAAGAATATAAACAACCTGATTAAAAAATGGGCAAAAGACCTTAACAGACACCTCACCAAAGAAGATATACAGATGGCAAATAAGCATATGAAAAGATCCTCCACATCACAGGTCAGTAAAGAATTGCAAGTTTAAATGACAATGAGATACCACTACATATCCATTAGAACAGCTGAAATTCCAAACACTGACAGTACCACATGCTGGGAAGGATATGAGCAACAGGAACTCTCATTCATTGCTGGTGGAAATGTAAAACGGTAAGCTACTTTGGAAGACAATTTGGCAGATTCTTACAAAACTAAACATACTTTTATCATACAACCCAGCAGTCACACTCCTTGGTTATATACCCAAGGAGTTAAAAATTTACGTCTACACAAAAACCTGCACATGGCTGTTAGCAGCAGTTTTGTTCATAATTGCCAAAAGTTGGAAGAAACCAAGATGTCCTTCAATAGGTGAATAGATAAATAAACTCTAGTACATCCAAACAATGGAATATTATTCAGTGCTAGAAAGAAACAAGCTATCAAGTCATGACAAGACATAGAGAAACGTAAATGCATATTACTAAGTGAAAGAAGCCAATCTGAAAACGTTACATACTACATGATTCCAGCTGTATGACAATTCAGAGAAGGCAAAACTAGAGAGATAGTAAAAAGATCAGTAATTGCCAGGGTTATGGAGGGGGGAGGCATGAATAGACAGAGCATAGATAATTTTCAGGCTAGTGAAACTATTCTGCATAATACTGTAATGGTGGGTATATGTCATTATGCATCTGTCAAAACCTATATGATACACAACACCAAGAATAAACCCTAATATAACTGTGGACTTTGGGTGATTATGATACGTCACTGTAGGTTCATCAATTGTAAGAAATGTACCACTCTGGTGGGAGAATTTTAGCGAGGAGGCTGTGTTTGTTTTGGGGCACAGAGTACATAGGAACTCTTTATTTTATGCTCCATTTTGCTGTGAACTTAAAACTGCTTTAAAAAATAAAATCTGTTAAAAAAATTACTACTAGATGAGCAAAAAAGCAGGAAAATATGACTCAGAGATAATAAGGATGTTGACATTATTAAATAAGTCCTTGAAAAGAGTTGTTACAAATGTGTTCAAGTACTTCAATGAAAAGATAGATACAAAGAATGAATGGATCAGAAATTTCAGTAGAAAACAAGAAAAAAAAAGAAAAGAAATGAGAAGAAGCAAATGGAAATTCAAGATCTGAAAAGTGCAATTCGAGAAACAAAAGGCATATCATATAGGAGAACAATAGCAAAAATATTCCTGAAATAATACAAACCAAAAAAAAAAAAAAAAAAGGAACAAAATCTTTACAATTGTTGGGGAAAAGATCTTGGCCTAGAATTTCCTATAGAGAAAAAAATATTTTCCAATCATAAGCTTCTACAGGAAAACATGGGAAAATATCTTTGCAGCATTTCAGCAGACAAAGATTTCCTAAAATGGACACAGAAACATCAGCCATTAAACTTAAAAATCAATAACCTGGGCTTCCTCAAAATTAAATATGTTTGACTATCAAAAGATACTCTTAAGAATATGAATAGGCAAGCCACAGACAGGGAGAAATTGTTCATAAGCTATACATCTGTCAAAGAATGTAGACCCATAATATATGAAGAATTCCTAAATTCTGTGATAAAGTCCTCATTATTGCATCAAAAATGAGCCAAAGACTTGAACAGGCCCTTTTCAAGGGAATGGCCACTAACCTCACGAAAAAGTGCACCATTGAAGATTGTTAGTCATCAGGAAAACGCAAATTGAAACCACAGTGTGACGTCATTCCACATCCTTGAACGGCTCAAATTAAAATAAATGAATAAATAACTAAAACTGAGGACTCCAAATATTGGTGAGGACATAGAACGAACCAGAAATCTTAACTCTTGCTTTTACAAGTATCAAATGGTAAAACCACTTTTGCAAAATGGGCTGGCTGTTGTTTACAAAGAAGTTATAACTTTCTATGGCCCACCAAATTAATTCTAGGTATATATCCAAGATAAATGAAAAAATTGTCCACAAAAAATTTGTTTAAGACTATTCATAGTAGCTTTATTCATAATAGCCAAAAATTAGAAAAAATGTCCATCAACAAGAGAGTAGATTAAGAAATTATAGTATATTCATACAATGAAAGACTACAAATATGTGCAACGACGACATCAATAACACAGATGAATATAGCTAATGTGAAGGAAGTCTGTGGTAGGTCATTACGATTGGAGCACCCCTACCCTGTGTAACCCTGCATAATGCTCTCCTGTTGAATGTGGGTGGAAACTGTGAATAGGAAGGATGTCATTCTTATGATTAGGTTACATAATATGGCAACAATTAAGTTCCCAAATCAGTTGATTTTGAGTTAATCAAAAGAAAGATTATAAAAGGTAGAACTGACTTATCAAATGAAAGCTCTTCCTGAAGAGAGACATCATCTTATTGGCCTTGAAGCAGCAAATAGCCATATTGTGAACTGCCTATGGGGAGGGCCTCAGTCTTACAACCATAAGGAACTGAATTCTGTCAACAATCTAAATTAGCTGGGAAGAAGACCGTGAGCTCTAGAGGAGAACACAGCTCTGCAGACACTTGATTTCAGCCTTGTGAGGCCCTGAGCAGAGGACTCTGGGAGGCCATGCCTGGACTTCTGACACATGGAAATTGTGAGATAATAAGTGAGTGCTGTTTTAAGCAACTAAATTTGTGGTAACTTGCTATACAGCAATAGAAAATGGATACAAAGCCAAACATAAAAGAATACTACTGTATGGTGCCATTTATGTAAAGTTCTGGAACAGGCAAATAGAATCTATGGTAAAAGATTCAGAACATGGTTGCTTCTGCTGCTGGAGGGGACTGACTGAGAAGAGGCCTAAGGGAACTTCCTGCGGTGATGGAAATGTTGGAGCTATACATTTAAGATCTGTGCATTTCACTGTCTATAAATATATCTCAAAAATTGAAAACTTAAGCTCATACTTATATGTACCTATTTCTGCAAAGCCACTACTCTCTGTGATATTTCTTAATGCAGGCTCCTCCAAAACCCCGGGTCCCCACCCACTCAACTATTTCTGATCAGTCAGTTGACTGCAGATAGTTGAGTTTACAAATCATTTTTCACATCAAGACTATTTTTAATCTAAAAAAAAGGAAAGTAAGCTGTCTTTTGAGATATCTGTAAACTTCCTTTTTAAAGGTCATGCAAAATATGTGTTGTTGTATGTCCCCTAAACATATTGTGTATTTTTATTCAGGTTAAGCAAACTATGACCCTGAGGCCAAATATGGCTTGCCATCTATTTTTGTAAATAAAGTTTTATTGGAACACAACCTTGTGTATTCACTTACATATTGTCTATGGCTGCTTTAATGCAACAATAGCAGAATTGAGTAGTATGTGACAAGGATCTACCAACCACACAGCCCACAAAGACTAAAATGTTTACTATCTGGACCTTTACAGAAAAAATTTGCTGACTCCTGCTTTACACTATTAAGTTTTTCTCAAAGTGTGAGCCTTTGATTTAAAAAAAAAAAATTTAATTCCAAACTGTTGCTTGCTGTGTTACATCAGGCAAATTATTTAACTTCTCTGAGTATCTTCATTTGGATAGATAGATAGATAGATAGATAGATAGATAGATAGATGAATAACCAAGTGAAATAACACATATTCCCAAACCACATTCCCTGCTGGATGGGTAATTTATGTGGGATATCAATATCATGTAAACAAATTTTCATGTAAAATTGTTACCAAGCCCTAAGGGACTGGTGACCTACAAGTGGGTCCTTTTGCCCCGAGCTGCTTGCGCCAATAGAACGAGATCAGGTTCAGAATAGCAGAGCGGAAACTATTCATTGATCAATGAATGAAGGAAGCAGAGCTCATGCTCTAAAACAACTTCTCCCAGAGGGAAGCTGAACAGGGTTCTTATGACCTGTGAAGGGGGAGGGGTCTCTGTGTCATTGCTCAGGGCGGGGGCATTCAGAGCATGTGCAGATCTTCCCTTCTTGCACACAGCACCATTTGCACACATTTCCTTTTGCGCACAGCACCCCATCGCCTTCTTGGACTTTTCTGGTTTGGACCTGTTGTGCCATTTGGCCATCTGTCAATGTTCTGCCTTGGTTCCTATAAGTAAGCACAACTTAAAACAAAGCATTAGACGTGGAAAATGTTTTAGGGACTTCTCTGGGTGACAAAATGACTACTGCAAATAATAGTTTAAAATAAACATCTTAAACTGAAATTTATAGGATCCTTCTAGCTTTTCATGCTATGAACTTCCAGAGAGGAATATGGCATGCAGTGTATGAAATCGAAACCCACAAACAGTTAGCCATGGATGATTAAGTAGCTAGGAACTAAAGGTTTTTTTCCTTTTTGCAATTACTGGTTATAACTTTTAGCTGTTCCCCCGCCCATTGTTAGCTGTGCTGTTTAGGCAATATGCTATGTGACTCCCACTAGGTTCCCATAGATGACATCTCCCTGGAGCCGGGGTCACCGTGGTAACCCGTGTTTGAGCTGTTTTTCCGGAATTAGAACCCCTTGTTCACTTGAAGCTGGTTGAGACCACCAACCCATCAACTGGGCCCGCACAGATGTCTGATAGGTGACCTTTTGACATCAAGAGGCTAAAAACTCCACTCTCGGGTCATGCTAAGGCACCGTGTTGTGACCATGCGTCCTATGAAGAGGCATGAATGCCGACTACGTTTGCATAGATCATCAATTACCTCAGCTCTCCTCACTTCTTATCATCTATCTGCACATTTCAGACCACCTTGCACCTCTACACCATAAATATCTCTGAGTCCCCATTTTCAGGGAAGTGGATTCACTCTCCTGTTTCCTCACTTGACTGCCTTGTGATTAAACTCTCTCTCTCTGCAATCTCGTCACCTCATTGTTTGGCTTTCCGGGTGACAGGCAACAACGAATCTGGTTCGGTAATAAAATCCTAATATGTAACCCCTAATATTTTAGTATTGACTACTCTGCCTCCCACACTTGCTAATGGTGTGAACTTGGACAAACTAGTCACCCTTTATGCACATCTTTTCCCACCCAAAAAATAGGTATAACGATAGTACACATTTCACAGTCTTGATTTGAAGGTTAAATTAAATTATATAAAAGCATATGCATAGTAAGGCATAACAAGCACTGCACAAATGAGAGCTCTCTTTTCTCTCTTCTCCTGCTCATTTCCCTACCTCATCTTTGCACCATGTCTAGATCCCTCCTTAAATCTCAAAGTTATAAGCTATTTGGATTCAAATATTTTGTCCAAAAGATGTTAACTAGGTATTGATGTTGGATTTGTCTTTCATTTTTAACTATTAAATATCTCTGAAATACTAGGATAAAAGCAAATAATCATTTAATTCTTTGTGTTCCAGTAACTAATTTTTTAAAGCTAACATTTTACTTAATATAGGAGGACTTCTCTCTTTTCCTCTGTCAAAAAATCTTATTTATTTTTTGATTATAAGCTATATTCACATATGGAAGGATTTGTATGTTGGAGTTTGGCCTCTGGAAAGTCAAATTATTATTCCTTGACTCACACCTAGAATTCTTGCTTATTCATTATTTTGATGAGGAAGACAAGTTTCACATAGGACAACATAACACTCAAGAATCTTAAAAGTAAATGCTATGGAAGAGAACAATACAGTTGTAACTCTGCAGAGTAGAGCAGTCAAAGTAGGGGTTCCTAGAAAACAATGGGTTGTTTAAATTCCACCTGGAGAACTGAGTGACAGTTTGCCCTGGGAACTATTGTGTTCCAAATTCCAGCTCAAGACCAGCCCTGCCTTTCCACAGGCCACTAAAAAGCCTTTTATTTTGTCATCCTCTTGTAAAGCCTCCTTCAAAACCTTCCCAACAAACCAGGATTTTCTGCCATGAAAAGCAACAGCTAGTTTTTTAAGAAAAGAAAATGTTGCCTCCCTCAAATTAAGCTTCATGACAATGAAAATTTTAGTAATTTCTTGGCAGATTTCAGAGACTACACAATCTGAACACTTTTTAAAAAATTTTGTCTCATACCTAATCATTTTAATTTCTTTCCTCTTGCCATCTTTATTGTCTTTATTGTTATTCTGTGGACTAACTAGATAATACTGTATTGTTAAAGTACACTTAGCTGGCTAACAAAATCAATGACCTCACTGTGAAACTTGCCTAAGAATCTATGTTTAAGGACCACCCACTTAATCTGAATTTTTAAACAGTCATATCATTTTTTAGAAGAGTTATATTTTTGGAAGATATTCTCAGAAATTATCTCCCTAACCAAAGCACTAACAGTTTAGAAAAAGTATTATATATTAATGTAAATACACACACACACACACACACAGTTTGTAAGGTTGCTTAGGATTTTCATTAAAAAAGGTATCCATATCCAAGAAGGATTGCTTCTGAAATCTAGGAGGTGGTCTAAAATGAACATTAAGAACTTAAGAGTAACAGTATTTTGCACGTCACCCCAAAGAGGAAATGTGAAGCACGCACATTGTCACAAGATTCTGGTTTACTGTATAGACTCAAGGAGGAGACTCCTCCCACACACTTATAGTGTAAAATTGCAAAGATCAGGATGAATTTGCTGTTCTCCTTGGCATCCTCCTCCATTGTCATAGAATCTTTACTTGCATTAATTCTTCCCATGTAGTACACCTCTTTCTACAAGTGCTATAGAGAACAACTTCCTGTGACACGATCATGACAGCTGACCTTTCAAGTCTCCCTAAAAGTTCCCCTGAAAACGTGTAAACCAAGTAGGATGAGGGAGGGGCACTATCAACCTTTCCTCAACATCAGGCGCTGGACGATTCCCAGCAGCGCTTGCTGTATGAGGAGAGCTGGGTGGTAGGAACTCTGAGAAGTGAGGGGTCCCTTGGACACCAAAAAATCATCAACAAAATGAGAGAACCCAATCTTGCTGGAAACATGAGCTGACAGATTTGAAAATGATCAGCAGAACGGAAAAATCCTCTCAGCCTCTATGCATACAGAAAGTATTAAAGGAATCTCATACTCCCTTCCAGGATGGCAGCTTCACCACAAAGAAAAGCCACTGTAGATAGAAATCCAAATGGGCAGGGCTGAGAGACTGGGGCTGGAGAACCAAGAGGGAAAAATGCTTCAATAGTGGCTGCTTAAGGAAGCAGATCCCAGAGAACATTGTAACAACAAAACACAAAATCTGAAACCAAAAGCGTTGCACTGGGGGGCAAAGTGAATAAAGTTCATGATTGGAGCAAAGGCTGGATAGAAGAATTCTTTCTGAACATATTAGCTTTGAGGAACAGGAAAACAGGCCATGAGTCCTTCCAGGGAACCCCTGAGTGGGGAGCCCTGGATCAATGAAATGGGAAAACTGTATTAGCTGACCTCATCCCTCCCCACCCCACATCCAGAAACTTGTTCCTAAAACCCCAGGAAAATCCACCTCTTTTAAACACGGGCAATAACAACCACAAAAAATACAGAGCTATTGAAAGAAAAAGGTGGGACTAGCCTTAATAATATTCAGACAGACAATGGGAACATACTAGAAATTTGTGGCTGAACTCATCCATAATAAGAAAAATATTTTCAGACTGGCCACTGAAGCCCAATCCAACTGTATGCTGTGTTAAAGTAATCTTCTAACAAAAATGATTTAGAAAAGTTTAAATTAAAATATAAGCAAATAATTAACAAGCAACTGAAAAAAATGGGTCATACACTTAGCATTAGACAAGTTAGAATTCATGGCAAAACAAGATAACTAAGGACACGTAATAAAGTGTAAAATGCACAATGAAAATATAAGTCACCATTACAACACAGGAGCACATTTCATGAAGCAGATACCACAGGATATGAAAGGATAGAGATGCACTGAAAACAGGAGAACTAGACTACTTCCATCAGACCTAGACAATTATGGGTTAAGTGGACATAATCAAAAAGCACAATAACCATATACAGCATATATTCTACACCCTGGTAATAGACAAGGCAATTTATATTTCATTGTAAATGCACATAGAATATTTATAAAAATTTCTTATATATTAAAGTCTAAAAGCAACCTCAATAAATTAATAAAAAGAAATAATACAAATGGTGTTTTCTAACTTCTATGCAATAAAACAAGAAGTTGGTAAAATTAAAAGAGTCCTTGAAGGAAATTAACAAAATTCTCCATTAAACAACTTATAGGTGAAAAGGAAAGGACAAAATGATAGTATAGGATTTCTTGATAACAGTGTAACGAATACTTAGTATTCCAGAATGTGGAATATGGCTAATATGGTCCTCTGAGAAAAAAAATCATGGTAGGAAATAACTACATGAATAAAAATGAAAATAAAAGAAGTAAATATTCAAATCAAAAAATTAGCAAAATAACCAAAAACGAAACCAAAAGAATGCAGAATGGAGTAATTAATAAAGATTAAAGCAGAAGGTTATGAATTAGAAAACAAACCAATAAATTCAAAAGCTGCTTTGAAAAAAAATCCTGATGTTCAACCTAAATGTTTAAAAAAGGGAGAGAAAGCCTAAATAAATAAAACAAGAAAAGACAAGGGAAAAATAGCAATTGACACAGAGAAAATTGTTTAAAACAACAATACCAAAAGACTAAACTATTCAATACAAAAATGAGAAAGGAAAAAATGAAATAAATAGGCTTTTACAAAAATATAATTTAAAACTGACTGTGACAAGGCATAAAAGGTAAACCTCCCTATTACAATGGAAGGAATACAATAATATATGAAAGATGTCCCCTACCAACAAAAACAAAAAAGAAAAAAACAAACAACTTCCCCAAAATGCCCATGGAGCTGGAGACACAGGGGTATTTTACTAAACCGTTAAACGTCAGATAATTCCAGAACTTCTTAAAATAGTCCAGAGTATAGGAAAAAAGAAGGAAATTTTCCGCATCCTTATTTTGAAGTAAATATTAACATTAATACGAAAACCTGATAATAGTTGAGCATAAAAGATTTAGAGACCAACACATTGATATATTTATTGATGCAAAAATTTAAATAAATGATTAGCAAATAGAATCTATAGCTCATGCTGAAAGCAAGAAAAAACTGTGACCAAGTGAAATTCATTCCAAGAATAAAAGAATGGTGGGCACACTATCTGTAAATCCACCAATATAATTTGGTATTCTAACTATTTGAGGGAAAAGTAGCATGTGATTACTTCCATAGGTAAAAAAGACATTTGATAAAATTAAAAAATTCATCCTTATTTTTTTAAAAAACTCAATAAAATGGGAATAATTGAATATTTCCTGAACAGTCCCCCCAAGAACATCTCATTTAATTAGAAATTATTAATTAAAGGCATTACTATTAAGTCTTGAGCAACACAAGGTTGTCCACTATTACTCTTTAACACAACCATGGAGGGACCACATAAAAGTAGCAATTAAAGGCGTAAGACTTGTAAAGAAAAGGTACAATTATGTCTATTTGCAGATGATACGATTGTCTATCAGGAAAAGTCAAGAGACTAAAAGGAAAACTCATTACAAAAAAAATAAGAGAATTTAATTACAGCAGCATGTAGTTATCATATCTATAAAATAGAATCAATATAACAAAAGGAAATTCAATTTAATAACAGAAAATGATAAAATGTCTAAGCATAACTTAAAAAGATATGTGCAAAATTTATATGAAGAAAATGTTAAAATATTTCTGAAAGACACCAAAGCAGTCTTGAAAAAGTGCAAATGCAGAACTTATTTTTGAATGGGAAGACTCATATCCTAAAGATCTTAATTTCGCTGAGTTAATAAAAATTTATTGTGATTCCAACAAAAATAACAGCTTTTTTCTTTAACTAAAAAAGTAGATTGTAACATTTAGGTGGGAAAATAAACCAGCAAGAATTGCCAAAAAACTCCTAAAAAAAGGAATGTGGCATTGGTTAATGAATAGGTGAACAGAACAATAAAATGATTACCTAATAAAAACAGTAACCTACTTTCGAAGGAGGGTCCAGGTCAGAAGAATGGGAGAAGGGAGCCAGACTTTCCTGAATATATCATATCACACAGTCTGTCTGTGGACACATATTTCAACATAGTATGTGAACTGTACACATCCACAGATGTACACTTAGGGAGATATTCTAAGAAAAAATAAGAACTGTTAATATATCTTAAAATATTCAGTAGTCTATCTGTTAGTAGTAATAATTATGTTACTTTTAGAACCATTTTATATGTATATTACCAGATAATGAAAGTAAAAAATTATATTAGTATTGTTAGGAACAAATATTTTAGTGTAAGCTAAAAACATAAAGTCAAACAAGTAAAATTCTATGTGTTAGAAATATCCATATAAATTTTTTTTTGTTTTAAATATCCATTTACTAGTTCTGTCTCCTAAAAATGTCCAGAATCAATAACCCAACAGTAATGAGCACCCCTAGTGCCCAGATTGTGTTCTCCAAATGCCCTTCTCCACTAAAATGGAGTGGGGCTTCTTAGAGTCATTGCTAATTCCGGATGTAAAACAGGAAATATACACGATGAGCTTAGAAATGTCTTGTGCCAGAAAGCAAGAAAGTGATCAAAGACAGATGGGTTGAGCCTGAAGGACAAAGCAGGCAACATAAAGATCTCTCATCAGCCAAGAGCCAAGGATGGAACAATTTTAACATCAAAAAGAATCATTTATTTGAATATACTGAATATGTAAAAACCCATAAGTTCACAATGATATGGGGGGGGATAGGAAATATCTAGGACACCAACTCTTGAACTTAAAATTGAAAATTGTCAATGAAAGGAAAAATATTAAACATTTATTCTGACTCTCTCACATACTACACTCTAACTCACAATAAATAAATAACGCTGTTTGATAGGATAAATTTCTCCTTTGCAGAAGAAATGTAGCTAATAAATGTGTGAGGAACAACAGTAGAAAAATCACCATTTTGCAACACCTAGTGAATTAATTCAGTTGTGGAGTGATCCTCAGTGGGGTAAAAGATCGACGAGATATTTGGCAATGAGAAGATTAGGATTTCAGCACCTGAAAATGATCCATCTCAGCATCTCTAAAAACGGGACAACCAGACTGTGTGAAATACACAGCAACTGCTTGTGATGGATTTTTGGAAGAAAAATAAAGTTGAACCTGAACCTGAAACTAATCAAGCCTCTAGAGCCTATAGGAATTTACACACACACACACACACGCACGCGTGCACACACCTGGAAAATACGGGAGTAGCAGGGAGAGAAGCAAGCTAAATTACAACAAAAGGAAGGAAAAAGACAAATGAGAGATTGGGACCGCCTACAAAACTACTACCTATTTTCTGCATCAAGTCATTGACACAAAAAATACATAAATAGAAAGAATAGATTGAGAGAGAGGACCGTGCTGGATTTTAAGTCTTAGGTGTCATAACAGGAAAACACCATGTGCAGACTCTTTTGGATACTGATTTGAACAAAACAGCCTTTGCAGACATTTTTGAGATGCCTCATACCAAAGAATTAATAACTTTGTCAGGTATAGTAAAGGCATTGTTATATAAGAAAAAAATTTTTAAGATGCGTACGAAAATATACAGGAGTGGAAAGACATGACATCTGAGATTTGCTTCAAAATTCTATAGCAAAGGAAAAGCAAAAAGAGATACAAAGAAATAGATGAGGCAAATGTGGCAGAATTTTGATAAATGTGGAATCTGGTTGATGTTCGTGGGTTAGTTAAACTGTTCTCTGTGCTTTTGTGTATTTGGAAATGTTCATAATAAATATTTTTGTCAAAAGATTGTCACAGAGAGGCAGCCTGGCAGCTCAGAAAAAGCATAGTTTTGATATCAGACAGACCTGAATTCACATCTAGCTCTGCCATTTACTCTTGGGCTTGGAGAAAGTTGCTTATTTCCATTAGGCAATTTTTACTAACCACCATGCCTCCTCTATAACATAGGCAATAGATTTTCTAAGCTAATAACTGGAAAACTGGGGAAAACATTCTCCTCTTAACAATGGTTCGCTAAGGAGGATTAGTCAGAAAGTTTCTGACTGCTCGTACCATGTCTAAATTACCTTTTAATCTCAAAGGAGTTGCTGGTCTTCCTTAATCTATGAAGGTTTTATAAAATATACCACTTCTATGCAATGCCAGTCTAATTATCATTAGCAAGAAACTCTCCTACTGAGCATTGCTTAGAAATAGTGCTATTAAGGAAACTTGCATGATTACCGTGATATATTAACAAAATCATAGTGTGTAATTACTTCAGCATATCAACACTGGCTAAAGTGAATTGTAGGCCGTTCAGGCATCTATTCCTACTGATGTGAAGAGATTTGAAAAGGTCTAGAAAGGATTAAAATTAAGGAAATGTGTATATTATGAGAAAGTTTTAGAAAAATTGGGACAAAGCAATGCTTGTAGAGAAATGTAATGATACTATACAAAAATTATATATGGTAATTCCAAGCAGTATGGGCTATATCGTAAGACACAGGATAAGAAAAAATACAAATAGAAAAATGAATCATGTTTCTCAGTTACAACTCTCCATGCAAAATATATAGGGTTATTTATCAAAAAGATTCTCTCAGGATGTTAAGGAATGTTTATTCCCAATGATGAATGAAGGAATAGGTATATAGATATTTCAGCTCTGAATGGGCCATTTCAAAAGTTTTTGAGAGTCCATTAACAAAAAGCATGGTAAAAGTGAAGGCTACAAGAGAATTTGATGGGCTGTTCTTAAAAAGATAAGGAAAGAGCAAAAAAACCAGAAATTTCTTGAGTAAAAATTATTCTTTAGAAAATAAGGAATTGCAACATAAAATATATTTATTGTGTTCTATTTGTTGGGGATTTTAGCTGGATGCTTGTAAAGCTTCAAAAATAAGGTACAATTCTGTTTTTAAGAAGTGACCACTCATTAAAAGAAACTAAGACATTTCAAATATAATGTGATAAGAATTTGGTGCAAAGAGATATGAGAGAGGAGAATTAGGAAAGGAGCCTCCGACTGATCACAGGTGTTTACAGCAGAAATCAAGTCTGAGCTGAGCCTCAAGGGATGAGAGGATTTCATCATGTAACGAAGAGAATTGTATACTACGGAGGAAGCATCCAAAATGGCACAGAAGCTTGTGTTCAAGGGAAGGTGAGCAGTTCTTGGTACCTAAGTAATGGACCACCACAATCAAGATAGAGAATGTTCTCCCACTCTCTTCCCATGGCCCTTTGCACTCAATTCTCACTCTTTCCAATTACAGTCCAGATGACCAGTGGTCTGGTTTCTGTCTCTATAGTTTCGCCATTTCTAGAATTTCACATAAATGAAATCATACTGTAGGTAGGAATTATTGTGATAGACTTTTTAATTTAGCATACTACATTTAAGATTCATCGTTGTTTCATGCATAATTTATTTTGTTCCTGTTTATTGCTGAATGGTATTCCAGAGTATAGATATACTACAATTTATCTTTTCATCAGTTGACAGTCATTTGTGTTCTGGGCTTTTATAAATAATGGGGCTATGAACATTCACATAGACATTTCTTGTGAATATATATTTTTAATTTTGTTTTAAATATTTAAGAATAGAATTATATAAAGGTATTATATACCTTTATATATAAGGTATATAAAGGTATTATAACTCTGTTTTCCAAAGTGACTATCCCATGTTACATCCCCCTCAAACAACGCGTGGGAATTCCAGTAGCCTTACCCAGACTTGGTGTCGTCAGGCTTTTTAACTTCAGCGATTCTAATGGATGCATCAAGATGTCTCATTGTGGCTTTAATTTGCATTTCTCTGATAATAAGAGATCTTGAGAATCATTTGATGTAAAGACAATTTGTATATTTTCTCTTGAAAAGCTGCTGTTCAAATCTTTTGCTCATTTTAATGGGCTCTTTCCCTTGGAAGGACCCTCACTCTCATTCAGGTTCATAGCTTGGTAGCTTCACTTTTCTGGTTCTCCAGGGAAGAAAGACCGGGTTTTTCCATGTGTGCTCTGCTGCTGCAATCCATGTCCTGCCAGTTCTATGTAGTTTTGTGCTTAAAGGTGGGGTGACAGAAATTGACTTGTTTGGTTCTCCATCTCTCCTCTTCCAAATGTGAATTTCCCACCAAAAGGCTGTCTGCTTCTAATCACTCCCCAGTACCTTTAGATGTTGCTTTTTTTGTGTTAAGTCCAGGTTTTCTGCAGCAGGGGATCATTCAAAAGGGTCTTAGACCATCACATGTGGAAATTTGATATAACGCATTTTCCTTATCATTCAGTCAAATATTTGCTAAATATCTTTGTTTCATTTGCATATATTTTAGTTTTTCCTACACATTTTATTGTAACTGATTTCTAACTTAGTTCCACTGTAGTCACAGAATAGACTGTCTGATTTAAACTCTTTTAAATTTATTGAGGTTTATTTTATGGCTATCATGGTGAATGATCATGTGCATGTGAAATAATGTGTATTCTGAAGTTGTTGAGAGTAGGGTATTACAAATGTCAATTAGGTCAAAGTGGTTGATAATGTCATTCAGATTGTCTATAACTTTACTGCTGTTTTGTGCACTTATTTTTAATCATTCTCTGGTGACTTCAGAGAGCTGCCTTGCATTTTGCCCAGAGTTTATAGTTGTCTGTGGGAGGTTTGTTTTGGTAAGAGCTTTCTCAGCCATATGAAAGTGGATCTTGTCTCACTTATTTTTACATTCTCTCTTTAGTATATTTATGCTTCCTGATATGTCTATTTTAATCTAATCAATGGTTTCTTTCTTAGTTTCTTCTAAAATTCCCCAAACTATGTTCTGTGAAAGAATATTCTTAGGGATTTTAATAGTTGTTTTGTTAGTGGGACAGAGGTATAAAATGGTTTGAGCAACACGGCCCTCCATAGTTCCTTCTTGGAGAGTTATGGCTGATTAGCAAGTAAGTTCTGAGAAATATGTTAAACTTTGTTTAAATCACCAAGGTCCTACTCACTTAATATAGTACCTTTCCTGTAACACTTAACATGACATGTAGCAAAAGTTAGTGAGTTCCTTATCTATTTCATTCCACTCAGTTTCTTGGACTATACTTCTTTTCATGAGGGTGCATTTTCCATGTGGCATTTTTTTGCATTCTTGCCCACATTTCTTTCTTTTCTGAACTTAGTGGATGATATGTTGAATCTATGTAAACTCTTAACCCAGTTAGACACACACCTTTAACATAAAGCTGAAGTATAAGGAGGCTTTATATTTCAAAGACCCATCTTAATGGTATCTTCTCCTGTTTGGGGCTTATAAGCAGTCAATTTTTTCAACGTTGCCAGGCCCCAAATTTCCAGCATTTTTCTCTTCCTTTTTCTTTTCTTTTGCAAGCTGACCAGTTCTTTCTAGGGCTCATCTCTTTCTTGTGATACTTTGCCAAAGTCTGCTAATAACAACTGAAACCCACCATTAGCATTTATTTTCCCATCTTTCCCCTTGAGCACAAACATCATAGGTAATCTAAAGATTGGTCTCCCGAATATTTCGCAATGATTCACCATCTTTCTAGCATGCAATATCATTTTCCCCACCACCCACCACACAGTAGTGAGCCAATGCCAGATATTTTAGGGTTTGTAGAACTCCATGTTTAGCACCAATTTACATGTTATTTTATGGTTCTTTTTTATATTCTCTAAATCATACCCATCTGTATAGCTGCATAAGGTTTTCTCATACATTCTTAGCATATGCTCAATTTTGTTCTATAGGATTTTCTAACTCTAACATGCAGAAAATGTTTTGATATCCATACTCCAATATTTATTAGACCACGTTACTGAAATCTGCTATTAGTTCTAATAGGTTTTTATTTTACTTCTAGATTTTCTGGGTAATAATTTGACCTACAAAAAAAATTATTTGTATTTTCACTCTCATTGTATTGACTAATATCTCTAAACCAATGTTAAAAGATATGGTGATAAAAACATCTATATTCTTGATTTTAGTGCCTGCAAGTTTTCATCATTAGATATGAGACTGGCTGTTGGATTTGTATAAGTAGTATTTATAATATGAGGGTATAATCTTCTAAATATATCAAGAATTGATTTTAAACACTGTCAAAGGCCCATTTACATTTGAGATTATCTTATTAATGAATTCACTAAGTATTTATTGCCACTTGTTAAGTTGTAACACTGGGCCTGCAGTGGCGAATAAGAGCAATATCATCTCTGCCTCTATTAATTTTCCAGTCAGAGATGAGATTATGTTTACCACTTTATTTACGTTACATTTTATTGTGAGGAGGACTAGCCCTGAGCTAACATCTGATGCCAATCCTCACCTTTCTTTTTTTTTCTTGAGGAAGATTGGCCCTGAGCTAACATCCGTGCCTATCTTCCTCTACTTTATATGGGATGCCGCCACAGCATGGCTCGATAAGCGATGCGTTGGTGAGCGCCCGGGATCCGAACCTGCGAACCCCGGGCTGCCACAGCAGAAGGCATGCACTTAACCACCTGCGCCACCTACGTTACATTTTAATATTATATGAATCATATTATTGGCAGAAATAGCATTTTTTAATCAATAATATTCTTCTTAAATTATTCATTTCTATTATTTTAAACTATTTTGCCTCTATACCAATAAGAAAAGTAGACTTAGCTTTTACATTATTTTTTCAAAAGAATATTATGTTGTGGCTATGCTAGCTTAATAAAATACCGTGAAACATTTTCCTTCACTTCTATTTTCTGGAAGATTTCTGAATATAAGTATACATTTTCCTTAATGGCTTGTAAGAAATTATCCTTAAAACCATCTGTAAGAAGTTTTTTTAAAATTAATGTTCTGGCATCTTTTGTTTACATTTTCTTTGTTACTTTCTAATTTATAAAATGTTTTTCTTATTCTAGAGTCACTTTAAAAATTTATATTTTTAAGATAATTATCACTGATCACTGTAGAACTTTTTGGCCTTCTTTTAAATCCTGCCATTTTGACCTAGTAGACATGTTATTGACATTCTTAACACTTTTTATGACTACAGTCATTTTAAGCATAATTGTGTCAAAATTAATATCTTTTCTTTAAGAAAATATTTAGCACCATCAACTCATTATTTAAACTTTACATAATAAAATGGTTTTTGTACATCAAAAAATCTTAGATTTGCTCTTTGTCTTCCATATTAATAATCTGGTCTATCATTATTTTTATTTCTTTGTACGTGTTCTCAGGACTCTGGAATTATGTATACATATGTGAAGTCTCTATTCGCTAATTCATAAGCTCCTTGATGATAAGGAATATATATGCTTATATCAAATGACTATCAAAGTTTCTGTCACATAGTAGCCCCTAAGCAGCAGTGAGATAAAGAAGAATTATTATATTCATTGAGTGAATATGATGCTAATTAATGCTGCAGATAACTACTAAATTCTCAAAAAAAAATAAAAGAAAGAAAGAAAGGAAAAGAAGATTAGCATGAGCTGTGGTAGGCACTAATATTTTTTCCAACAATATGATATTCAACTTTATTTTGAAAAAAAGATGAATAGTGTTTGGATAGGTAGGCAGAGAGAGGAATTAACTGCTTCAATATAACAACTACAATTGTGTGAATTGTGCCATATTGGAACTGCTAAAAATTAGACATGGATAGAAATTCCCTGAGACAGCTTCTTTCGAGGTGCTGCTAATATAAACATGAGGACACCAAAGAAGATAATACTCATGACGTCATCTTAGGACAGCTCTCAATCTATGAAAAGAGTCTTGGAGCAATTTCCCTTAACTGATATAGCTACGGCAAACATTTTGTTCACTCTTGGTTCTCTTGCTAGAAATAGAGGAAGTCTCCTTCCTCGTGCCTTAAAATAATTAGAAAGGCCTTCTTTCTCTTTCTTCTTTCATCCCTTCCCACTCCAACACTCATCCTGTGCTCCCATAAAAGAAACTCAGGGGTTTGATCAACCAGAAAACTTGGCAATGATCTTTCTAATACCCGAGTGCTGTTTGAGGCACAGAAACAACCAACAATCCAGTCTCTAACTCCCCAATTATCTCCTCATTGATACAAGAATTGACTGTCCTCATTCCAATTTTCTCAGTTGATGCAATAATACCCTTTATAGTATTTTTTTTCCTCCAGCACAGCATCTAGTCTAAGTTCAGGTACTGCATTTACTTCCATGTCTCTTTCACTTCTTTTAATCTGAAACATTTCCACAGCTTTTCTTTGTCCTTTATGACATTGACACATAGCCCCTCCCTCCTCCCATTTCTTTTAGTAGAATGCTCCTCATTATGGATTTTTCTGAGGTTTCCTCATGGTTAGTTTCCAATTATGCATTTTCAGTTAGATTACTACACAGGGGTGGTGCGGCCTTCACAAGGTACCACATCTAGAGGTACAGGAGACAGATTTACCAGAGGTTTGCCACTGTCCAGTGTGGGGCAATATCTTTCCAGCATCCAATAACATTTTCCTCATTGCTCAATACCCTGTCAACACCTAATGCCACTCATTTTAGTTTTGTGGTTGTTGTTGCAGTTATGGTAACACCCCACCTCTAAGTACCAATTTCTTTGTCAGTTTATGCTAAATTATACTGTCTAATAAATAATCCACCAGTTTCCATGGCTTACCACATCAAAGGATTATTTCTCTCACGTGTTAAATGTCAGCCTTTGGAAAGCTCCAGGTTTGCTCCATTATATCTTCAGTCTAGGACTGACGGTGAAGGAGAAACCCCTGTATGGGATTTGCCACTCGTGTAGCAGAGAGGAAATAAGCAATGGGAGAACCACTTGGCTCTTAATGCTTCTCCTTGGAAGTAGCATATATTGGTTCTTTTATCATTTTATTGGATGACGCAAATCACATGGCTAAGTATGACATCAATGGGATGAGAAGTATAATACTTTCACAGAAAGGGGCAGAAAACACTTGAGGACAATAAACCAAAGAAATAGTCTGAACCAGGATAGGAAATTTTAAAAAAATGCAGTATGTAGAGATTGGTGGTCTGGATTTATTTGGGGACACATAGAGCATATGGGTCCAGTTCTTGGTGGATTTCCTTTTCCTGGGGAAAATCTGGGTTCAGACCCGACAGTTGTCTAAATTGAGGATGTCTGGTTGCCTGAAACAGGAAATCCACTCGGTCAGAGAATAAATCACACTCTTTACAATGACCTATATTATGTTGCCTTATCTGTCTTCTGTCTAATGATTCTTTTTTTGTATTTTATTTTATTTTATTATGATAAGAACACTTAACATGAGATCTACTCTTTTAACAAATTTTTAAGTGTACAGTATACTGTAGGTACAATGTTGTACAGCAGATCTCTAGAACTTATTCATCTTCCTTAAATGAAACTTCACACCCATTAATTAGCAGCTCCCCATTTCCTCCACCCAGCAACCCTTAACAACCACCATTCTACTCTTTGATCCTATGAATTTGCCTATTTTAGGTATCTTATAAGTGTAATCATGCAGAATTTGTCCTTTTGTGACTGGCTTATTTCACTTAGCATAATGTCCTCCAGGTTCACCCATATTTTCATACATTGCAGAATTTCCTTCCTTTTTTAGTGCTGAATAATATTCCATTGCGTGCATATATATATATATATATATATAACATTTTCTTTATCGCTTCATCTTGACTATTGTGAATGGTGCTGCAATGAACATGGGAGTGTTAATATCTCTTTGAGATCTTTATTTCAATTCTTTTGGATAAACACCCAGAAGTGGGATTACTAGACCATATGGTGGCTATATTTTTAATTTTTTGAGGACCCTTCATACTATTTTCCATAGCAGCCGTACCATTTTGCTTTCCCACCAACGATATACAAGAGTTCCAATTTTTCCACATCCTTGCCAACACTTGTTATCTCTTGGTTTTTTGATAATAGCCATCCTGGCAGGTGTGAAGTGACAACTCCTTGTGGTTTTTATTTGCATTTCCCTGATGATTAGTAATGTTGAGCACCTTTTCACATACCTCTTGGCTATTTGTATGTCTTCTTGGGAGAAATGTCTATTCAAGTCCTTAGCCCATAATTAAATAGGATTACTAGATTTTGCTGTTGAGTTGTAAGAGTTCCTTATATATTTTGAATATTAATCCCTTATCAGATATAGGGTTTGCAAATATTTTCTCCCATTCTGTAGGTTGCCTTTTCACTCTGTTGATTGTTTCCTTTGCTCTGCAGAAGTGTTTTTGTTTGTTTGTTTGTTTGTTTGTTTGTTTAATGTAGTTCCACTGGTCTATGTTTTCTTCCAGGAGTTTTACAGTTTCTTGTGTTTAAGTCTTTAATCTATTTTGAGTTTATATTTGTGTATGATGTAAGACAAAGGTATAATTTCATTCTTTTTCATGTGGGTATCCAGTTTTCCCAACACCATTTGTTAAAAAGACTATCCTTTCCCCATTGTCTATTCTCGGCATCCTTGTAAAAGATCATTTGACCACGTATGAATGAATTTATTTCTAAACTCTATTTTGTTCTACTAGTCTATATGTCTGTCTTTATACCAGTACCATACCGTTTTAATTACTGTGGCTTTGTAATACATTTTGAAATTAGGAAATATAATGCCTCCAGCTTTGTTTTCTTTCTCAAGATTGGTTTAGCTATTTGAAGTCTTTCATGGTTTCTTGTGAATTTTAGAACTGTGTTTTCTATTTCTGTAAAAAATGCAATTGTGATTTTGATAAGGATTACATTAAATGTGTAGATCTCCTTGGCTAGTATGGATATTTTAACAATATTAAGTCTTCCATTCCATGTACGCAGGATTGTCTGATAGTTCTTGCGCCACTCTCCATCTCACACATGTTGTTCCATTGACACATCACTCTTCTAGATCTGCAAACAGATCAAGCCCCTTCTTTACCCTATGGCTGCATTGCTGATCACTCTTCCCAGAACTCTCTGCTTGCTCTTTCCAAAGGCTCCCACCTTCTAAAGTTCAGGTCTCAGCATAAAAATTAGTTCATCTAGGTGCCTTTGCTTATTATGCTTTCTAAAGGAGTCCTCCCTACATGGTTGTTTCTTCTATCACAACATTCTGATCATGTTCATCTTGGTCCTTCCCATAATCTTTAATTATTTATTGCTGTATTTTCATATCACTCATTTCCTACAGTAAAATACAGCCTCCTTAAAGGAAAAGACCTTCTCTCTTTGGGTCACCAGTTATTTCCAAATTCTTGGCATAATGTCTGGCATATGGTAATTAATATTTTTGTATTAATGCATTTAAGTGGCTTTGTTATAAAGCCACTTAAAATAAAGATTATAAAGATAGCATGGTAAATTTGTTGGTGGCACTTTGTCAATAAAAAGATGCTCTAAAATACTTTATCATCTCTTTCTTCCATAAACAATTACTTAGAGACATCTCTTAGTTTAATAAATATAAGACAAGTGAGTAATTTGACTCTGAGTTCGCTATAACTAGTATGTGTGGATTAATTAGGTTTTTCTCTCCCAATGTTTTCTTTTAGATAAAGAGGAATTGGGGTCAATGTGCTCATGGGCTAAAGAGGGCTCTGGGAATAAAAGCTTGAAGATACATACTCCTTCCCTTTTGAAATCCAAATGGTATTAACATCTCTCTTTTGAACTGAGATGGTCTTAATCAAAGCTTCCCAAAGAGAAGGAAAGAGGCTGTGGACTCCACAGGGATTCCAGGGATCAACGCCCAGTCTTAATTTAATGAAAGAGGTCTACCTACAGTAAAGAGGGTGGATCAGGCCATATGATCTCACAACCCAACTGCCCTACTGACGTTTTATGAGTGTGACCTGAAGAGTTTTATTTCACTTGTTCTTTTGTGAGTCATTGGGTTCATCTGTGTGGGAATTTGGACTTAGATAAGTTAGGATGTCATTGCAGCTGCTGCCAAGAAAATATCTAACAGCATGGGCTCCATCTCTAACACCCACTGCAGCAAAATCAATGCAAAGGCTGCTATCATGAGTGGAGTTTTTGTAAAACCATCCTTACCAGCTCTGGTCCAGTTACAGTTAACCATCCCTTGCCCCTATCCTCCACCACTTCTCTTGATTCCATTTTTTCTCCCTGGCAGTGTGCATGGGATCCAAGCCTGGACAATCAGAGACATTTGTTCTTCCAAACACAATGGTTAGTAAGGGATGGGCATAGCACCCAAAAGGATGATGAGAGTTCTCCCCAAAACATTTCGAACACAGGAATCAGAAAAGATGCTTTCATTCTCTGGAGTCTTAAGTCAGAGGAAAATGTAGAGTGAAGCTGGTTTTGCTCTTTATCAACATAAAAGAATGAAAATGACACACAAATTCCAAAGGAGGAAGAGTTTGAAAGATGCCAATACAGGCAGATCCTGGGCTTTGCCTCCTCCTACAGACACGACAAATTTACAATGACACATGGGACAATTTCTTCTAAGGGAGACTTGGAAACTGGATGAAAAGAACCTCCACAACAAGGGACAACACCGAGAGGGTTGGAAGAGGTAGAGATATAGCCCTGCTGAGGAAAAAACACACCCTAGCTGCGACATTTCACAGTCAGGAGGGATCTCAAAGGTATGGAGCTTTTCGCAGAGGAGCGAGGGATTGGAGCACCACATTAGGCACTAACGCCCTTAGAACCAGCACAGGAGAGACAAGGTCCCAAGACACACGGCTTTGAAAACCAACGGGAAATACACCCAGGAAAACTATAGAACTACACGGAATGGACAACCTGCTCTTAAAGGGCTCACTCACAGATTCACTTGACCCAAAAACCAGCACAAAAACACCAGATAGAAAAGTGCATATTCCATAGGTAAAAGAGCCTCACTTACTAAGCTTGGAGCATATCTTGGAGAGGCAGGAAGCAGATGGCCTGCCTCCCCCAGGGACTGAGACACTGGCAACAGCCATTTTTGTGACTTAGTTCAGCCATGCTGGTGCTGACACTGGCAGGCACCATTTTGGAACTCTCCCTCTACCCTGTTAGCACGGGTTCCTACCTCACCCACTAGCACACCCAATGTAGTCAGGCACAGCTGGACAGCACAGGCAGCCCACACCAGGGTCCTGTCCCACCCACCAGCAAGCCTGCAGCAGTCTTGTGCCACTGGACCTCCCAACTAGCCTCACAGGGATTCTGCCCCACCTACCAACGTGCCTGAAATGGTCCTGCACTGCCATGCTGGGGCCTGCCTCACACACCAGTGTGCACATGGCAGTTTCAAGACACTAGGCCACACAGCCAGCCTGTGCCAGAGGCCTTCCTTTCCCACCAGTGAGCCAGCAGCAGTCGTGTGCCACTCAGCCTGACAACCAGCTATACAGGGTACCTGACTTACCCACCAGCACACTCAACACAGTCATGCATTGCCGAGCTGCCGCCAAGCCACACAGTCAGCCCACGCTTGGGGCCTGCCTGCCCACCAGTGAGCCAGCAATAGTAGAGCACTCTGTGACAAGCAACTAGCCACACTGGGGGCCTGCCACACCCATTGGTGAGCCCACAGCAGTCATGCACCACTGGGCCCCACAACCAGCCATACCAGGGGGGACTGCCCTGCCCAATAGCACATGCACAGCAGCTGCACATGACTGGATCTTGCAGCCAGCCAGCCTGGTGGCCACACTGCCTGCCAGTATTCTTGCAGCAACTGAAGCCCCACAACAACAGATCGGCACATGCAGTGCACATGAGGGACATCTCTGGAGCATCCAGCACTAGTGACTAGAGGGGAGTGTGCTGCTGGTCTCCATAAGACATCTCCCACATAAGCCTACACTTCCAAGATCAGGCCATGTAGCTGATACCAAATACATTGAAATAATCACAAAGGTGATTAAAAAGTAGGAAAAATGAGGAGACAAAGAAATATGTGTCAAATAAAAGAACAGGACAAACCCTCAGAAAAACAACTAAACGAGACAGAGATAAGCAATCTACCTGATTAAGAGTACAAAATAATGGTCATAAGTAAGCTCACTGAACTGGGGAGAAGAATAGATGAACACAATGAGAACTTCAACAAAGAGTTTAAAAATATAAAAAAGAATCAATCAGAGCTGAAGAACACAATTATTGAAATGAAAAATTCATTTCAATTAGGAGGGAATCAACAGCAGAGTTGAAGACACAGAAGAATAGATCAGTGACCTGGATGACAAAGTAGAGGAAACCACCCAAGCTGAACAGAAAAGAGAAAAAAGAATTTTTAAAGGGACAGTTTAGCGGACCTCTGGGATAACACCAAGCAAACTAACATTTGCATTGTAGGTGTCTCAGAAGGAGAAGAGAGACAAAGGGGCAGAAAACGTACTTGAAGAAATAATAGCTGAAAAGTTCCCTAACCTGCAGGAGAAAATAGACATCCAGATGCAGGAAGCACAGAGAATACCAAACAAGATGAACCTGAAGAGGCCCACAGCAAGACACGTTATAACAAAACGTCAAGAATTAAAGTAAAGAGAGAATCTTAAAAGCTGCAAGAGAAAAGCAGCAAGTTACGTATAAGGGAACTGCCCTAGGACTATCAGCTGACTTTTCAGCAGAAATTTTACATGCTAGAAGGGAGTGACATGATATATTCAAAGTGCTGAAAGGAAAAAACCTACAACCAAGAATACTCTACCCAGCAAGGTTATCATTCAGAGTGAAAGGAGAGATAAAGAATTTTCCAGACAATCAAAAACTAAAGGAGTTTATCACCACTAACCTGGCCTTACAAAATATTCAAAGGACTTCTTCAAGTGGAAAAGAAAAGGCCACAAAAAGAAATAAGAAAATTATCAAAGAAAAAATATCACTGGTAAAGGCAAATATATAGTAAAGGTAGTGGCTCAACCACTTATAAAGCTGGTATGAAGATCAAAAGACAAAAGTACTAAAATCATCTATGTCTACAAAAAGAGGTAAAGGGATCCACAAAATTAAAAGAGATTAAATATGATATCTAAAACATAAACTGTGGAAGGGGAGTAGAAATGCAGGGCTTTTAGAATACGTTCAAATCTAAGAGACTGTCAACTTAATATAGACTGCTATATACATAGATTGTTATATGAACCTCATGGAAACCACAAACCAAAAACTTATGATAAATACACACAAAAAAAAGAGAAAAGAATCCAAACATAACACTAAAGAAAGTCATCAAATCAAGAAAACAAGTAATAAAATAGCAATGAGTACATACCTGTCAATAATTACTTTAAATGAAAATAAAATAAATGTTCCAATCAAAAGATGTAGGGTGGCCGAATGGATAGAAAAACAAGACCCATATACACGCTGCTTACAAGAAACTCAATTCATATCTAAAGACACTCACAGACTGAAAGTGAAGGGATGGAAAAAGATATTCCATACAAATGTAAATGAAAAGAAAGCTTGGGTAGCAATACCTATATCACACAAAATAGACATTAAAATAAAAACTGTAACAAGAGACCAAAAGACCATTACATAACAATACAGGGAACAATCCAACAAGAGGATATAGTTTCTGTGCCCAAAATAGGAGCACCTAAATACATAAAGCAAATATTAACAGACGTAAAAAGAAAAAGTGACAGTAACACAATAATAGTAGAGGATTTTAACACCCCACTTACATCAATGGATAGATCATCCAGACAGAAAATCAATGAGGAAACATTGGCCTCAAATGACACATTAGACCAGATGGACTTAAAACATATATATAGAACATTCATCCCAAAACAGCAGAATACACATTCTTTTTGAATGCACGTGGAACATTCTCCAGAATAGAATACCTGTTGGGCCACAAAACAAGACTCAATGCATTTAAGAAGACTGAAGTCATATCAAGCATTTTTTCCAATCACAACAGTATGAAAGTAGAAATCAACTACAAGAAAAAAGCTAGAAAAATCACAAATATGCAGAAATTAAACAACGTGCTACCAAACAAGTATTGGATCTACAAAGAAATCAAAGGATAAATCAAAAAATACTGGAGACAAATGAAAATGAAAATATGACATGCCAAAATTTACAAGATTCAGCAAAAATGGTACTAAGAGAGAAGTTTATAGCAATACAGACCTACTTCAAAAAGCAAGAAAAATCTCAAATAAGCAATGTAACATTATACCTAGAGGAACTAGAAAAAGAACAAAGCCCAAAATCAGTAGAAGGAAGGAAATAATAAAAATGAGAGAAGAAAAAAAAAAATAGAAGCTAAAAAGACAATAGAAAATATGAATGAAACTAATCTGGTTCTTAGAAGATAAACAAAATTGACAAACCCTTAGCTAGACTCACTAAGAAAAAAAGAAAAGGCTCAAATAAATAAAATCAGAAACAAAAGAGGAGAAATTACATAGGATACCACAGAAATACAAAGTATTATAAAAGAATACTATAAAAACCTATACAGCAACAAATTCGATAACCTAAAACAAATGGATAATTCTTAGAATCATGCAACCTCCCAAAACTGAATCAAGAAGAAACTGAGATACAGTATACACTGATCACTAGTAAGGAGATGGAAACAGTAATCAAAAACCTTGCAAAAAACAAAAGTCCGGGACCAGATTGCCTCTCTAGTGAATTCTAACAGTCAAAGAAGATTTAATACCTATCCTTGTCAAACTCTTCCAAAAAATTAAGAGGAGAGAATGCTTCCTAACTCATTTCACAAGGCCAACATTACCCTGATACCAAAACTAGACAAGGACAACACAAAAATGAAAATTATAGGCCAATAGCACTCACGAACATAAATGCAAAAATCCTCAGCAAAATATTAGCAAATGAATACAACAATACATTTAAAGGATCATACACCATGTTCAAGTGGGATTTATACCAGGGATGCAGGGATACAGGGATGGCCCAACATCCACAAATCAATCAACATAGTACACCACATTAACAAAATAAAAACCACATGATCATCTCAATAGATACAGAGAAAGCATTTGACAGCATTCAGCATCCATTTATGATAAAAACTCTGAATAAAATGAGTATAGAAGGAAAGTACCTCAACATAATAAAGGCCATATATGACAAACCAATAGCTAACATTATACTCAACAGTGAAAAACTAAAAGCTATCCTTCAAAGAACAGCAACAAGACAAGGATGCCCACTCACGCCACTCTTATTCAACATAGTATTGTAAGACCTAGTCAGAGCAGTTAGGCAAGTAAAAGAAATAAAAGTGATCTAAATCGGAAAGAAAGAAGTGAAACTGTCACTGTTTGCAGTTGACATAATTTTATATATGGAAAACCCTAAAGAATCCACCAAAAAACTTTTAGAAATAATAAATACAGTAAAGTTGCAGAGTACTAAATCAACATACAAAAATCAGGTGTGTTTCCATCCACTAACAATGAACATGCAGAAAGAGAAATCAATAATATAATCCCATTTACAATTGCCACAAAAAGAATAAAATACCTAGGAATAAATTTAACCAAGGAGGGAAAAGACCTGTACACTGACAACTGTAAAACATTGTTGAAAGAAATTGAAGGAGACACAAAGAAATGGAGAGATTTTCTGTCCTCATGGATTAGAAGAATTAACATAGTTAAAACGTCCCTTTTACTTAAGGCAATCTACAAATTCAACGCAATCCCTATCAAAATTTCAATGACATTTTTCACGAAAATAGAACCAAGAACCATAAAATTTATACGGAACCACAAAAGTCCCCAAATAGCCGAAGTAATACTGATAAAAAAAGGCTATTATTAAAAAGAAAGGCTAGACAAGAAACAACAAATGCTGAAGAGGACGTGGAGAAATGGGCATCCTCTCCTCTGTACCCTGCTGGTGGAAGTGTAAATTGTTGCAGCCACTATGGAAAACAATATGGAGATTCTTCAAAAAATTAAAAATAGAACTCCCATATGATCCAGCTATTCCACTGCTGGCTATTTATCCAAAAACGCAAAGACACTAATTCAAAAAGATATATGCAGCCCTATGTTCACTGCAGCATTGTTCATAATAGCCAAGACTCGGAAACAACCTAAGTGTCCATCGCTGGATGAATGTATAAAGATGTGCTATATATATATGATAGAATACTACTCAGCCATAACAGAAGATGAAATCTTGCCACTTGCGACAACATGGCCTGACCTTGAGAGTATGATGCTAAGCAAAATAAGTCAGATGGAGAAAGACAAATACTGTAGGATTTGACTCATATGTGGAAAATAAAACAACAACAACAAACAGACACACAGGTACAGAGAACAGATTTGTAGTTACCAAATGGGATGGCAGGGGGAGAGTAAAAGGGTAAAGGGAGACATTTGCATGGTAACAGGTGGAAACTAGACTTGGTGGTGAACACAGTGTAGCCTATAACAGAAGTCAACATATAATGATGTACACCTGAAATTTATATAATGTTATAAACCAATGTTACCTAATAAAAAAAAAAAAATCCAAAGAGGAAAGGGTAGAGAGACCAGGATGGGGTTATCTGAGCTCCAGTTTTCCACTCTGCCTGAAGTCAAAACTAACCCTAGAATTTTCGTTTATAGAACCAATCATCATCTAGTCTGCATAAGCTAGTATGAGTTCAGTTTTATAATTTTCAGCTCAAAGAGTCCAACTAATATAGACTGAAAACATACAAAAAGTTTTCTCCCAATTATATCCATAATGGATATAGGGGTAGATGCTAGCATTTTGGGGAGAATTATTTTTTTTGTCTACCTGCGAACAACACAAAAAAGAAAAAGATAGGAGAAAGAGAGAATCTCTCTCGCTGAGCTTAAATAGATGCCAGGCTGTTAATGAGGCAGTTACAATAGAGTGAAAAGTGAGTTCAAGAAAACGATTTCTTTGTGATGAGCAGACTCACTATTTATGAAGGCAGATATTATCCTTTAAAGTTAACATGTAAAGGTAAATCAGTGAGAATTAATACCCGTCCTGGCATTTTAATGATAAGGAGACTGGATTATATCTTTAAGTTTCCAACATGTATCACCTAGAGTCTTGAATAGAATAAAACTTTTGCTACCACTGCTGAGTTAGCAACATCACTGTTTTAGTCTATTCAGGCTGTTAAACAAACTCCAAGACTGCGTGCCTTAAACAGCAAACATTTATTTCTCACAGTTCTGGAAGCTTGAAGTCCAAGATCAAGGCGCTGGCAGATTCAGTATCTAGTGAGGACCTGCTTCCTGGTTCACAGGCTTCTATCTTCTCACTGTGTCATCACATGGCAGAAAGGGTGAGGGAGCTCTCTGGGTCTCTTCTATAAGGGCATTAATTCCCTTCAGAAGGGCTTTGTTCTCATGACCTACTCACTTCCCAAAGGCCTCACCTCCAAATATCACCACATTGGGGAAGAGGTTGCAACATATGAATTTTAGGGGGACACAAACACTCAGTCCATAGCAATCATGGTCTACATCGGGCCAACTCCCAGAACCCAGCATCAAAGGCTCTAGCAAAAATAAGCTACTGTTAAGCATCTGCAAGTCCAGCCTATTGTGTGAGGTGCAAATATCACACTCCTTAACAAAATTGTAAATTTTTGGTTGACAAGGACTCTTTTTTTTAATACTTTCCTTATATAACCTCCAATACAGGTATGTAAAAGGTGCTCAACAAGTAATTGTTGATGAATTACTCATTAAAAAGTGTCATTAGCCATCTATTTTCAGTCATTTAGGAGCCCATTCAAAAGGGGTGGGGGAGGAGAGTTTGGTGAAGAACGATATAAAGGAGTGTCAGCAGAATTAATGGAAAGCATGAGGGGTGGTGAAGCATCTAATCTGTTGCTACTCCTGGGCCTGAAGATGCAATGGGAGAAACTAGTTACTAGAACATGCAGACAGGTGTAGCTGCAAGAGATGGCTGCCTGACAGGAATTCAGCCAACCCACAACCCCACAGTGAGGAAGAGGGAATAAATTCCCTGACCATTCTTTCCTCCCGCCCCCTGAACTTCTGCCAGTGCTTCTATCCAGCTCAAGTCAATTCCAAGTCATAGGACGAGGGAGCATGTCCCTATGTGGTCCATAGACAACAGCCTCTGGGGCACAGAGCAGGTTACTGTAGGACAGAGAACAGATTTGGGGAAAAAGTGGAAAATATTCAACAACCATTTTCAAGTGCAAATTATTATCTCATTTAGTTTATTGACACTGTGTTTTTGAGAGAGTGGGGAACTTAGGAGAATATTTAAACTTTGACATTACAACCACTGACTTTGATGTTTTCAGCACATGCGTTATAAAACATACCTCATTCACGTATTTTTTTGCATTGTTTTCCTTCTTTAAATACATTGGAAGATCAGTTGCTTTTCTGCTCAGTCTTGCTTTTGTATGTCATATAATTAAAATTATTATGAATTAAAATATATTTATACAAGATTAGATTCTTTACATTAAAAGAAAACTTTCTTGGAGCAGGCATCATTTCTGTATGTGACATCTCCAAGAGTGTATTTGACAGGCTGTATAAGAACATTCTATTCACCAGAAAGCCAGCACTTTGCTGACTACTTAAACAGATGGTACTCTAGAAGTATTGGTAAAGAGTGATTCACTCTCCCCGCCAAATCTATGCACCAAAGGGTTTCCCACCCTCCCACAATAGAGTTCTCTGACACTTACAGATGGTCTGCATTTTCACATACACACACACATACACACAAATAACACTTTACAAATTATAACCACTGTGATCAGGAGAATGAATTCACATTATTCAGCAGGAAGACAGAGGAAGAGGCTAATAAGGGCTCTGAAGGGAAAAGTTTAAGAATTTTGAGTCAAATTCCTTTATCAGAAAACATCTATACATTTTATAAATAACAAAAGAAAGGAAGACATGAAAAGCTTAGCACTATGCATTGAATTGTATTAAATGTGAAGTTTTTCCAGCCATTTCTGAAACAACATACAACTAATATTCAAGGCTGAGAGAATTGAATGTGTAGATCTTTTGAAGTAAATAAGGTAGGTTTTGGATAATTTTTTAAGTAAATATTTTCCTGCGGGCAGAAATTAGCCAGTAAACTGGCTGTGATAACACTGGAAATTGTTGCGATTCTCAACCTGTGTGGTTACCATCCAAGGACTGAACTGACTGGATTGGTGTTTAACTGTGCAGAGTTGAGGTATTCACACTTCTTTTCTTTTTTTTTCCTTTTTTAATTTTTTTTGTACATGTATCCCTTTAAGAAGATTGTGAAAGTTATAGACATTTCCTTAGAAAATCACACATATGCACATATACAAACATTTTTTGTGCAATTTTAGTGAGCTGATAAATCTCCTAAGTCACATCCATCAGCTGCTGACTGCAGATCCTGGGACTTCTTTTCAATTAGACAGTTCACAATTCCTCTGAACATTCGCTCACCCCTCATGGCTCCATTGACGACTGTGTTCCAGCCCGCGCGGTGGGAGAATAATGGACTGGAGACAGCCTGTCTGGATGCGGAGAGTCACGACACACCTGTTTCAGGAAAAATGTAGCACTTCATCTTCACAGCTCCTGATGACATATTACTGCTTTTGCTGAAGTAATCAAAAAAGTTAAACTCACAATCTTCTAGATCGATATTTAAACATTATTAATGCAAAATCTTTTAACTGACAAGATAAATCGAACTGCAGAGAATATGAAGAAAGTAGAGATGTTACAGGTCTGACAAAACTATCCCTCCAGCCCTCCAGCTGCCCTCAGACTGCCACATCAGGCCCAACTACAGCAAAGGAATAAAATAAATTTTTAAAAAGAAAGGGGAAAAAAGAAAAGGAATAAAAAACTAAAAGGGCAAAACAAGGCAGGGGGAAAAAAAGATAACAGGAGGAAACAATAAGGTCATTCAAAGATAAAATGAACTACCCCAGTGCTGTCTTTCACAACCCTGTCTGCAAGGAGATGACCAGAGTGCTTTGGAAATTCTGATGCCTGAGCCCCACCAGACCAGCTGAATCCCAGTCTGTGGAAGCGGACGTTGGTTTGGGTATTTTGTTTGGCTCTTCCGTCAGGTGATTCTAATTTATAGCAGGCTTGACTACCACTGTCTAGATGATCATATTCGGTTTGACTCTTCTAATGTGTGTATGTATGAGTGTATGTTTGTATGCCTATATATGCATATATATATGAAATATGTTAGTATCTCACCTCTTGTAGGTTTCAAATTACTGAAAAGTATTACTCTCATGTGATTATTATTGGTTATGCTTTGTCAAGATTTTGTTAATAATATTATAATTATATGTTCCATATTTTTGGGGTATCTATTTTTGTCACAGGTTCCTTATTATTCTTATTAACGAAACAGTAAAAAAAGTGACATACCATAAGATATTGTCCGATATAAATATCACTTTCCTATAATTTGATGCTAACCTTGCAGAGGAAAAAAGTTCAGGACAATTTCCAAAAAGCAAAAATAAATAAATAAATAGATAAATAGAGAAAATAAAACAAAGTCCTTATGCACTTGTTACTCTTTTTTATCTAAAAACTGTTCAATATTATTTTCTTCTACTGTTCACAAAACACTTATCACTGACGTTCTGATGACTTAAAAGCTAGTAAAGCCATACTGTTTAGACTGAGTTCTTTGACACTAGTAAAACTGATAGGTAGTAAGGTAATATGCAAAAAAAAAATAACAAGAAAAATGCCACCTGCAGAATCCTCTTCCAATAAGTAACTTACAAGAGACACTTGCTTGTAAATTTCCATGTAGCTTGCCTTCAAAGAATTTCCCTGTTGAATACCAGACCAGCAATAAAACACGTGGGTTTTTAGGAAAACTGGCTGCTTGGTGCGTGTAGGAAGAACGCCACTTCCTTCCCTAATAACCAATTTTCTCCCAACGTGAAAGGAATGAGCTTTAATGCAAATCTTTATGGATTTACTGTCCTCCGTGATAGTCATGTAGTTTCCAGCTCATTGCAGAATAATAACAGACTGCATTATACACTAAAATCACAGGTACCATTGCAAGTGAAAGTCTCAATATCACACATATCAAGGTTTTGATAGCATATGAGGGTGTAAAATTTAACAATGTATTTTTTCTGGCTGGTGAACATTAACTCCTGCTGAGCCCGGGGCTAACATATAAATACCTGGCCAAGTGTTTCATTGCCCCGTTAAAGGCTGCTCTCGTAGTTCACTTATTCTTCCTGCTATAAACACTTCGGAGGGCTTTTTCAGTTTTGTAAATCCATGTTTTATTTCCCTTGGAGTTCACCTAAGAAGGAGAATAAGCCTATGGTGTAGAGGTCTCTTAAAGCCTGCCCACAGGTGGAGAGCCATTAGGTTCCCCTTCACTTAGTCAAAATCAGAGCAAATGTCAAAAGCTCAGCTGGTTGCGGAACTGCAAAATGTACTTCATCTCTGAAGGACTTTGACACCACTTACATCCAACAACACTGGACAACTCTGAATTTAAAAATTATTTGTCTAAGGACTACAGACAAGATATTACTTTCATTAGAAGACAGGATATTTGCTTATGATCCTATGTTTTATTTTAAATTCCAAATCCAATTTCTATCTTCACAGGATTCCCTAAGTGATGAATTCTTTGAGTCTGGCCTAAGAAGTATGAGAGAAGGGAAGCCATTGATTGTAGTCAAGCATGTTTATAAATTAGAGGAAGCGATTTATGTACTGGACAAATTTGAATTTGGGTATGAACATTGAAAAAAAAAGCAGAATATAAAATTTAATCAACATTCTTCTATAATTCAACAGTCATCAATATTCATAAATTCACATACATATTCTGCTACTTTTCTCTAAAAAAGAAAAAATTGTATACTAGTAAACTAAAAAAAGTCTAATGAGAAAAGTACCAAAATATGCCATAGTTTGTGAAAATAAAAGGGATTTTTATTTTCTCTTCTATATTTTCTTAATAGTCTATAATAAATATATTATTTTTGTAATAAACATGCTAAATAAATAATAAAATATATCTTAGAATTTGACCATATTTCACATATTACTCTTTTTTTGTGTGTGTGTGAGGAAGATCAACCCTGTGCTAACATCTGCCAATCCTCCTCTTTTTTTGCTGAGGAAGACTGGCCCTGGGCTAACATCCATGCCCATCTTTCTCCACTTCATTTGGGACGCCGCCACAGCATGGTTTGCCATGCAGGGCATTGGTGCACGCCAAGGATCCAAACTGGTGAACCCCAGGCCACCACAGCTGATTGTGCACACTTAACCGCTTGCGCCACCGGGACGGCCCCCTCTTATTTTTTTTTTAATCAGTAAATATAAGATTTAATCATTTTCCAAATAGGTAATAAAAAAAAGATAAAGAAGTAACTCACAGTTATCAAGTCATTGAAGTTAACAATACCTGCCCCATACGCTTATCCTAAAGTTTAGACGAAATAGTTTGGGTGAGGTGTTGGACATATAGCAGGCTCTCCATTCATGTCAAGTCCCTTTCATTCCCAAGCCTTTCCCAGGTATCTACACATAACTAATTGCTGAATTAAGTGAATACCTAACTTCTTCAGAGACGTTACCTTGTCTTAGATTTGCCCATATCTTGCAAATTGCCAAGCACATTACTGAGGAATTGATAAATTTTCAGAGTATAAGGCTGTGGAAGGTATCCTTGGAATATATTCACACATTACTCTTTAGCACAATTGTGAAAGGAAAATTAACTTCCTGATGAAAAAGTTCATAATTTCATTTTTATTTTGATAATTTGTATTTTCACCCAATTGTCAGAAATAGAAGTTGGAAAGTTTAGTAATTAATTCTTCCTATATTTATCCAAGTTAGAGAATGATGCCATTAAACTGTTCATTGATCTGAAGTTAAAATTATTAGAAATATAAAGAAATTATGGACACAGCCCCACTTTGACCCACCTCAACTCTTCTGAGCCACCAGTGCTGGGGGCATGTTAAAAGAAACAGAAAAGAAAACAAAAGAAACAAAGAGCCAATATCCACTCTCACTTCATATACTGCTAAAAGACTCATGCATATTTGGAGACACAAGAGAAGGAGCACATGGAGAAGAAGAGATCAAAGATATACGAGAAAGAGAGGATGAATGTACTGTCAAGATGCCTCAACATGGGGCTGGCCCCGTGGTATAGTGGTTAAGTGTGCACACTCCCCTGCTGGCGCCCCCAGTTCGGATCCTGGGTGCATACCAATGCACCGCTTGTCAGGCCATGCTGTGACAGCATCCTGTATAAAGTGGAGGAAGATGGGCACAGATGTTAGCCCAGGGCCAGTCTTCCTCAACAAAAAGAGGAGGATTGGCATGGATGTTAGCTCAGGGCTGATCTTACTCACACACACACACACAAAAAAAATGAAAAAAAAAAAGATGCCTCAACAGTGAATAAGCATCCATAACCCAACAAAGGCTACATTGCCCAACACACCAGGATGCTAGAGAGATCCACGCATTGGCACATATGAAGGTGGGGTGAGTTGGAGCACATAGAGGAGGCAAAGTGGGGGAAAAGCAGAGGTAGTGCCCAGAATCTCGGCCTCTGCAGCCATGGTAGCTAAGCCAGCTACTTCCAGCCCCAGATAATCCAGTGGGCAGCAGTGGAGACATGTATGCAACTTTGGCCTCCAAGCCACAGCAGCATCTATGGCCACAGGGAGTGGAGCAGCAGCAGAGGAGGAGCCCCGTGATCCCAGGTCCCTGGCTGCAACTCAGAGCTTGGTAGCAGCAATGAAGGTGAGCACATGGCTCCACCCTCCCATCCACAGCTGGCACCTGTGGCAACAAGGTAACAGGAAACAGCAGTGGCAGTGCACTGTAAACCAGGCTCCCTTCCCACCCTTCCTGTCCCCCTGCCATGACAGCAAAGCTTTCAAACCAAGTGATCCTGTATTCAGCAGAAGCATCAGCCATCCCTGTACCTCTAGCGGTGAAGCCAATGACCCCAGTGACACAGGCAACTGCCAAGTATTGGTAACCCTCAGAAGTGCATGTGGTCACTATGAGAGTACCAGTGACAGCCCAATAGAGTCAGTAGAAGGTAGAAAGTGCCTATCCTCAAATATAGCCAGAGGCACCTCAGGTAAGAGAAATGGAAAACTAGTACTACACCGCCACCTACTGAAAAACAAAGGAAAGACCTCTAATCTCCAACTGGTTTAATAGTCTGAATCAAAACAAACAAAGCTATACCTAAATAAGAAAAGTGTTTGCTGTGATAAATGTACCGGCAGAGGAATAATTCAGCAAGCACCACAAAAAAAGCCATGGTAACACAGCATCACAAAAAGAAAATAACAATTGTCTAGAAAACAAACATAAATTCAAAGAAGATTGTGATCTAACTGATAAAGAAGTCAAAATAGCTGTCATGAAGAAACTCAATGAGCTACAAGAAAACTCAGAAAGGCAGTTCAGTGAGTTCAGGAATAAAACCAATGAACAGAAGGAATACTTTACCAAAGAGATTGAAACTCTAAAAAAAGAACCAAACTGAAATTCTGGAGCTGAAGAACTCAACAAATGAGATGAAGAATGCATTATAAAGCATTGGAAATAGAGCAGACCATATGGAAGAGAGAATTAGTGAGCTCGAAGATAGAAACCTAGAAACGATGCAGGTAGAAGAGGAGAGAGAACTAAGATTTTTTTAAAATGTAGAAATTCTGTGAGAATTATCTAACTCCAATAGAAAGGGCAATGTAAAGGTAATGATTATCCCAGAAGGAAAAGAGAAAGAGAAGGGAGCCTAGAACATGTTTAGAAAAATAATACCTGAGAAATTCCCACACCTGGGGAAGGAACTGGATGTACAAATCCATGAAGTTAATAGAACATCCAATTACCTCAACACAAAAACATTTTCTCCAAGATACATGATAATAAAACTGTCAAAAATCAATGACAAAAAAAAATATTAAAGGCAGCCCGGGGCAAAAAACAATAACCTACCAGGGAACCCCCATTAGGCAATCAGCAGATTTCTCAGCAGAAACTCTACGGGCATAAGAGAGTATAATGATATAATCAAAATATTGAAAGATTAAAAACTGTCAGCCAAGAATACTCTATCTAGAAAAATGATCTTTCAGATATGAAAGAGAAATAAAGGCTTTCCCAGGCAAATAAAAGCTGAGGGAGTTCATTGCCACTGGACCTGCCTTACAAGAAATGTTGAAAGAAGCTCTCCTAACTGAAAAGTTATGGGTATACTAAGCTTTGAGCAAGGTGAGATAGGCAGAGAGAATCAGAAAATTGCAACTCACTATCAGAATAAGTTAGCAAACAATTAATTGTAATGTAAAAGATAAAAGGAAAGAAAGCATTAAAAATACCACTTCAATTTGGTAACAAACTCACAATATAAAAAGGGATAATTATGATGACAAATCATAGAAATGGAAGAGGAAAAGAACGGAACTTGTATAGGCAAATGAAGATAAGACATTATCAGCAGAAAAAGGACTGTGTTATCTATGAGACATTTTATACAAAGCACATGGTAACCACAAAACAAAAATACAGTGTAGACACACAAAACATAAAAAAGAGGAAACTGAGAAAAACATCGCAGAAAACCAACAAAGTGAAATGGCAGACAGAAATACAAGGAATAAGAAATTATGGAAACATAGAGCAACTAGGAAACAAAAGAAAAAATGGCAGTATTAAGTCCTCATATGTCAATAATCACCCTAAATGTAAATGAATTAAATTTACCAATCAAAAGATACAAAGTGGCTGGATGGATTAAAAAACAAGACTCAACAATATGCCGTCTCCAGGAAACATATCTCAGCTCTAAAGACAAACATAGGCTCAGAGCGAAGAGGTGGAAGATGATACCCCAAGCAAATGGCAACCAAAGAAAGCAGGTGTAGCCATACTTATATCAAACAAAAGAGACTTCAAGCCAGAAAAGATAATAAGAGACAAAGATGGACGTTATATAATGATAAAGGGGACAGTCCATCAATAAGATATAACATTTATTAGTATATATGCACCTAACATAGGAGCACCAAAATGTATAAAGCAATTATTAAAAGACCTAAAGGGAGAAATTGACAGCAACACAATAATATTAGGGGACTTTAACACCCCTAATCAATAAATAGGTCATTCAGACAGAAAGTCAATAAGGAAACAATGGCCTTAAATGAAACACTAGACCAGATAGACTTAATAGATATAAGTAGATCATTAGTCCATCCAAAAGCAGCAGAATACACATTCTTCTCAAGTGGACATGAAACATTCTCAAAGATATGTTGGGTAACAAATCAAGACTCAATAAATTTAAGAAGATTGAAATCATATCAATCATCATTTCTGACCACAACAGTATGAAACTAGAAATCAACTACAAGAAGAAAGCTGGAAAAATCATAAATATGTAGACACTAAACAACAGGCTGCTAAAGAACTATTGGATCAAAGGAGAGATCAAAAAATACCTGGATACAAATGAAAATGAAAACATGATGTGCCAAAATCCATGGGACGTGGCAAAAGTGGTAGTAACGCGGAAGTTTATAACAATACAGGCCTACCTCAAAAAATAAGAAAAATATCAAATAAACTATCTAATATTACATCCAAAGAAACTAGAAAAAGAACAAACAAAGCCAAAAGTCAGTAGAGGGAAAGAAATAATAAAAATCACAGTGGAAATAAACGAAATAGAGACTAAAAAGACAATTGAAAAGATCAATGAAACTAAGAGATAGTTCTCTAAAAAGATAAAACAAAATTGACAAACCTTTAACTAGACCCACTAAGAAAAAAAAGAGAAGATTCAAATACATAAAATCAGAAACAAAAAAGGAGAAATCACAGTGATCACAGAAATACAACGGATCTTAAGAGAATATTATAAAAACTTATATGCCAACAAATTGGACAACTTAAAAGAAATGAATAAATTCTTAGAACCACACAACCTTCTGAAACTGAATCAGGAAGACATAGAGAATCTGAGTAGACTGATCACTAGTAAGGAGATTGAAATAGTAATCAAAAACCTTGCAAAAAACAAAAATCCAGGACCAGATGGCTTCTATGGTGAATTCCACCAGTCAAAGAAGATTTCTCAAACTTCTCACACTATCCTTCTCAAACTCTTTCAAAAGTTGAAGAAGGGGGGCATTCCTAACTTATTTTGTAAGGCCAACATTACCCTGATACCAAAACCAGACAAGGACAACACAGAAAAAGAAAATTACAGGCCAATATCACTCATGAACGTAGATACAAAAATCCTCAACAAAATACTAGCAAATCGAATACAATACATTAAAAGGATCATATACAATGATCAAGTGGGATTTATTGCAGGAATGCAGAGATGGTTCAACATCACCAAATCAATCAACAAATAACAAAATGAAAATAAAAACCACATGATGATCTCAATAGCTGTAGAGAAAGCATTTGATAACATTCATCATCCACTTATGATTTAAAAGCTCTGAATAAAATGGGTTTAGAAAGAAAGTACCTCAGCATAATAAAGGCCATATATGACAAACCCATAGCTAACATCATACTCAAAAGTGAAAAATTGAAAGCTATCCCTCTAAGAACAGGAACAAGACAAGGATGCCCACTCTCACCACTCTTATTCAACATAGTATTGGAAGTCATGGCCAGAGCAATTAGGCAAGAAAAAGAAATAAAAGGGATCCAAATTGGGAAAGAAGATGTAAAACTGTCACTATTTGTAGGTGAAATAACTTTATATATAGAAAACCCTACAGAATCCACCAAAAAACTTTTGGAAATAATAAATAAATACAGTAAAGTTGCAGGGCACTAAATCAACATAAAAAAAATCAGTTGCATTTCTATACACTAACAGAAACTTACAGAAAGAGAAATCAAGAATACAATCCCATCTATAATCTCAACAAAAAGAATAAAGTAGCTAGGAATAAATTTAACTAAGGAGGTGAAAGACCTGTACACTGATAACTATAAGGCCTTGATGACAGAAATCAAAGACACAAAGAAATGGGAAGATATTTCATGCTCATGGACTGGAAGAATTAACATAGCTAAAACATCCATATTATCTAAAGCAATCTACAGATTCAGTGTGATTCTTATCAAAATTTCAATGACATTTTTCGTGAAATGGAACAAAGAATCCTAAAATTTATATGGAACCACAAAAGACTGCCAATAGCTGAAACAATCTTGAGAAAAAAGAACAAAGTTGAAGGTATCACTCCCTGAGTTCAAAATATACTACAAAGCTATAGTAATCAAAACAGCATCATACTGGCAGAAAAACCGACGCACACATCAATGGAACAGAATTGTGAGCCCAGAAATAAACCCACACATTTATGGACAGCTAATTTTTGACAAAGCAACCAAAAATGTACAATGGAGAAAGGAAAGTCTTTTCAGTAAATGGTTGGGAAAACAGGATAGCTTCATGCAAAAAAAAATGAAAGTAGACCATTATCTTAAGCCATACACAAAAATTACTCAAAGTGGACAAAGACTTGAATGTAAGACCTGAAAACATAAAACTCCTAGAAGAAAACATAGGCAATAAGGTCTTTGACATCAATCTTAGCAATGTATTTTTGTATATGTCTCTTCAGGCAAGGGAAATAAAAGGAAAAATAAACTGATGGGATTTCATCAAACTAGAAAGCTTGTGCACAATAGAGGAAACCATCAACAAAATGAAAAGAGAACCTACCGATTGGAGGAAGCTATTTGCAAATCATATATTCAATAAGGGATTAATATCCAAAATATATAAAGACCTCATACAACTCAACAACACAAAAAACAAACAACCCAATTAAAAATGGGCAGAGGATCTGATTAGACATTTTTCCAAAGAAGACAGACAAATGGCCAACAGACACATTAAGGTGTGGTATATATACACAATGGAATACTACTCAGCCATAGAAAAGGATGAAATCTGGCCATTTGTGACAACATGGATGGACCTTAAGAGTATTATGCTAAGCAAAATAAGTCGGATGGTGAAAGTCAAATACTGTATGATCTCATTCATAAATAGAAGGTAAAAAACAACTACAACAAACAAACACGTAGGTACAGAGAACAGATCAGTGGTTACCAGAGGTGAAGGGGGGTAGAGGGAGAGCAAAAGGGGTAAAGGGGGGCAATTGTATGGTGACAGATGGAAACTAAACTGTCAGTAGTGAATATGATGTAGTATATACAGAAGTTGAAATATAATGTACAGCTGAAATTTAACCTTATAAAGTTATGAACTGATGTTACCTCAATAAAAAAAAAAGAAATATGTCATAAAAATATAATTTATACCAAAATCTAATTTTCTCTGAGTTATGAAGAATGCATAAAAAGGCAACAACAATTAAGGGTTCCTCTAATAATTTTAACATATATTCTCTATGTTTTGTAAGATGAAAAAGATAAGAATATTGAATAATGATACTCATGTGTTTATTCCTCAAACTCTTGAAAGCTGGAATATCCTGTTAACATTCATGAAAAGTTACCAGACAGACATACACTTAACTACATACACTTTTCTAACCACTTAGACCTAGAAAAAATGCCTTGCTTTACAGGTAAGAAAATGATTCTTAGAGAGGCTAAATGTCATGCTCAAAGTCAGTGGAGTGGATTACAGAAGATTTGGGACTTGAACCCAAGTTTCTGTATCTTAGTTTAGTGTTTCTTTACATTTACCATTGTTAATGCTCCCATTGTTCCCAACATTGCCATTTTTAATAGGGATTAAATTTAAATTTTGTCAACATAATGTTATAAGAATGTTCAAATATACAAAAATATTGAAAGGATTCTATAGTGAACACCAATGTACCTGCCATCTAAATTCTGCCATTAACTTTTAACTATATCCCATAATACTCTTTGTCTGGAAGTCTGGATTACCTGATGTTAATGTAGCCACCTCAGCATTCGTATGGTTACTGTTTGAACAGTGTAATGTTTCCATCTGATTAATTTTAGCCTATTTGTGTTTTTATATTTGAAGTCTTTCTCTTTAGATAGAATATAGTTGGGTCTTGTTTTCTCATCTATACTGATAATTTTTGCCTTTTAATTGGAATGCTTAGGCCATTAACATTTAATGGAATTATTCATATGGTAGGATTTGTGGCTACCATTTTATTTTTTTTTTCTTGTGTTCCATCTGTTTTTTGTTACTCTTTCTCCTTTTCCTGCCTTATTTCAGTTAATGAATTTTTTTAATTTCATTTTAATTTATCTATTGGCATTTTAGCTATACTTTTGCATTATTCATTTAGAAGTTGTTCTCAGGAATACTACACACAGCTTTCAATGTATTCCCTGTGCTTAAAATTAATATTATATCATCTCACATAAAATGGAGAAAATTTTATATCTTTACATACTGTTCTGCCCTCCATTATTTCTGATGAGAAATTAGTCATTATCCATATGATTGCCTTCCCAAATGTAATGTGGTTTTTTTCCTTTTTCCGGCTGCTTTCAGTGTTTTCTCTTTACTTAGTTGAGCTTCTTAAACTTATGTCTTTCAACAAATTTAGGAAATTCTTTATTCAAATATTTTGTTTCTGTCCTGTTTTCTCGATCTTTTCATTCTGGGACCCTAATTACACTTAAGTTAGACATTTGGGTATTGTCTCCTAGGTCCTAAGGCACTCTTCCTTTTTTAAAAATTTTTTTCTCCCTGTTCTTCAG
This sequence comes from Diceros bicornis minor, assembly GCF_020826845.1. Taxonomy (NCBI): domain Eukaryota; kingdom Metazoa; phylum Chordata; class Mammalia; order Perissodactyla; family Rhinocerotidae; genus Diceros; species Diceros bicornis. The sequence continues at coordinate 9,387,339 of NC_080779.1, read as the reverse complement.
GTTGGTAGTTTCTATTAATCTATTTTCTGGTTCAGTACCCTTTTTTCTGTCTTCTTGAATCTTCTCTTAACCACATTCAGCAAATTTTTAAAATTTCAGATCTTGTGTTTTACAGTGCTCGGCTTTCATTTGGTCCTTTTTTATATTTTCCCTTCTGTTCTGAGATTTCCTATTTGTTATGTTGTTTACAAGTATGTTTTCAATAATTACAATAGTTGAATTAAAAATTCTTCTCTGACAAATTCGGTCTCTGTCTCATCTCAGAGTTGGTCTTCAGTGATAGCCTTTTCTCTTGAGTATGGATCATGTGCTGCTGTTTCTTTGTAAACTTAGTAATTTGGGATTATTTGCTGAAGATTCTGAAGGTCATGTTGTGGAGATTCTGGGCTCTGCCATATTCCTCCAGAGAAGGTTGATTGTTGCACTTAGCAGGCCACTCACTTGGCTGAACTGAAACTTTGAACTGTGTGGTAGGTAGATGCTGAAGTATTGTGTTAGTTTTGGCTTCACCGCTTGAAGTTTGACCCATTCAAGTATAGTCCAAAGTTTGGGAACTGTTTATATGCAGAATTTGGGTTTCCACATCTGTGATTTTCTCTTTCCAATATTCCTCCCACACTTCACTTTCCAGCTATTGTGATTGCTGTGAACTTTGTCTTTGGGCTCTTCAAGCCAATAAGATTGAATGTGTCTATTTCAGCTGAGGCCAGACACACGTGAAAGACTGGGGTATGCCCTAAGGCCAAAGGCTGTAAAATTGGAGAAACTCACTCCATGGCATTCCCTCGTCCAAGTGCAGAGTGCCCTTCAATTTTTACCTAGTTTTGGTCATTCTCAAATTTATAGTTGTTTTCTAAGGAATGATTTGTTTGGTAAGAACTACTTGACAGGAATGAAGTATACATTGAGGGTATAATGCAAAGTGAAATAAGTCAGAGCGAGAAGGTCAAATACCGTATGATTTCCTTCATTAAGTAGTAGATAATAACAACAATAAACAAACACATAGGGACAGAGATTGGATTGGTGGTTACCAGAGGGGAAGGGGGGAGGGAGGAGGGTGAAAGGGATAATTCGGTGCATGTGTGTGGTGATGGGTTGTAATTAGTATTTTGGTGGTGAACATGATGTAATCTATGCAGAAATAGAAGTACAATGATGTACACCTGAAATTTTTACAATGTTATAAACCAATGTTACTGCAATAAACAAAAAATTAAAAAAAAAAAAAAAGAATGAAGTAGAATCATGTTAATATTAATTTTCATCTTTTCTTTGTTTAGTTTATATTTAATTCTTGTGGCGGTTGAGGCATATTGCTTGGTGGCTATGAGCAGTCAGGCTACTTGGGTTCAAATATTAGCTCTTTCACTAATTATGTGATCTCTTTGTTTCTCATTTACAAAATTAAAATAGTAATAATAGTACCAATCTCATAGGATTGTTTGTGAGCACTAAATAAGATACTATGTGTAAAGTAGTTAGGATAGTGACTGGTACCTAACAGATACTTGAATGTTAGCTATTGTTAATATAATTAGTATTCTTTCATTAAATTATGGATTATATAACTTCTACTTCTGGGACTCAGGCCACTAAGATTCACAAAGACCTTTCATTGGCCAGTTTTATAATCAAATCTTGTACCATGCCCAATTTATAACCTTCCTTTGAAGGATTAAAGAAAACACGTAAACACATAAATATGCTTAGGGACACCTGCCTATGGGAAATCACTGAATTTTGGCTAACTAGAAATGAATTATTAAAATTTCACAGAATTCTCCCCCTCTGGCCAGTTATTTTATGTGGCTGACTAAACTCTGTTTTTGCTCTCTAGCTGCCTAGACAGAAGATGTGAGCATGGATTGGAACCTTATTGATTTAGGAGAAGGGGCCATGTATCCTTTCATTACAAGAGCAGGCTTACTTTCCTGCATCTGCCACGTGACTTTCTGCCATACTGTTTTCACTTTCAAAAGTCAATGTTAGAGCTACTGGTGAACTATTAAAAATTACTTAAAAATAGTTTAATAGTTTTGAAGCTTGCTTTTTCAACTTCAAAACAAATTAAAAATCAATCAACTAATGAATCCCCCTTTTCTCTTTATTTGGACTACCTCCAACTGCCAACTTGCAGGGGGCCTATTTTTGCAAACACATTAATAGAACATACCGACTGGAGAGGAGAAAATAAGTCTGTCTTCTTTTTTATCCTTTGCAGCTGCCTTTAGCTGCAGATCCAGAGCTTTTAAAATTTAGGGGTATTATGGAAATTATAGAACTTGTGAAGGGGTGCCTCAGGAAAAAAAGAGTTATAAACTTCACAAGACTCATGAATCACAGGCAAAATTTATTCAGAGTAGAAACTACCACGATTTTCAGACATCACATCAACAGTGTTTCCTTTGCAGAGCCATTCTAGCCTAAAATCCATAGCACTGCTGAAACTATATGATGTTGCCATCATTTCTCCTGCATTTTATTCATCTAATTTATATGGTATCCCTCAGGGAAAGATCATTGGGGTTTTTCAAATGTTGGTAAAGAATTTTTATGTGTTGTCATCCTATAAATATAAATTAATAATAATAATAGTGTTCTATTACAAAGCAGATATTTACAGTAAAGCATTAAAAGCAATTTAACAGAAAGCACCAAGATTTAGCATGAAGCAATGCTTAGCAAAATATTACAAAAGTTACTAGTGCCTTTAGCTATAATATTTTACTCAGTTCCACAAGTTTGACAGTTCTTTTTTTTCCAGTAAGAACTGGAAAGTGTTGTGGAATCCCTTTTCCTCATTTCTATTGCTTTCCCTTTCTATATGTGACGATTGATGAATGAAACTTTCTTGCATTTGGAACTGAATATTTATACCCAATTTAAAAAAATTTTTTTTCAAATAATTGTAGCTAAACTTCCCTTGAACTAAATTAAAAAGCAGGATGCAAATTGTCTGTATATTGTGGTTGCAATTATGTAAAAATATGACTGCATATGAATAAAGGACTGGAAGGGAATATACAAAAATTACTTTAATTATATAAGCATGATGGAAATTATAGGAGTTTCCCCACACACACATCATTTCAGTTTTATGTAATATTATGTTATTATTTTTACAATAATTTATTTTATTTTATTTAAGTGTCTCCACTGACAAATCCAAGTCTGTCAGCTTGAAAATACATTAGGTGATTTTTTAAATTTAAATCATTTTTTTCTACTTTTTAGAAGCTCCTGCTCCTAGCTTCCCTATCCATTCCTCTTGCAGTGACTTCATTCACTTATTCATTTAACTGAAGTTAACTGAGCACCTAAAATACGCCATGTCATTTGGCGGCAGTAGCCACTGGGCTGTGTCACATCAATTGATTTTCCCCTCAAATCTTCACTCTCTACTGACTCTCAGGAAGTGCTCCAAGGATGCTCCATTTCTGATGACCATTCTAGTTCCCTTGCAGTCACTACCAAGTTTCTTATAGGAATAGTCTCAAAAGCAGATTCATGGGACGAAAACGTAATCCCTGAACACTTTCGATCTTCCCCATTTGGCAGACCACACAGCAATGTTATCTTTGCTCCCCCGTGGACAATCTGCTTTTCAAGTTCAGTGACATTTTCTCATTTCTCATCATTTCTCATTAGAGCAAGACATTTAAAAGTCTACTTCTCCCGCATTTGAATGATCACTACTCTTCTTTCTTTATCCCTCCTCCCTTTCCTCTACTTATCTCCTTTTGAATTCCCTCTTCCTCAAAATTCTTTGATTTTTTTCTCACTTTCTCCAACCTCTCTCAATGATTTCATCTTCTGGGATGATGCTTACAATAATCATTATATATATAATTATAATAGCGAAATTTTCTTGAGGGCTCCATATATGCGAGACTCTGTACCACTAAGTGCAGGCTTTGTTTCCATGATTTCATTTAATCTTTGCAATAACCATAAAAGTTAGAAATTCTTACTGTCTTTTTCTCTTTATAAGGAGAATACTTCTGAGTTTTAAGGAGTTAAGACATTTTCCTAGAATGCACTGTTGTGAGCGGAGGAACTGGCCGACTTTTCCGCTAGTCTGAGAGCAGAGACCACGTTCTTAATTGCTGGGCTGTGTCCCTGCTCAGGCCTCTCCAGTAACTCCCAGATCTGACCTGGCCTCTCTAGTGAATTCATTCCCATCCAAATATCTGCCAGCCCTTTCCACAAAAATGACACACCAGGACCGTAAACACAACATTTAAGAAGACAAATGATCTTCCCCTAAAATACTTACTTCTTTGATTTCTCCACTTATTTCAATGCCATCATCACTGTTATTCAAATTCAAGACACTGGTCTTCATCGCTGATTTTTGCTTCTCTTCTGTCACCCACATCTACAAAGTTACCAACATACATTGATGTTTTTATCTCCAAAACCTGTCAATTTACACTAAAGGAACATATACAAACACATGTACAATAGCAAAAACCATCAAGTCAAGGATTTTTTAACATAAAGAATTAAGAAATCATACATAAAACAGATGACAGCTTTCGTATCAATAAATGTAGATGGAATAAAGTTATCAACTGAAAGAAAAAACTTTCAAATTCTATCAAAAAACAAAATCAAAGTGTGTGTGTGTGTATGAAAGCTATATCTAAAATAAAAGTACTTGGAAAGAGTGAAAATGAGTGTAAAAAAACATATCAAACAAACACAAATGAAAAGACAGCAGGAATTATTTATTCAAGGCAAAAATGCAAGGCAAAAGTTGAAAGAAAACAAAAAGCATACTTGATAATAAGGAAGTGTATAATCCCCAATGATAATGACCAAGTGTATAGCCTCTGAACACAGTCCTCTGACTCATTTGGATTTTTATGACTTCATGAGTAGGCTATTGGTGGAGATTTTTTCACTGCCCTGACTCCTGTTTCCTCAGTCTTCAATGCAACTTTACATAGTCACATTAAATCTTCTGTAAACTGACCTCTTCCCTTAAAAGCAGCACAACACAATGGCTGTGAGAACAGGCTCTCAAGCCAGATGCCTGAGTTCAAATCGTAGCTCCACTACTTAATATGTCTGTAATCTTGGGCAAGTTACTTAACCTGTCTGTGCCTTACTTTCCTCACGAGTAAACTGTGGCTAGTAGTTGTATTAACTCACAAAGGGCTTATAAAAATCAATTAACTAATGTTTGTAAAGTCCTTAAAATATTTCCATATAGATATATAATAGGTTATAAATATTCCTTATTGTCAAATAGATATATACACTTCTCTAGCTAAACAGCTTCTGTGATTATTTCTTGACTACCATATAAAATATTATTTCACCAAACCTGAAACTTTTCTTTATTTTTCCGAATGTGATCTATCTTTCCAGTCTTATAGCCCAATACTCTTTGATCTCACGCTAAATGCTACTAAATCAGCTGACTCACCCAGTAGACTTGGCCACTACCCTCTTCCATGTGTTTACATTCTATGCAGTCCTTCAGACTGAAATGCCACCCATCACCTCTGCCCAGACATTCCTCAAGCCCTGGTTCAAGTGCCCCTCCTATCTGAAAGCCATTCCCTGCTCATCCCAGGTAGAGATGATTCAGGTCTTCTTGTAAATCTTATCACTTTTTGTTACCATCCTACGAGACTTACAGAATAAGTGACAAGAATGTCACATTTTTATTTCCCTAGATTTTAAGCTCAGTGAGTAAGGCAGGGTGTTCTCACTATTTCCTTGCAAATTCACTGTGTCTGATACATGTTTAAATTACTTGGTGTTCAGAAATATAGCTTGAATCAATGAAGGAAAAGATTTTTGCCTTTACTAAAATAGAAAATGCACATTTTTATACCAAATAAGTTTCTAAGCACCAGTCAAATAACACAACTCAATTTTCATCAGTCACATGTCCTCATTTGTTATTGAGGAAAATTTTGTTATAGTATGTCTCAGATTTTCCTTTTTTCCTTTTCACAGACCACAAAGGTAATGTCTTTCTGCTTTATATGACAGCATAGCGAAAGGGTCCAAGTAAGAAGTCTGAAAAACTTTGAATCCTATCCCTACCACTGGCAGCTCTCTGAATCTGAGTGCTACAAAACTTCTCTGAGCCTGTTTCCTCACATGTAAAATAAGGTAATACCACCCACCATGCAAGATAACGTCAAGATTCAATAAGACTTCTCTAATGTATTTGGCCCATAGTAGGAATGCATTAAAAGACAGACAATAATAATAGTTGTAGTAATAATTTTTCTTATGGAACTTGTTATATCACTCTTTTAACTTCATTTCATTGTATTTGGATTTTTCCATTACCAAAAGCATGGTTTATCTTCTCTATATTAACAGTAAAGCTATAGGGCTAATATAACTGTGCCTACTTTAACTTCAGACTCCCTATTTATAACATCTTCCTATAAAAGTGATCATATTTTGCGAGTTATCACTTAATCCATTCATCTTCTTAATAGTCTAGAACATCACATACCAAAAATCTGTTTCTTCACCTGCTAATAATATCTTCTCTTATAAATATGTTAAATATTCTATAGGAACATCTACCTATTAATGAGATTGGCATCTGATAATGTAGACAGCTTATAAAACAATGTATGTTTGTGTTATTCTTGATTAATGTATAATGCTTCACTAATAACTTAGAAGTCATTAATCAAAGGGACTAGTTTGAAATGCTTTCTCCCTTTCACACCACACTCTGCTCCTTTCCTATTCCTTTCTCTCTGTGCTTATTTCCTCTCTCCCTATTCACTTCCTTTCTCTGCTTCCATTCAAAATGGTGGCCACGATCAACTGATCTGATCTCTTACTAAAACTCAACCTCTAGTTAGGGCTACTTTTCTGAGAGTTGCTTTGTCTCAAACACTTGCAATTTCAACCAAAAGCAGTTTAAATTACTCTATGGGAAGCTAACAGTTACCAATTTCCACAGCCATTATGTCTATTGAAAGATTTCATCATCTCCCAGTAACCTCATCTGACTCATTCGGTGTCCTCACATCTGTTCAGGTTCTGTGGAGGCAAAAAATCATGGTGGGAAGACTGTGGGCTTTCCACTCAAGCAGACTTGGGTCACATTTGAGCTCTACTATTTGCGTGCCTTGTCTATTCAGCTTTCCCTATTGGGTGTCTATATAACGGAGCTACTCATCTGTAAAATGGGGATGAAAGGATTAGAGGCAATGAATGTGCAACACTCAGCCCCGAGCCAAGCACATGCAGGAGCCTCAGTCGTGGAGGGGCCTACCAGCACTGGGCTATGTTAGGCAGCAGAGAGCTGAAATAAGCTGCAGAAATCTAGCCTGGAAGACAAATCACCTTTAACAATTTTGCTTCCATGAGAATACACATTTTGAATTGTAAACAACTAATTTATGAATGTTTGTTGGGAACACAATTAAAATAGATGCTGGAGTTTAGTAGGGCCTAATCTGTGAGTTGTGTGCAAATAATAGATGCAATACAAGATAAGCTGTTAACTTTTTTATCATTTTGCCTAATTTTAAGAATAATTTCAGTATTTGAAGCAGCTGTAGGAATAAAGTTGGTTATTGAAATAAAAAGATTAATTTTTTCACTTAGCTTTCTCTAAGGAAAACAAGAGACCTGCACTAGGTAAACATTTACTAATGGGTCTTTGGACTCAGGAGTGTGGAGACACATTAAATTACTCAAGGCTTATCCTTTAGTAGGGAAAAAAAGTGTGAAATGTTGATTTTTCACACCCAGAAGACTGGGGAAGCATTTTTTGGTAGTGGAAGACACCTTGTCCAAATGACTTTTCACAGAAATTTTTACTACACTATAAATTTTGACATTTACATTTATGGGCTTAAGAAACCAAAAGATGCTTATACCTACTCACTGATATAAAGACAAGTCAACAAGCTGAATGAAGTGAGAACAAGAGACATATTTTGTCATAAGCAAACGAAAACTACAAATGGGATAAATCTACAGTGTTTGGTAAACAGCACGGCAGCATATTCTTTCATTCTCAAATTTAACAGAATATTTATTGAGCACCTGCAAAGTCCTGGGCACTGTCCTGGGAACTCCAGTGAACAAGACAGACAAGTCCCCTGTCCTGTGGAGCTTACCACCCAGGGGGAAAGGCAGATAAATACTCATACAATTGGCATACAGCAATCAAACTCTATTTAGAGAAATCATTTGTTCTGCTAGCATAAGAAAGGGCAATCAATCCAGAAATCGGAAGATTTTTAAGGGTAGAGGTGGCAAACCACTGAATGCCCACATGTGCTGACACATCAGAGACTCGAAAAGGCTTCCAACAAAACTTAAAAATAGAAAGAGGTTGTTTCAGAATCCCTGACACCCCTCCTCCTGGTCTACCTGGGGTGGGCACCCCAGTACTACATCCACACTCCACCTGCAAATGCTCAGCAAAGCTTCACTTTAGAGGCTTTCTGCCCAATAAGGTAAGAATGAGCATTCATAGTAAGCTATTAATTCCTCAGGGTGGTTTAAATTTTCACTGAATAAAATTCCTAAGTTAGGATGTAGTGAATGTGGAATTTTACAAGAGAATCACTAGATACAACAAGATAGAGTAAAGGCGCCTACGGGCAGCTGCTGACTCGTCCTCAGTGAGATGCTGTTTATGGATGAATAAATCTAACATAAAGTACATCAACAAGATTCAGCTTCCTGCCACTAAAATTTTTCTATAACATGAAAGAAAGAAATAGGCTTGGATAAAGCTACAGGTGTAAAGAGTCTCATTTCTTCACTAACTAGCATCATCATAAGTACAAAATGTGTGGCTGGACAGAGTGTATTTCTTAAGTAGAAGAAACAGTTGACCTCAGAAATTGAAAAACTCCCATCTCGAACATTCCTTCCATGGTCAACTTCCTGATCCACCAGCTTTCACTCCCTTCCCACACCTTTTCTCCAAAGCCCTACTTCCCCAGGAATTCATGCAGGGCAGCGACTCACCTGGATCCAACCTTGTGGAGAACAGGAAAGTCCTGTTCTCCATCCCAGAAAAGGTGAGCAGCCGATCACACACACATGGTACAAATCCTCCCAGTGCCTATGCCAATATTTGGTTTTAACTTAATGATTAAGATTAGTCTATGTTCTCATTAAGGGAAGCAGTTGGATTACACTTTAATTTGTTCTAAACCCATGCTTATTTTTTGGTGGCAGAATCATTATAAAACTCTAAATTTTGGTAAAACTAATCAGCATGACTCACAGTGGCCTAGAGTGGCAATTATTCTAATCACGTTGCCTTGGAGAAAGTTTGTACTATTTGGTTTGACCTAAACATGTAGTTGAATGAATGACTCTTAAAATAGTTAATTACATAGCCAAGGCCTAATATAGCGGTATTCAGTTATCGGAAATGTCCAAATTATAGACAAGGCACAACAATTTAGGCAGAGATATAGGTAGGGCAGCTCAACGGAGTAATAGAAAGTATTATCCCTAAAAATATGTAATCTCCCAAATGTTGTTTGTCGTTAACAAGATCTATGCCTGCTCTTGGGGACCTTACATGCGAAGGCAGTGAAATGAACTAATCCATATGTTGCACATTCATTAAAACCAGGCAGTGTCTTGCAATTACAAGTTAAATTGGTACATCTGGTAAAAGGAATAGTAGGATTTACAGGTTTTTGTAATTTTTCCTTATCATAAAATAATGGAAATTGTGGTTCTGATTTTTATTTGATTAAAGGAATCATTTCATTGTTCTAATTGGAAAGGTATGTAAAATTTTTGGAACATGGACATATGGATCAACTTTGCTAATGGTGTCCATTAATTTGGCATTGTTAACAGTCTGTTTTATCCCCAGTGTACATATTTTTAGTTAGTCAGAAAGTATTTAGTTGAGCAGTGTTTCTTTAATTTCCACTTTTTTTTTCCAGAGGGCTTTTTGACTTACAGCGTGTTGAGGATTTTTATTGCTTTTATGTCTGTCTGAATTTTCTCAAGTAACACAGTTTTTACGTGCTATTTGGATAAAGACATTTTAGAATCCCTCTAGAATCGTTCAGTTTGGAAAACAGCCTTTAGACATGATTTGCTGGAGGCAAGCTAACATTACAGATTAAAAGTCTACACCGAGACAATAGAAAAAAAATCATAGTTTCTTCAAATCAAAAAAGAAAGGTATTTTTTATCTTCTTTTCACTGAGCCTGAAAGACCTATTTAGAACTTTGAGATGAAAAGCACACCATCACAAGCCTCGTAAGGTATCTCTCTACACCCATTTGTTAGAGCCTCTGTTTGTAGCATGTCCCAGGTATGCGTATATGCTAAGAACTTCCAGAAGTCCCTCCACAGCAGATTGGCTGGTTCCTGCTAAGTAACCGTAGTGGTGGTCCGGGAAAATGAGGACTAAAACAAAACAAAACAACCACATCTCCAAAATGGTATGTGGCAAACTCTTAATGCTGGAAAAGATTTCCTATCACCTGCCTTCTCTAGCATACTTTCTGCCTCTTTATAAACAAACTTAGAGAAAGCAAAATCCAGTGCTGTCAACCATAAACAAGTACATTCAGAAACTCCCTAATAGTTTCTCAGGCAGTAAAAGTTTTATTAGCTGCTAAAACTGCTTTGTGTTGCATCACCATTTATTTCAGATTAGTCACTGGAGAAGCGTGGAGGCGGATTCACACTGCACTTGCCTTACCTAAACACATTAAGGGGCCGTTTGCTTGGCTTGCCTTCAAACCAAACATAGTTCAATATAATCTTATTTTCAAATTGAGGTACATCTTTCTACCTTTTTTGTATGGTCTACAGAGGTTAACATTTTAAATGCATTTCTTTAATAAATCCTCATCTTTTTTGTGTTTCTGACTGATATTGAAGATTCTGTTCCTAAAAGGTCCATGTAATGGCCATATAAACCAAAAATCTACACTCATACAGAAGCATCTGTTTTCTCCAGGAGAAATACTTAATTTTACCTTTGAAGTTCTCAGCTTAGGTAGAATAAAAGGCAAAATAAACTTTAAGTCAAAGTAAATAAGGCCTGAATTCAAGGCATCTTTGTTACCTGAGCAATATTTTCATGATTGAGCGACATCATTAACCCAAGACCTAAAAACAAGGATAATCTTATTGGGATGTGGCTAATCACAACTGCCTACATGTTGATGTTTGTGACTAGAGGGAGAAGATAGAGGGAGGAGGCAAGGGGAGGAGAACAAGAGAGCATGCTCCAAAAGGGATAATTCATCATATGTGTGTGGTGATGGGTTGTAATTGGTATTTGAGTGGTAAACATGATGTAATCTATGCAGAAATAGAAGTATAACGATGTACACCTGAAATTTATACAATGTTATAAACCAATGTTACTGCAATAAACAAAAATTAAAAAAAAAAAAAGCGTTTCTTTGACCAGACTTTGATGACATTGCCTCCCCTTTCTAACTTCCCTAAAGTCCCCATTATTGGCGTCAAAATAGCAAACTCTTTATTTTTTTTACAAAGTAAAGTTGTCAAATTATTTATTTACCATAAAGACATGGTTGATACTCAGCTGGTACACACCAATACAACCATACCAATAACTAACAGTATAAGTTTGAAATAGCCTCACCCTAAGGCACCACGGCCTCCACAACCCCTGCATTGGCCTCATCCAACAGCTCCCAGACTCTGGTATATCTTCATTCAGGGCCCTGCTTGAGCCCAGTGCCTGGTATCCATTCTTAATGGTCAATGGCATGGTCTTAATTGTTGTGCAATATTTTTAATATTATCCCTAATTATAGACAAGCATGTTTCCTCCAGAAAGTTGGGAAAGGAGAAGACCTTCCATTTTTCCATCTCTTGTTAGCTCATTAACACTTGTAGGCAAACAGATATTAAGCAGTCTCTTTCTAAGAACCAGTAAACCTCACCCTGAGGAAATGAGAACTGGGCAGCTACTTTTTCTAAGTGAACTCTGCAGGAATGATGATGGCAAGCACAGGGCACAGGCCAGGGAAGGCAGCCTTAGCACAATTTTCCTGGGGAAGAAGTTCCAGGGTGCCAGATCAGTATGTGACAAAGAGAGTTGGGGCCCTGAATCAGTTGGCAGTGGAAAAATGGTAGAGTGGGTAGGAGGCCAAGTAAGGAAAAAAAGGAGAGGAAACCACAGGCAAACTTGGCCTACTTTATTATTTTCCAAGAGCTAGTCTGAATTAATGAAAAGTCCTAGTAGAAAGTTCCATTTCTTTTAAAAAGTTTCCATTTCACTTTGCAAACTAGAGTTCACACATCAATTCCTCTCCCACCGTCTCGGCACAGTGAGGTATACCATACTTTGCTGAATTATAATCTACCTATTTACTAGTATGTTGTCCTCTTTACACTCAAAGATCCTTAAGGTTAGAGATCACATTTTAGTATTTCTATGTATCCAGAGCCCTGTACGATGTTGGCACATGGTCGGTTTTTAATAAATATCAGTGGAATACTCATTAAGAACCAGTAGTGAGCTGACAAATGCGGAGGTTAGGTAGAAATATTACCCTATATCTGGGGCACCAGGAGAGGGCTTCTTTGAATGAATAGATGATATGTACGTTTTAAGCTTTCTTGGAAACACATTCCCAAAAGTATTTTAAAATTCCTCTGTAATTTTGTTTACATTTGAATTTGGCCAGCCAGAATGTAAAGGTGATTTACTTAGCAAGATAGTGACATTTAACCCTTTTCTATGTTTTCACAAATACAGGATTAGGATAAAATAAATGACTGCATTATTACTATATTTGTGTACACAGGCAATACTCCCTTTGTCCTGAGCTATCCCACTGAGCTGAGCAAGACCTTCAACAGAGAGGAGGGAGACTGAGGGCACAATACCTTTTAAGTGTCTTCAAAAAATTAACACAAAGAGAGCATCCCGTTCTAGATTAGTAGGATACAATACATCTCTTGAAATCTTATAGGAAAATACCTTTCCCTTTCACTTACTTCTGTGAGGTGAGATTGAATTCTTCCACCATAGGTAAAGTTCTAGAAAGGACTCTTCTCCTATATGCCTCCTATGCACTGGCAGAACAAGTGGACACAGTAGGAATGGAAAGTATGTGCCCTGTGTCTTAGTCAGCTTGGACTGTCATAACAAAATACCATAAAGTGGGTGGCTTAAAACAACAGAAATTTATTTTCTCAAAGTTTCAGAGGCTAGAAGTCCAAGATTAAGGTGCTAGTCAATTTGGTTCCTCGTCAGCGCTGGTTTCCTGGCTTGCAGATGGCTGCCTTCTCATTGTGTCCTCATGAGGAAAAGAGAAGAAGAGAGAGAGAAAGCACTCTCTGGTATCTCTTCTTATAAGAACACTAATCCTATCATGATGGCCCCACCCACATGACCTCATCATGTCCTAAATACATCCCAAAGATCCCTTCTCCAAATACCATCACAATGGGGGTTAAGGCTTCAACATATGTATTTTGGGGAAGACAAACATTCAGTCCATAACACCTCATATGGTGAGCTAATGGGCATCCCCAAGAGGAAAGAGTGGCTTTGCTGTTCCCTGTAGAGACCAAATCCCTGTACCTATAAATCTGCTTCCAGTGGACCTGAGCTCGAAAAACCATGACTCTGAACTCAACACAGGACGACCCAAATCATTCACATACGAATGCAGAATGAGGAAATGGGTGCAAGAATGTTGAAGGCAGCATGTATCAAAATGTATACTGTGGAATCCTAGTTCTGGGGATGATCCTGAGGCTCCTAGGTCCAAGGCATTGGTTGATTACCAAGTGATCAGGAGCACAAGTAAGGCCCTGTGAAGCCAGGCACTAAAGAAGGCTGTTGAATTCTAAGGAGCCTTGTGTAGATCAACATATCTGATTAAGGGACCCTTTCTCTACATAGGAGCAACGAATATCCCACAGAACTAGTATCCTGCAGAACTCTATTTGGAAAAGGTTTATCTGAGAAATACCATTGAGTCCTGTCACTAAATTGTTACTACTGGTAGGATAAGAACTGAAAAAAGTGGCAATCACAGATATTTGTCCATGAAGCTCAAAGTACTTGTTTAACAGGGGATTGGGTGTTTGGGGATGGTATGCGTAAGGGGTTCCCCTGTCTCTTGAATAATAAAAAGCCCCATTGTCATTCAAAAGGTGTGGTCACCCATCTGTTCTAGGTGATGTCAGGACCACTCCCTACTCATAGAGTTTTTATTCATTAAATAAACCTGACCTGAATAATATTCATGACCTGCCAGATCTTGAGTTTAGTACTGAGAATGCAGAACCAAGACAAAGTGTGTACACAGGTTCCTATATAGATATTTCTGCCTGCTGGAGAGATGAGAGTTCCTTGAATGTTGGAGCCTGAAGGGTCTATAAAAATCATCTGCCAAAACTCACACAAGAAATAGACAATCTAAATAGGCCTAGGCTTGTTAAAGAAATTGAATAATTAATAACTTTTCAAAACATAAAGCACCAAGCTCAGATGGATTCACTGGTAAACTCTACTGAAAATTTAAGGAGAAAATTATGTCAATTCTGTACAATCTCTTCCAGAAGATAGCAGCAGAGGGAATACTTTCTAACTTATTTCCTGAGGCCAGCGTTACCCTTATACCAAACAACGCATTAAAAGAATTATACACCATGACAAATGGGATTTATCTCAGTTATGCAAGGTTGGTTCAACATTCAAAAATCAATTAATGCAGTCTACCACACGAACAAGCTAAAGAAGCAAAATCATATGATCATATCAATAGATACAGAAAAAACAGTTGACAAAATCCAACAGCCATTCATGATAAAAATTCTCATTGACTAGAAATAGAAGGGAACTTCTTCAGCTTAATAAATAATATTTACAAAAATCCTACGACAAACAACATACTTAATGGTGAGAAACAAGAAACTTGCCCACTAAGATCAGGAACAAGGCATGGATGTCCCCTCTCACCGCTGATTTTCAACATCATACTGGAAGTTCTAGCTAATGCAATAAGACAGAAAAAGAAATAAAATGTATACAGATTGGAAAGGAAGAAATAAAAACTGTTCTTGTTTGCAGATGACGTGATCATGTTGCAGAAAATCAAAAAGAATCTCCAAAAAAAAAAAAAACCTCTGGAATTAATAATTGATTATAGCAAGGTTGCAGGATACAAAGTTAATATACAAAAGTCAATCACTTTCCTATATACCAACAATCAAAAAGTGAGATCTGAAACTAAAAACACAATATTATTTACACTAACACCTCCCAAAAATGAAATACTTAGCTAGAAATCTAACAAAATATGTACACGATCTATATGAGAAAAACTACAAAACTCTGATGAAAAAAGTCAAAGAAAAACTAAGTAAATAGAGCAATATTCCATGTTCATCAATAGAAAGACTCAATATTGTCAAGATGTCAATACTTTCAACCTGATTTATAGATTCAACGTAATCCCAATCAAAATCCCAGCAAGTTATTTGGTGGATATCAAAAAATTTATTTTAAAGTTTATATGGAGAGGTAAAAGACCCAGAATAGCCAACACAATATTGAAGAAGAAGAACAAAGTTGGAGGACTGGCATTATTTGACTTCAAGAGTAAATAAAACACGGTAATCAGGAGAGTGTGCTGTTGGTGAAAGATCAGACAAATAGATCAATGGAACAGAATTGGAAGCCCAGAAATAGACCCACATAAGTATTGTCAACTGATCTTTAACAAAGGAGCAAAGGCAATACAATGAAGCAAAGATGGCCTTTTCAACAAATATTGCAGAAACATCTGGACATCTACATGAAAAAAAATGAATCTAGGCACAAACCCTACACTGTTCACAAAAACTAACTGAAAATGTATCACAGACTTAAAAATAAAATGCAAAATTATAAAACTCAGAGAAGATAACATGGGAGAAAACGTAGATGACCTTGGATTTCGCAATTTATGAAAGAAATGATAAGCTAGACTTCATTCAAATTAAAATTTTGTCCTCTATGAAAGACAATGTCAACAGAATGAGAAGACAAGCCACAAACTAGGAGAAAATATTTGTAAAATACATATCTGATAAGGGACAAAATATACAAGGATCTCTTAAAACTCCACAATAAGAAAACAAACAACCTGATCAGAAAATGGACCAACGGCCTACAAAGACACCTCACCAAAGAACACATACAGATGAAAAATAAGCATCTGAAAAGATGCTCAACATCATATGTCATCAGGAAAATGCAAATTAAAACAATGAGATACCACTACACGTCTATTACAATGGCCAAAATAAAAAACATTGACAACACCAAATGCTGGTGAGGGTGTGGAGAAACACGAACTCTTATTCATTGCTAGTGGGGCTGCAAAATGGTACAGTCACTTAGGAAGACAGTTTGGTGCTTTCTTGCAAAACTAAACATGCTCTTACCGTATGATCTAGCAATTGTACTCCTTGATATCTACCCAAAGGAGTTTAAACCTTATGTCTACACAAAATCTGCACACAGATGTTTATATCAGCTTTATTTGTTTATTATTGCCCAAACTTAGGAGCAAACAAGATGTATTTCAGTAGGTGAATGGATAAATGGTGGTCCATCCAGATAACGGAATATTATTCAGTGCTAAAAAGAAATGAGCTATCTAGCCATGAAAAGATGTGAAAGAAATGTAAACGCATATTACTATGTGAAAGAAGCCAATCTGAAAAGACTACATTCTGTATGATTCCAACTATCGTCATGTGCTGCAGAATGACGTTTTGGTCAAGGACCAAAGACCACATATATGACCGTTGTCCCATAAGATTAGTACCATATAGCCTAGATGTGTAGTCGGCTATACCCTCCAGGCTTGTGTAAGGATGCTCTGTGATGTTTGCACAACGATGAAATCTCCTAATGATTTATTTCTCAGAATGTATCCCCGTCATTAAGTGACGCGTGACTGTATATGACATTCTGGAAAAGGCAAAACTATACAGACAATAAAAAGATCACTGGTTGCCAGGGGTTAGGGTGGAGGGAGGGATGAATAGGAAGAACACAGAGGATTTTTAGGGCATTGAGACTACTCTGTATGATACCGTAATGGTACATACATGTTGTTATACATTTGTCCTAACCCACAGAATGTACAACACCAAGAGAAAACTCTAACGTAAACTACAGATTTGGGGTGACAATGATGTGTCAATGTCAGTTCATCTATTGTAATAAATGTACCACTCTGGTCAGGGATATTGATAACTGGGGCAGCAATACAAGTGTTGGGTAGGGGGTATATGGGAAACATCTTCACCTTCCACTCCATTTTGCAGTAAACCTAAAACTAAAACTACTCTAAAAATTAAAGTTCATTGAAAAATCATCTAGCTTCATCCCCTTATTTTACAAATAAGGCTGAGAGAGACTATGTCAATTCTCCGAAGTCAAATAATGAAAGAACTAGAATATACATTTTCTCCCAGTTGGTTCATGGCTTTCTCTACAGCCAGCCAATTTGGTCGGCCACTAGAATCAGTGTGTGTTGATTTGGTTTAAGTAAAAAAGAACAAAGTCTGTTTCTAGTTAGAAACCTTGTCAAATACTTAATCCAATCACAGTATACATAGAATGAGGAAAACAAAAGATCTCACTAATTTTCTATCTTGGATCCTGAAATATCTAAGTCTTAAAGGGTGTCACAGAATTACAAACAAATTTCTTCTAATGTATTAATATCTACCATTTATTATATTAATAGCAATTACTATTAATTGAATATTTGCTTTGTGATAGGTATTGTGCCCAGCTGTTAATCCTCCAAATCACTGGATATAGTAGATAGTATCATCACTACTTTACGGAAGGGGAAACTGAGGCAAGGGGAGGTCAAGACTCTTGTTGAAGATCTCATGGCTGCAAGAGGCGGAGCTGAGATCTAACCCAGTTCTGTTAGATTCTGACGTTTGTGCTTTTAACAACAATGCTACACTTTCCTTATGGGGAAACCTGGGTAGATGATAGTTTTATAACTACAAATTCACAGCAAATTATCTCTCTAGGATGTCATCAAAGAGGTGACGGCATGATGTGGTTCTACATTTTTTGTTTTACAAAAGAGGAAATGGAGGTAGGGAAATAGAAACAGCTCTAGTGAAAGGCATGATCAGAATGTATGCTCTCCAAATGCAGGTACTCTCTCACATTCATCCTACCCTCACGCCTAGAAGTAGCAACAGGATACCTAGCGAATAGCAGGTAGCTACTGACTTTTTCTAGACACAAAGCAGGGACTCAATACATGCTTGCATAAAGAAATAAGAAATAAACTTCTTAGTAGGGAATTGAAAAATACCTGATTTCAGTTTTTAATAAATAGTCTTAGAATATAAGTAGAGTTCAAGGCTCGGGGAATTGAAACTCTTTGAAATCTTGACTTAGTTGTAAAGGAAATGAACTCAAGTTCAGCTTTCTTCATAAAGAAAATAATCCAGATATTCTTGGCATAGGGATTCTGGATGAGTCAGGACTTACCTCAGGCACCCACACACACACATGCACACACACACATTAGCCATGTAATTGTCAGATATTGCAACATGACTTAGAATAACACTTACTTTCAAGGAAAGTAATTAAAAAAATGCCCTTTACTGCTGAGATTTCCAGTCATAATTACGTACCTAGTTAGTGAAAAATGGTGTAAGCAAACCTGTGACCGCCTAATTACCCCTCTGACCAGGGGAAACTGTGCTGTGCACATATTCCTCTCTCTGGGATGGGGCCAGGAGGGTTGGGACTTGAGGAGTGTAAACGTTTGCCCCTGGAATTCATTTTATCCTGGACCAGTTTAACATAAAGATACCTCTCCATTCCTCAGATGTTATTTGCTAATGAAATTATCATTGGATTCCTTTATTTTCTCTCTACCAGGGGCTAGAAAATTTTCAGTTTTCTGAATTCCCAGAGGATGCTCCCCCAGGCAGCGCCACTGCCTGGCCACCCCCTGCTGCTGATTAGTAGCATGGAGGAGACTTGCAGTGTCTGGCTGCACAGAGGTGTGATGATAGGAAGGTGCCAAGAATCCATTATTCATGTCTTGAACAGAAAAGAAAAAGAAAAAATCTTTAAAGTCGGAATTGCGCCATTTCTGTAACGTTATCAGCTAGTCAAGCATTGGTTTGTAACTGTGGAAAGGGAGCAGATGTGACCATGTAATGCGCCGCTCAAGCCAAAGCAGCTTGAGTTGCCAATCGAAAGAAATGCTAATAATAATTAAAAGACTCAAATGTAAATAAGGAAAAGTACAAACGGAAAAAGCTTCCAAACATAATGTAAACTATAAATCAAGAGCCATTGACCGTTGAATTGTGTAAGCCACTTAGTTTCCCAGATTGCTGGATGCAGGAGGGAGAGTTGTTAAACTTTGAGTTTTTGTTTGTTTTGGGGAATGTGGAAGTCACCAGTCATCAAAAGGCCTCTTTTTTAGATAATCATTAAGGGAAAAATCAAAGCCAAAGAAAGCAAAACTAGAGGACAAATATGTACAAATGCACAATAGATGGGAAAAAATAAACAGCCATATGTTTTAAAACCTGTATTAAGAATTAAAGAATGGACTTCTTTTTTTGTTTGTTTGCTGAAGAAGATTAGCCTTGAGCTACCTTCTGTGCCAGGCTTCCTCTGTCTTGTATGTGGGTTGCTGTCTCAGCATGGCTTTGATGAGCGGTATAGGTCTGCACTGGGGATCTGAACCCGCAAACCAGAGCCACTGAAGTGGAGTGCACGGAACTCAACCACTATGCCACGGGGCCGGCGCCAAGAATGGATTTATGAAAGCACTCCTCTGTGTATTCCTCTCAGGGAAAAAAAAAAAAAAACTTTGGCAAAGAGACTAACTGGCATAGTTGAAAAAGTGAGAGCACAAGTTCAAATGGTCTCCGAGATGTGTAAGTAAAGCCAGTTTGATATAGTTTGATTAAACAACTTTAAAACCAGATTTTAAATATATATATAATATAAATACATATGCTATATAATATTTATATCTAAAATTCTGTTTTAGGGGCTGAGAGTAAAAATCTTCACGCTGGCAACCACTATTAATAATTTATGTATGTTTCTGTCTACTAATTTATATATATGTATATGACTGTCACAAAAATCACACAAACATAGCATTTGGACAAACAGCTTTAATAACTTGAAATTTTGTTAATATCCTTATTTATCATTAAAATTTTGCTACAGAATTATCTTTTTTTTTTTGAGGGAGATTGGCCCTGAGCTAACATCTGTTTCCAGTCTTCCTCCTTTTTTCCCTTTTTCTCCCCAAAGCCCCAGTAGATAGTTGTATGTCGTAGTTGTACATCCTTCTAGTTGCTCTATGTGAGACACCACCTCAGCATGGCTTGATGAGCGGTGAGTAGGTCTGCACCCAGGATCCAAACCAGTGAACACCGGGCTGCCAAAGCGGAGTGTATAAGCTTAACCACTACGCCACCGGGGCAGCCCCTACAGTATTATTATTATTTTTTTTATTGATGTGATAAGAGTTTATAACATTGTGAGATTCCACTTGTACATTATTATTTGTCAGTTACCATATAAATGCACCCCTTCACTCCTTGTGCCCACCCCCCAACTGCCTTCCCCCTGGTAACCACCAAACTGTTCTCTCTGTCTGTGTGTTAGTTTATATTCCACATATGTGAGAGGTCATATAGTGGTTGTCTTTCTCTGTCTGGCTTATTTCACTTAACATAATACTCTCCAGGTCCATCCATGTTGTTGCAAATGGAATGATTTTGTCTTTTTTTATGGCTGAGTAGTATTCCATTACATACATATATACACTACATCTCCTTTATCCAATCATCTGTTGATGAACACTTGGGTTGCTTCGTCTTGGCTATCGTGAATAATGCTGCAATGAACATAGGGGTGCATAAGCCTCTTTGTTGATTTCAAGTTCTTTGGATAAATATCCAGAAGTGGGATAGATAGATCATAAAGTATTTCTATTTTTAATTTTTTGAGGTATCTCCATACTGTTTTCTGTAGAGGCTGCACCAGTTGTCATTCCCACCAGCAGTGAATGAGGGTTCCATTTTCTCCACATCCTTTCCAACATTTGTTATTTTTTGTCTTGGTGATTATAGCCATTCTCATGGGCGTGAGGTGATATCTTAGTGTAGTTTTGATTTGCATTTCCCTGATGATTAGTGATGTTGAACATCTTTTCATGTGCCTGTTGGACATCTGTATACCTTCCTTGGAAAAATGTCTGTTCATATCCGCTGCCCATTTTTTGGTCAGGTTATTTGTTTTTTTGTTGTTCAGATGTGTGAGTTCTTGATATATTATGGAGATTAACGCCTTGTCGGCTGTATGGTTTGCAAATATTTTCTCCCAGCTGGTGGGTTATCTTTTCATTTTGATCCTGGTTTCACTTGCCTTGCAGAAGATTTTTAGTCTGATGAAGTCCCACTTGTTTATTTTTTCTTTTGTTTCCCTTGTCTGAGTAGACATGGAATTCGAGAAGATCACTTATGACCAATGTCAAATAGTGTACTGCCTACATTTTCTTCCAGGAGTTTTATTGTTTCAGGTCTCACCTTCAGGTCTTTGATCTATTTTGAGCTAATTTTTGTGTATGGTGAAAGCAGATGGTCCACTTTCATTCTTTTACAAGTGAGTATCCAGTTTTCCCAGCACCATTTATTGAAAAGACTTTCCTCTCTCCACTGTATGTTCTTTGCTCTTTTGTTGAAGATTAGCTGCCCATAGATGTGAGGTTTTATTTCTGGGGTTTCAATTCTGTTCCGTTGATCTGTGTGTCTGTTTTTGTACCAGTACCATGCTGTTTTGATTACTATTGCTTTGTAGTATGTTTTGAAGTCAGAGATTGTGATGCCTCCAGCTTTCTTCTTTCTTCTCAGGATTGCTTTAGCTATTTGGGGTCTTTTGTTGTCCCATATGAATTTTAGGATTCTTTGTTCTATTTCCTTGAAGAATGTCTTTGGGGTTCTGATTGGGATTGCATTGAATCTGTAGATTGCTTTAGGTAGCATGGACATTTTAACTATGTTTATTCTTCCAATCCACATACATGGGATATCTTTCCATTTCTTTATGTCATCATCTATTTCTTTCAATAATGTCTTACAGTTTCCATTGTATAGGTCTTTCACCTCCTTGGTTAAATTTATTCCTAGATATTTTATTCTTTTTGTTCCAATTGTAAAGGGGATTATATACTTGAGTTCTCTTTCTGTTAGTTCGCCGTTAGAGTACAGAAATGCAACTGATTTTTGTAAGTCGATTTTGTACTCTGCAACTTTGCTGTAGTTGTTTATTATTTCTAATAGTTTTCTGATGGATTCTTTAGGGTTTTCTATATATAAAATCATGTCATCTGCAAACAGCGAGAGTTTCACTTCTTCATTGCCTATTTGAATTCCTTTTATTCTTTTTTCTTGCCTAATTGCTCTGGCCAGAACTTCCAACACTATGTTGAATAACAGTGGCGAGAGTGGGCACCCTTGTCTTGTTCCTGTTCTCAGAGAGATGGCTTTCAGTTTTTCCCAGTTGAGTATGATGTTGCCTGTGGGTTTGCCATATATGGCCTTTATCATGTTGAGGTGCTTTCCTTCTATGCCCATTTTGTTGAGAGTTTTTATCATAAATGGATGTTGGATCTTGTCAAATGCTTTCTCTGCACCTGTTGAGATGATCCTGTGGTTTTTATTCCTCATTTTGTTAATGTGGTGTATTATGTTGATTGATTTGCAGATGTTGAATCATCCCTGTGTCCCTGGTATAAATCCCCCTGGATGGTGGTGTATGATCTTTCTAATGTATTGCTGTATTCAGTTTGCCAATATTTTGTTGAGGATTTTTGCATCTGTGTTCATCAGTGCTATTGGAGTGTAATTTTCCTTTTTTATGTTGTCCTTGTGTGGCTTTGGGATCAGGGTGATGTTGGCCTTGTAGAATGAGTTAGGAAGTGTTCCATCTTCCTCTATTTTTTGGAATAGTTTGAGAAGGATAGATACTAAATCTTCTTTGAATGTTTGGTAAAATTCTCCAGAGAAGCCATCTGGTCCTGGACTTTTATTTTTTGGGAGATTTTTGATTACTCTTTCAATCTCTTTACTTGTGATTGATCTATTCAGGTTCTCAATTTCTTCTTGATTCAGTTTTGGGAGGTTGTATGAGTATAAGAATTTATCCATTTCTTCTAGATTGTCCAATTTGTTGGAATATAGTTTTTCATAGTATTCTCTTATAATCCTTTGTATTTCTGTGGTGTCTGTTGTGATTTATCCTCTTTCATTTCTAATTGTATTTATTTGAGCCTTCTCTCTTTTTTTCTTGGTGAGTCTGGCTAAAGGTTTGTCAATTTTGTTTATCTTCTCTAAGAACCAGGTTTTTGTTTCATTGATCCTTTCTACTCCTTTTTTGGTTTCAATTTCATTTCTTTCTTTTTTTTTTTTTTAATCTTGTGAACTTTTTATTTATTTATTTTTATTTTTTTATTATCTTTTTTTTTAATTTTTTGTTTATTGCAGTAACATGTGGTATATATACACAATGGAATACTACTCAGCCATAAGAAACGATGAAATCCAGCCATTTGTGACAACATGGATGGACATTGAGGTTATAATGCAAAGTGAAATAAGTCAGAGGGAGAAGGTCAAATACCGTATGATTTCCTTCATTAGGTAGTAGATAATAACAACAATAAACAAACACATAGGGACAGAGATTGGATTGGTGGTTATCAATTTCATTTATTTCTGCTCTAATTTTTATTATTTCCCTCCTTCTGCTGACTTTGGGATTTGTTTGTTCCTCTTTTTCTAATTCTGTTAGGTGTAGTTTAAGATTGCTTATTTGGGATTTTTCTTGTTTGTTAAGGTGGGCTTGTATTGCTATGAATTTCCCTCTCAGGGCCACTTTTGCTGCATCCCATACAAGTTGGTATGGTGTATTTTCATTTTCATTTGTCGCCAGATATTCTTTGATTTCTCCTTTAATTTCTTGAATGATCCTTTGATTGTTCAGTAGCATGTTGTTTAGTCTCCACATCTTTGTCACTTTCCCAGCTTTTTTCTTGTAGTTGATTTCTAGTTTCATAGCATTATGGTCAGAAAAGGTGCTTGTTATGATTTCAATCTTCTTAAATTTATAGAGGTTTGCCTTGTTTCCCAACATATGGTCGATCCTTGAGAATGTTCCTTGTGTGCTTGAGAAGAATGTGTAATCTGTACTTTTTGGATGGAGTGCCCTATTAAGTCCATCTGGTCTAGTTTTTCACTTAAGTCCACTATTTCCTTCCTGTCTGGATGATTTATCCATTGATGTAAGTGGGGTGTTAAGGTCCCCTACTATTATTGTGTTGTTGTTGATATCTCCTTTTAGGTTTATTAATAGTTGCTTTATGTACTTTGGTGTTCCTATGTTGGGTGCATATATATCTATAAGTGTTATGTCTTCTTGGTGGAGTGTCCCTTTTATCATTATATATTGCCCCTCTTTGTCTCTCATTACCTTTTTTATCCTGAAGTCTACTTTGTCTGATATAGCTATGGAAACACCTGCTTTCTTTTGTTTGCCATTAGCTTGGAGTATCATCTTCCATCCCTTCACTCTGAGCCTGTGTTTGTCTTTAGAGCTGAGATGTGTTTCCTGGAGTCAGCAAATTGTTGGGTCTTGTTTTTTAATCCATCCAGCCACTCTGTGTCTTTTTATTGGGGAATTCAATCCATTTACATTTAGAGTGATTATTGATATGTGAGGGTTAAGGCTGCCATTTATCTCTTGTTTTTTGGTTGTTATGTATTTCCCTTGTTTCTCATCCCATGTATTTTGGATTGCTAATGCAGTTTGGTGGCTCTCTATGATGGTTTTCTCAGTTTTCTCTTTATTTATCATTTGTGTCTTTGTTCTGATTTTTTGTTTAGTGGTTCCATGTGGTTTGTATAAAAGATCTCGTAGATGAGATAGTCCATTCCCTGAGAGCCTCTTGTTCCCTTGGTCTAAGCAGGTTTCATCCTTTTCCTCTTCTCCTTCTAAGTTGTTGTTGTCACAACTTATTCCATTATGTCTGGTGAATTTGTGGTTAAAATGAAGTGATAATATTTATTTTTGATATTTTCTTTTCCTTTATCTTTAGAGTTATAATGAAGTGTTTGCTAATCTAGTAGAGAGCTGCAGGTTCTGATTTTGTCTGCCTATTTATTTGCTTGCTCCAGGCTTTGTCAACCCTTTCTTTCTTTTTTATTTTCAGGTCTGAGGGCTTTCTTGATCAATTCTTGCAGGGGGAGGGTCTTGTGGCAATGAACTCCCTCAGCTTTTGTTTATCTGGGAAAGTTTTTATTTCTCCATCATATCTGAAGGGTATTTTCACTGGATATAGTATTCTTGGCTGAAAGTTTTTGTCTTTCAAAATTTTGAATATATCATTCCACTCTCTCCTAGCCTGTAAGGTTTCTGCTGAAAAATCCGCTGGAAGCCTGATAGGGCTTTCTTTATAGGTTACTCTCTTCTTCCTTGCTGCCCTTAATATTTTTTCTTTATCGTTGACTTCTGCCAGCTTTACTAATATATGCCTTGGAGAAGGTCTTTTTACATTAGTGTAATTAGGGGTCCTGTTGTCTTCTTTTACATGTAATTTGAGCTCTGTCTCCAGGTTTGGGAAGTTCTCAGTTATTATTTTTTTGAACAAGCTCTCTGCTCTTTTTTCCCTCACTTATCCCTCTGGAATATCTGTAATCCTTATGTTTCATTTCCTAATTGAGTCAGATATTTCTGAGAGAATTTCTTCATTTCTTTTTAGTCTAAGTTCTCTCTCCTCCACCTGAAGCATTTCTGTGTTCCTATCCTCCAGATTGCTAATTCTATCCTCCATATTATCAGCATTCTCGTTTAAGGATTCCAGATTTTTCTTATCTCATCCATAGTGTTTTTCATCTCTAGCAATTCTGTTTGGTTTTTCTTTACAGTTTTGATCTCTTTTGTGAAGAACTCCCTCTGTTCAGTAATTTGGTTCCTGATTTCATTGAACTGTCATTCAGAATTCTCTTGTAGCTCATTAAGTTTTCTTATGATGGCTGTCTTGAATTCTTTGTCATTTAGATCGTAGATTTCCATGCCTTCAGGAGTGGTTTCTGGGTGTTTGTCTTTTTCCTTCTGATCTGGAGTATTAATAAATTTCTTTATACCATTTGATGGAGTGGATTTGTGCTGGAGCATAATGATAGTTTCGGATGCAGGTTCCGCCTGCTTCCACTTGGGGGGGGGGGTGGCAGGAGCTGTGTAATCTGAGCCCACTGCTGTGATCCCTGTCAGCTGTGCCTGTCCAAGCCTGGGTCACTCCTTGGGATCACAGTGGCCCTGTGGGGTCTCCCACTGAATGGGAAAGTAGTCACGTGGGGGGCTCAGGGCCACTGCCAACTGCTCCCACAGACCCCAGGGGTTGTGCTCCCTGCTTCTGGGCCACAGCGGTACTATGGGTGTCTATGGAAGCTGGGGCTTGTCTGCCTGGACTGGGATCTCAGCACCTTCTTCTCCTAGGTCTCACCAGCCATTGTGCTTGATGGGTGGGAGCTCCCCTCTGGGACCAAGCCAGCCATGCCCTGGGACTGGGTGGGATTGTGGATTCTCCCACCAGACGAGAGAGTGATCATGTGGGGGATCGAGGCTACTGCCACCAGCTCCCACAGTCCCACCGAGACACGCTTCCCCCTTTGGGGCTGTAGCAGTACTACAGGTGTTTACAGCAGCCGGGAGCTTATTCGCCTGAGCAGCAGCTCAGCTGCCCTCTGCTCCTAGGTAGCACCAGCCTTTGTGCTTGGTGGGCGGGGCTTCCCCACTGGGTCCAAGCCTGTGCTGCTCTCTGTGGGCTGCGTGGCCCTGAGGGCTCCCCCACTAGATGGAGAAGTGATCACACATGGGGCTCAGGGCTGCCGTCACCTGTTTCCACAGTTGCGCTGAGGTACGTTCCCACCCTCAGGGCCACAGCAGTGCTATGATGGCTCCAGCTGGGAAAGTAGTCGCACAAGTGCATAGGGCTGCCTGGGGTTCAGAGGGTGTTCACCGATCTCCACCACCTCCTTGGGAGGGGTAGTCCTTCCACCTTCAGATATACAGCTGCTCAGGTCTCTCAGGCGGCCTAGTGTGCTGTGTGGGTATCCTTTGCTGACCGATACATGTCCTTTTAGTTGTAGTTCGAAGGGGGAGAGACGCAGGGAACAGTTCACTCCACGATGTTGCTGGTGTCATTCTACAGTATTACTATTTTTTTAATGTGTACATAATATTCCATTTTATGAACCTATCACAGTTTGCTTAATCAGTTCCCTAACTGGTATTTAGATTATTTCTATTTTTACCACTATTATCGAGTATGCTGTGGTGAATATTATTGTGTCTAAATCTACGAATGAATATTGTTAGGGTAATAGCTTAAATTTCTTAGAGATGGCCAAATATACAAACATTTTAGAGTCTTTGATATAATACTAAGAAAAATTTCCATCAAAATCTTGAACCAGTAACCCAGTCACCACGTATGAACATGTTCTTAATGCAACCCTACCAACACTGGGTATCTCCATTCTTTTTTCAATGTAAGATTAATAAAGAAAACATGATCTCATTGTGTAATTTTTTTTTCTTTCTTTCTTTTTTTTTTTTTTTTTTGGTGAGGAAGATTAGCCCTGAGCTAACAACTGTTGCCAATCCTCCTCTTTTTGCTGAGGAAGATTGGCCTTGGGCTAACATCCATGCCCATCTTCCTCTACTTTATATGTAGCACACCCCCACAGCATGGCTTGATAAGTGGTGTATAGGTCCATGCCCGGGATCTGAACCTGCAAACCCTGGGCCGCCAAAACAGAGTGCATGAACTCAACCACTACGCCACTGGGCTGGCCCCCTCATTATTTTGATTTTTAATTACTAGTGAAGTCAAATGTTTTTATTGGCTATTTTTCTATATTATTTTATGAGTTGCCTGTCTGCATCATTTGTTAATATTTCCTCCTACTGTAAGAGAAAAGATTGTCCTTTTCTTATGGAGTTTGTGAATTTTGATGCTGGTGCTGAATTTTCTGATTAACTTTAACATGCCTTTGCCTACATTTCCAAGAGGACAGAATTTGGCTTTATAATCTACTTACTAAATCTATTGTTTCTCTAGTATCTATTTCTTTAGTTGTTTTTCTCCTGTTTTCCCTAGATTTATTTAATGGCTTCCTCTAAAGATTCTTGAGATGAAAGTTTAATTTATTTATTTTCATTATGACTATGCAAGGATCACTATTGCAAGGATCATGTCTGTTTTGCTCACCATTAATGTAGGGTTCAGAATATGGTAAGCAAGAGAAAAGTCTTTATTAAATTAGTTAATGGAAATTTAATGATATAAATTTATTACTAAGTTTGGTAATTAATTTTGGAGATGTATCATTTTCAATTCCATTAGTTTCTTTTTTTATCTTTTGGAGAGGAAGATCAGCCCTGAGCTAACATCCATGCCAGTCCTCCTCTTTTTGCTGAGGAAGACTGGCCCTGGGCTAACATCTGTGCCCATCTTCCTCCACTTTATGTGGGACGCCGCCACAGCATGGCCTGACAAGTGGTGTATTGGTGCGCACTCAGGATCTGAACCTGGGCCGCCAGCAGCAGAGCGCCCGCACTTAACTGATACGCCACCAGGCCAGCCCCGCATTAGTTTCTAAATAATCAGAAATTACAGGTTGATTACTTATCTGTCTGATAATAATTAGAGTATTATTTCTATAAATTTCAATGTGGAATGGTTACTACATTGTTAGGATTTTTACTCAGATAATATGACAGGTGTAACTTCTATTTTGGTAAAGTAAAACTATAGTTTATTTTTATTTACTTTGTTACCTGGCAAATGATAAATTTTAAAAAACTGTCCCAAAGTTGAAGAGAAACAGAATTTGCATAGTCTTTACCTATCTCTCCCAAGATATTTCTTAGCAACAAAGAGAAAGATAGAAACTCAATAGCTGGAGAAACTCAGCAGACACCACCTTAACCAGCTGATCAAAGTTGCATCACAAATAATTAGACATCCATCTCATGAATCCCATGATCTGATGCGCTGAGAAGAAACCAATACCATCTCGTGGTGTTCCTGCCGAAATTATATAACTTCAGTCCAATCTGAGAAACATCCAACAGATCCAAATTGAGGGACATTCTACGAAACAATTGACCGAGTACTTTCCACAAGTGTCAAGATTATGAAAGACGAGGGAAGAAGGAGGAGCTGTTACAGACTGAGGAAGGCTAAGGAGGAATGCGACGTGGGATCCGGCATTGGATCTTGGAATAGAAAAAGGACATTAGTGGGAAAGTGAGTGAAATTTGAATAAGGCCTTTAGTTAACAGTATTGCACCAATGTTAATTGTACGTTAAGTCGTAAACTTTAAGGGAAGCTCAGTGAGGGGTATAGAGAACTGTCTGTACTATTTTTGCAACTTTTTTGTAAGTCTAAAATTAATTCTAAAAAAATGTTAAAAAATATTACCAGTCTGATTGGATCTATCACTTTCAGACTATGTAACCTGATAATATCATATTCTCTGAGTTTTAGTGTTCTCATCAGTAAATCTGGTACAACAACTACATCACAGGACTAGTCTGAGGAATAAATAAATATGTAAACTCTCTTGGCTCATGTACAGGCTCAACAAATGTTTAATGAGTCTAAAATAATTGTCTCAAATATTTCTGAAGACAATGCATGTTCTTTCTTGGTGGGGTGTAACTTTGGATGCAAGTTTATTAAAGCCATATTTATTTTTTTATCTAGTTTATCTGCTGAAGACAAAGAGATATCAAAATATTCCTTTAATTTTCAATTTTTAAAAAATTTAAATAGCCCTTTGTGGTGGTGTTTGGTGGATAAATATTCATGACTGTTCTAATCTTGAGTGTATAATACCTGTTTCCTTGTACTCTTCTTTATCTGATATCAATGATGCTATGGCTGCTTCCTCTTATTTGCAATTTCCTGATACATAATTTCTTCTTTTTAATTCTTTCCCATTGGAGGTTTCATTTTTTGTAAACAATTCATAATTATTTGTGTATTTGAGAACTTAGTCTTTTGTCTGTCATGTATGTTGAAAGCATATTGTCTTAATCTATCTTTCATCTTTTGGTTTGAACTCTTGAATACATTTCATGCCTGGTGATACTTTTTTCAGTTTCATGGTTGTTGGGAAGTGAACTCTATCTGACAAGTGTTGTCTCTCGAACCACTTGAAATGGTTCTACCTCAGATTGGGTGGATGCCTGCTCAATCTCTCAGGCAGAGGTCAGAAGACACAAGAGAACTTAAATTGACTGTTCTGAGAGGACAAGAGGCCTCTCAGGAGTCAAGAAGGAGGTGGCTATAGATGTGAGCTTTAACTTTGAGCCAGATCATTTCTTCGCTCAGTTTGAGTTGGCAGCCTAATGTCACTTGCTTTCTCTCAGGTTTTCAAGCCTGTCCTTATGTCGGTGCAGCTGAGCCCTGTTTCTCCCATATGCTGTCCATACCGGGGCATCCCAGCAGGAAATGCTGAGGCCGACCTGCAAGCCCTCAGTGCCTGCAGGGTTTCTTGGGGATCTGGGGAATTCCAGTAGGACCCCCTACCCCACCTTGCTGTCCATTGTTCTGCTCTCACCTCACTAGGGGTCTCTTCCACACACTCCCTTGGCCAACATTAGCTTCACCTGGATGTAAAAATCAAATTGATCCATTTTTCCTCCAGTCTGCTCTCACCTATGCTGTATCATACAGAAATGTGGATGGGATTCTTCTCCAGGAGCCAGACCAGGTGCTAAACTCCTTTACCCAGTTTGGTGTTATTTCAGGAGAGAAGGGAGACAAGCATATGAAATCAAATTGTTACACTGTACTGAAAAATCACCTTTCAATTATTGTCAGGTGTCTCTGATGGAATGAAATGAAGTCGAAACAAAGCAAGTGTTTTTAATTTAAATATGTTGTCATTTTTGCTGGGATCTAGTTTTTACTTTAGCTGAGGAAAGTGGAAAGTATAGTATAGAAAGATAAAAATGGGAGAAAAAAGCAATAGACTTGGTTGTATTTTTGTATTCCATTAGTCCTATCCGTATGACTTAACTCCCCAAAGTTTACTTAAACTTCCAAAGTTTTGTTCAGCTGAAAAATGGGGATAATAGTTGAACTTCCTGCCTCAGAAGGTTGTTTCAGGGTTTAAATAAATTATTCTCTGTGGAAGTGCTTTGTAAATTTTAAAATCCCATATCAGTGCTGAAGCACTGCACAACTCAGAAGGCCACGATTCACACTGAAAATGGTGCCCTCAGAGTGAAACTCACACAGAATTCTCATAAAATGCAAAGTGAACAGTAACCCCTGTGGTTGTGTCAGCAGCCCTGAAACATGTTGAGCATTGTTACTACAAGCATGAGTCAGACGCAGTAAGTTAATAGAGGATGCAGTGTTGTAGGGAAGATGCAATCGAAAGGGACTGTTGCATGAGACCACACTAAGTGTCAAAGAATCTTACGAGCTAATTCTGGATCAAAGGTTGAGGGAATTTTAGAATCCCACTCCGTTCCAAGAATCATTTTTATTTTAGCTGGGGAAGGTGGAAAGTATAGGCATAAAAAAGATAAAAATGGGGGAAAAAAGCAATGGACTTTTGTGTTTTTTATTTCACTAGTCCTATCTGTATGACTTGACTCCCCGAAGTTTACTTAAACTTCCAAAGTTTTTTCCAGCTGCAAAATGGAGACAATAATTGAACTTCCCCAAGTTATTTGTACATGTTAAACATGAGATGCTCTGCTCTAGAAGGATCTCTGTATTTCGGGTCTCCTACACATGATATTTAGAAGTGGTGATTACAATGGGAATGACAAGCACAAGTACAACTCTGTGTTTTGGTAGCACTTGATGTTTTTCATGGAACTTTCATACATATTTGCTCACTTGAACATCATAACTATCCCATGAGAAAACAGCTTAAAATGTTTAATTGCCTGGCTGAAGAAAAGTGAATTGAACAGGGCTGACTCGCAGATGCTCACCTTATTTATTTTCAAGTAATAGTTTATTGAAATTAATCCTTCTTTCCTTCTCATAAAATCCCATAGGAATTTGCTTATATCTCTATCAGAGTGATCATCACAGCCTGCCTTATGTTAATGTTATCTGTGAATATGATCTCAGTGCCTGGCATTCCTCCATGGTACCTGGTACATTTCTCCATCATAGTAGGTGATCTCAAAACTTGGAATTGAATTGAATTGAATCTATAAAATTCAAAAATCATTTTTTACAATTGTAAAAGTATTTACTCATATCGCTGATGAGAATGTAAAACAGTTCACCACTTTGGAAAACAATTTGACAATTCCTTTAAAAGTCATACATACACTTACCATGTAACTCTGCAATCCCGCTCCTAGGTATTTACCCAATAAAAATAAAAATATATGTCCACATAAAGATTAATATGAAAAGTCTATAGAAGTTTTTTTCGTAATTACCAAACACTGAAAATAACACAAATTTTCATTTACTGGTGAACAGATAAATAAAATGTGATATTTTCATGTAATGGAATACTATGAAGCAATTAAAAAGAAAGAACTACTGATACATGCAACAACACAGATGAACTTCCAAAGCATCATGCTAAGTTGAACAAGCCAGGTACAAAAGACCACATACTTCATGATTCCATTTGTATGAAATTCTGAAAAAAGCAAAACCGTAGTGGCAGAAAGCACATCAGTGGTGGTTGGAAGCCAGAAGTAGAGAAGGAGACTAACTGCAAAGGGACACAAGGGAACTTTTTGGGGTGAAAATATTCTATATCTTGAAGATATAGGGTGAAGGCTTCACGACTATACATAGTCGTCAAAACTCATAAAATTTACACTTAAGAGGGGTAAGTTTTATTATATGTAAATTATAGATCAATAAAGCTCATTTAAAATTATAGCAATAAATTCTTTCATTAGGAAGTATCAAATGGTGTGTTTTTGAGGTTAAGATAGTTTTATACGTTTTTGACAAAAACATTTATTATTCCAAGTTGCACTTTCCCCTATGCTCCCAAATGATGTGATGTTGGAAAAAGTTACACAATGATACTTTCACGTGAGAAGGAGCAACTGATTTTGCTTCAAGGATTATCAGTGAGATTTAAATGAAGCCTTTGGATCTGGGAAAAAGGAGGAGAGAGAAAGAGAGAGAGAAAGAAAGAGAGAACTAAGCAAGAAAAGACTCCTGGGCCACTCCTTTTTTTTTTTCAGCTTTATTGAGATATTATTGGCATATAACACAGGTAAGTTTAAGGTGTACAATGTGATGATTTGACGCACATATATATTATAAAATGATTACTACAATAAGGCTAGTTAGCACCTCCATCCCTTCACATACTTATCATTTTCACTTTGTGGCGATAACATTTAAGGTCTACTCCCAACAACTTTCACATACATAAGATAATATTGTTAATTACGGTCACCATGCTGCACATTAGATCCCCAGAACTTATTCATCTTATAGTTGGGAGTTTGCACCCTGTGACCAACATTCCCCCATCCCTCCCTCTCCACCCTCGGCCCCTAAAAACCACCATACTACTCATTTCTTTGAGTCTGGCTTTTTTGGATTCTGCAGGTAGGCGAGAACATATGGTATTTGTCTTTCTCTGTCTAACTGATTTCACTTAGCATATTGCCCTCAAGGTCCATTCCTATTGTCATAAAAGGCAGGATTTCCTTCTTTTCATGACTGAATAATATTCCATTATAAATAGAAATATATATATTTATATATAATATCACAATATTATATAATATATCATATGATATATATATATAGGTCACATTTTCTTTACCCAGTCGTCCATTGCTGGACACTCAGGTTGTCTCCATGTCTCGGTTATTGTGAATAACGCTGAAATGAACATGGGACTGCAGTAACCTCCTCAAGACAGTGTTTTCATTTTCTTTGGATAAATACCCAGAAGTGAGATTGTGGATCATACGGTAGCTCTATTTTTGATTTTTTGAGGAACCTCCGTACTGTTTTCCACAGTTGCTGCACTAATTGACATTCTCATTAACAGTTCCCTTTTCTCCACATCCCCACCAACACTCGCTCTCTCGTCTTTTTGATGATGGCCATTCTCACAGGTGTGAGGTGATAGCTTATGGTGGTTTTGATTTGTATTTCCCTGATGATCAGAGAGGCTGAGCACCTTTCCATGTGCCTGTTGGCCATCTGTGTGTCTTCTTTGGAAAAATGTCTATTCAAGTCCTCTGCCCATTTTTTAATTGGATTGTTTTTTTTTTGCTATTGAGTTGTATGAGCTCCTTATATATTTTGGACATTAACCCCTTATCAGAGATAGGGTTTGCAAATATTTTCTCCCAATCTGGAGGTTGCCTTTTCATTTTGTTGATCATTTCTTTTGCTATGCAGAAGTTTTTTAGTTTGACGTAGTCCCACTTGTTGATTTTTGCTTTTGTTACTTGCACTTTTGGAGTCACGTCCGAAAACCCTTTTCTAAGACCAGTGCCAAGAAACTTTTTCCCCATGTTTTGTCTAGTAATTTTACAGTTTCAGGTTCACATTTAAGTCTTTAATCCATTTCGAGTTAATTTTTTGTGAGTGGTGTAAGGTAGGGGTCCAATTGCATTCCTCTGCATGTGGCTATCCAATTTTCTCGTGGCCACTATGGATGTTACCACCCACCCCTACAGGAGATTATAAGAGAGGGTCATTTTGCCTCTTTCACCAAGTGATGAGCTACTACTCACTGCTACTTAGAGTGAATTTATGTAATACCACCTTTTAGAATATTACCCATCGCAATCCATCTGACCCAAGTCAATGCTTTTCTTGAGTCTCCCAAATATCCAACCTAGTAAGTAATGAAGAAACATTCACTGAGTAAATTAAAGAATTAGTGAATCTGTATTAACAGCTAACATTTATTGAAGCATTCAGTCTATGTTCAATCTATGAGGCAGAATATTTCAAGCACTTTCTGTGATTAATCTTTGCAAGAATCCTCTGAGGTTAAGTACTATTATCATCCTCATTGATGATGAAGGAGGCTGGATGAGGCTGAATAACTTGCTCCAGGTAAATCTTGCTCTCAGGCACCACCGAGAGATTCACCTCCAGGCAATAGGAAGCAAGAGCTGAACTTGTAACCACCCTACCACGCTGTCCCCAAAGCAGGACAGAAGACAGGCTTTTCCTCTCCTGACAGTGTTCAAGTTTGCTTTGGAAGAGGTCATTTTTATTTTACTGATCTCAGTAAAAAAGCTGTGAGATCTTCAAAGCTGCTTGGTCAGTAGCAATTAAATGTAACCAAACCTTATCACATAGGGGTATTTATGAACATTTTATTTCCAAAAAGGCAATCTACCTAGAAAGTACTTTAAAATTAAGCTTTGTTTACTTTGACATGTCATTTCTTTAAGAAGTCCTCTTAACTCACTGCTCTTATGACCCCCTTAGTAGCAGATACAATTCATTTCTTATGCAGACTTACAAAAAAGATGCACGGTATATGGCACTGCATATCTTGACTTCATTATTTCCTCATGGCAAAGACTTGAAACTGTAATGTGTGAGAAGGAAAAGGTGCCAACATGACATTTACTACTGCTAATATGAATCTGATTAATTCTACAACAAGAAACATCATCTTAACTCTTTGTATTCCAGAATGAGTAAGATTTGGATGGTAAGCAAGCAGGATGCTTTTACCGAATCATGCATATCATAAAGATTCTTTGGGGACAAAATGATAATGTAAACACTTCCTTGGAAAGAAGTGTCTGCAAATTCTCTGATACAAAAGGAATCTTTTTCTACGGAAAAATCTCCAAGCGAGACAGAGACAGCTCTCAGCTCTGTGCTCAGTTCCGAGTCTCTCCAGCTTCAAGGGGAGTTTGCTCGCTGATGGGAAAACAGGCCAAGGTGAGAAGCGAGGCCACCAAGGGCAGTAGTACTGCTTTCTAGAGAGTGCTGCTGCTGGTTTTATTTCTATTTTATTGACTCCCTGGAAATGTTCTTCATTGTCCTGTGGCCTCAGGGTGCGTGTTCAAAACTGATTCTACATTTCAGCAATCCTGTACTTGAAATTGCTATTAAAAAGAAAATGCCAGAAGACTACTCACACTTTTCACTTAGGGGCTACCAGCTAAGAAAATGCACCCTAACTCATGACCTTAAGATTAATTTCAAACACACACATATACAAAAATTTCAGGTAAACCAGGATTTTGTGAGAAATCTAGTTCAGAAGGAAAAGAATAAAAATAGCTTATTCTAGACATGTTTTCTGCAGAATATTTCTCATTATTGGAAACTTTGATTTCTGCCACACTTTTTTTTTTTCTATTTAACTTCCCCTCCTCTTTTTCTCCTCAGAGCATATACATCTCAAAATTTTTATACATCTTTAAAAATTCACTTTATTATCTCTCATGAACTACTGGTAGTAAATCTTTGAGTTTTTAAAAATTATACTGAAACATCATCCCCCCAAAACTTTACTTTCCCTCCACTATTATATGTTGGCAGTGGGTATTGAAAGCTAAATATTGTAGTTCTTCAATTGGATTCCCCCTCCTAACAGGTTTGGCTAAAATGTCAAACATGTAGAAACTGTGAAAAATACCATAGAATGTGCCGAATAATATATTACGAGAAAAATGTTTTTCATCAACACACACACACACACACACACACACACACACAAAGGAAAAAAAAAAGAAAACCGGCTCAGAGAATTGAAACGTGCATTTGATCATGTATCTATAATCTTTTCCTTATGTGTTTAGCATGTATGTACCTGGGAGGCTTGGCAGTTTTAAGGAACAAGGTCACTTTTTTGAGATAGGTTAAAAAATTCTTTCTAAAACTGTCTTTTAAATGAAAGTAAAGAGTAGCTGTCTGGGGGCTTTGTAAATAGCATCACTTTAGAATATTTATACACTTTATCGTTTAGGTGGGGGGATGATGTTTAAATGCTCATGGCAGAGTTGCGATGCGGAAAAAGCCATAGCACCCCAAGCAAGTCAGGGAAAGAAGACAGAGGGCATTTGGCGCTGGTTTATTTTAGGAGGTAAATTGTATGTGCTGTTGCTTACAGGCTGCTGGTGACCGAGTGTGACGTGGTGGCTGTTGTTTTGCAAATCAAAGAATACAAATAACTCTGAACGCAGGCAAATGACACATGGGGCAAGGTTTTAAATGTGAACACATGCTCTGGAGGAGCCCGTGCAGGAATAAAAATTGTTCCTGTTTGGTTAGTTTAGACTCTGAAAAGAGCTTTTGTGTGTCAAGATGTAAGGGGATCCCAGGGCTGGAGCCCTGCCCTGTGGCATGTAGGTCACTGTGTCTGTCCCAGGGAACCAGCTCGAGAGTCCAGCCGGCCGGTGCACTCCCTCCTGGCACTTGCTTTTGTAAGCCTTAATTCGCTTTTGCCAGAATGATTAAGAAAGGGACCTTTTGTGCCCTTCTGTGGAGTCTTTAATAGAGAGACCAGGAGGCTGGAGAGTGGTGTTTCTTTACTATCGACGCTGACAAAAATTAAAGAGCAGTTCTGTTTCAGTATTATAAAACTCCACTAATTGAATACCGTCCAGAAATCTGCTGGTTCAATTTCTCCATCCCATCTGCTCCCCTCTCCCTGGCTATATTTGTTAATATTTCTTCAAGCAGCATGCTGTACTGCCCTCACTGTGCTGGAGAAAAGGGCATAGATTGATCATTTTTGCGGGATGGGGAAATGTTTATTTTGGGCGGCAGAGCAGTGCATTTACTTGCTTCCTGTCCAGAGTCAGAGACAACATTTCTTCAAGAAGAAGGCCCCCCCAAAAGAGATGACGGATGTTGTTTTGGTATTCGACGGTAGGGGTGGGGTGGGGAACGCCGGCAGTGTCAGGAGAGCCGTGTGCCCGTTTATCTGTCTTTCCACTTTGGCACGTGAAAGCTCCCCGCTCAGCACGCCAGGTGTCAAATCTATCATTTCGTATGTCAGCAACCATTATTCCCTCTTTTGTCACCAGTTTGGACCAAAGGATGAAAAATTGCTGTCTTACTCAGACAAAATTATTGCTGGGGGAAAGAAAAAGGGCAGCTTGAGTGTAGAGGAGTGGGCCAAGGTGAAACACAGGGAACCTCTCCTCAGATTAGGTCTGGGTTAAGAGAATATTGATCTGTGTGCTAAAAACTGTTGATCTCTCAGAGCAGAGGATGACAAATGGCGGCAAACAACCCAACAAAAAAAACTGAGTGTCTCCAAGGACATTTGAGCTGCTCAGTGTTTTCCGTTAGTATTTGTTTGGTTTGTGGGTTTCTGCACTGGGGATTTCAACAAAAATAAGCAAATATTAAACAGAAATGAAGCAGCCACAAAAATGATACAGAGGAAAACCTAGGGGAAGACGACAAGCCCAGAAACTGGGCAAGGCACACATATTGAATAGCAGGAGCATTAAAAATATAAAGTACTGCTTGTCTAAACTCATGGGTTATGGTTTTTTTTTTGTATATTTAGTACTGGATTGTTACAAGTAGGAGAGAAGTGTTTCTGTCCAAAGTAGGTATCTTTAATTATGGCAGGTTAGGCATTAGAAAAAAATCAAACGACTTATAAAGTATGATGCTGACGTTTGTAAACCCACAAATGAAAGGAAATATAGAGGCTTGCATTCATTAAGCAAATGCAGTATGACAAGGCATAAATTCAAATTGTTTGGGGGTTTCAGTAATTTTTCCCAACTGTAGAAATTGAACTCCAAGTATGGAGAAGGACTAGAAGGGCATAACATACCAACTACTTGTTTACATTCAGAAAGAAGGTAGGATTGTGGCTGAGGGCAGGGACACTGACTTGGACACACTGGTTTGGATTCCATCTCATCAATCCCTTATATATGATTCTGAGCGAGATTTTTAACCTTTGTAATCCTCAGTATCCGCCTCTGTAAAAATATGGGAATAATACTCCTCTATCTCATAGTATTGGTGTGAGGATTAAAAAAATTAGTATATGTAAATCATTTAGAGCATGTTGGGACAAAGTAAGCATGGAATAAATATTATCATTATTTATTTCTTCATAAATTTATGAATTTTCATTAGAAAACCCCTTCTCTCAGTTCCTTCATGACATCGAGCTCTGAGCCTTAGCATATGCTGTTCCTCATGTGTGAAACATGCTCACCCATCCCCCAACCCTCCTGTCCACTTGGCCAACTCCTTCACGTTGTTCCATTTACAACTCAGCTTTACATCCATGGAGAATCACAATATTAGAAAATCTTCCTTATTCCCTCTCATGGCTCCCTACTCTGTTCTCTAATTATCAGTTTACTCCAGTTTCTTCTATACTCATAGACAAATCTACTCATTTAATGAATTACATTAGAGTTACTTAATATCTTCTTATTAGCCAGTATCTTACCATAGATCTTAGCTGGACAGAAGGGCTACCATGTGAGGGTCATGTCTGTTTTATTCTGTTCACAACGAACACTCAGCCCCTAGACCAGTGCCTGGCCTGCCTGGAGAAGATGCACAGTAAATATGTTAATTGAGCGAGCCAACAGATGAATGAATGCATGCATGAATGAATGAATGAAAGACTCCCTCAGTACTCCTGTGCAAGCTAGTATCCTGTTTGAGAACAGATCCAGGAGTCAGGGGACAAGGGTCCTTGCTTTTGCTCTGTGACTTTGAGAAAGTCACCATGTCCCCAACTTCCAGGCTCCTGGAATACACAAGGATGGCATCATGCTGGAAGATCTCAGATCTCAGAGGGCCTTCTCAGCCTGATCCTCTAGAACTCTGACAGCTATTCACAACTTCTTGTCCCAAACATTTTAGATTTTTAACATAGGTGCAAAGTGTGTTAAGACATAATAACAATCGGTACCGACAAAGTAAAGTTTGCCCTTACATATGACATGGCCATCTATCACTGCAGAGCAGGTAGAACACCTAACACGAAAATATCTGTTGAAATATATTATCCAAAAATTATTTGTGGAATGAATGAAAGAACGAAAGAACTGCATTACAGCTCAGTGAATAAATCATTATTTAAGGAGGAGTCGTCCAAGACTGAGTCTCCGTTAATGCCGATTTTAATAGCCCCGTGTGAACTCTCATACTGAATGTATGCAAATTAGCTACTTTCCTCGGATTAAAACAACATGTCTCCATTCTCTTTCACCAGCAAAAGTTTGATCAGGTTAAATAAACGACCACAGTTCAAAACTTCAGAAGAAGAAAAAGATGTTGCTTTTATTTCTTACACTCACAAATATAATTTTGACTATTTGTTTCTCTGAAATTAAACCAAAATTAAATACCTTGACACCAAATGGTAATCAAAACCATGAATGCATGTTTGAGCAAGTTGTTCCGTCTTATTCAGTAAGAGACTATTTTGTTTTAGATGTTTTCAAGAAATGAAAAAGTTTTAGATATTTTAAAGCGCAGTAAATAGAGTAAAAGCATTTTCAATAGTAAGTAAAAATTTAATGCACAATGTAAAATAAAACCTTCACAGAAATGAATTTTCATATTTTAATGTACTGCATGCTTATAAATTAATTGCTCCAAAGAGAAAATGCTAATATTAACTAACAGTGTAATTTTAAAAGCACAGGGTTTATAGTTAGGAAGATTTATGTTCCAGTCTCAGTGGTGGATTTCTGTTTTGTGGTCTTTGGGTGTTTTTCAGCAAGCATCTTAGTCTCTCTGCCTAATTTACTCATCTATAAAACTCACAATTCTAACAGAATGGATTGTTTTGAGAATTAAATTAAGTAGTATATATTAAGTGCCTACCTACCTAGTTAGCATGTAATAAAAGATACATCATAGATTTTTATGGTAATTAACTATACGTATTTCAGTATTTGTCAGAAATTTTATAATGCAATTCGAGCATGCTAAGCAATTCGGAGATTCAAGACTTTTTTACCCAAGAACACATTTTCATCATATTTATTGCAAAATCTAAAGTATTGTCTATGGTAACATTTTTTCTTCATTAAGAAGATATCCAAGGTAATGCAAATGAAAATCTGAAACCTCATAAATGCATAAACATGGAACTTGCAAAGTTCTTTCGTACTAATAAGAAATGTTTGCTCTTAATCTACTTGAGAATTCGGTGTCTAACACATTGTCAGGATACCGTAAGAGTTATTAATAATAACTCCACATATTAAAATTATTAGCTCTAAAGTTAAATTCTAAAACAAAATTGCCTAATTTCACATGGGCCTAAAATTATTCTTCAGTGTGAAAGGAATAAGAATTTATAGATTGGCTGTAAGTTAGAAACCTGTCCTCTGCCATTGATGCAAGCATCTTCCTTCAAGATAGCATAAAATATACTTGTCTGTTCAGATCACTTTTTCTTAATCTCTCTTGGTCACTCTTACTATTATTCTGATTCTCTCTCATTCGCTCT
Source organism: Diceros bicornis minor (assembly GCF_020826845.1). Lineage (NCBI taxonomy): Eukaryota > Metazoa > Chordata > Mammalia > Perissodactyla > Rhinocerotidae > Diceros > Diceros bicornis. Next base: position 9,345,808 of record NC_080779.1, on the reverse strand, counting down.
TTTCCTCCTTCATTTCTTCCTATCTTCCTCAAACAAATTCTTACCTTAGTCCAAAAAGATATTGGAAAGCGTCCCAGCAGGAAAAAGATGATACAATCAAATGAGGATATTTGGGGAGTTTGATAAAAAGAGTGTCTACAAAAGCAGGAGCAAGGTGAAAGGAAACCATAAGACTGAGGGCAATGCCCTGGACTGCAACAGGAGACATCCTTACTCCTAAACCCGAAGGGGCCAAAGTGGGGAGTTGGAAAGGAGGGTTATGGGGAGGTGGGGTGGGCGGCACTTGAAACAGAGAAGCCCATGTGGAGAGGACTGCCTTATGTGAACTGAGACCTTCAGCAAGGCATGAGGCATGCCCAAGGAATCCCGTTACAGAGAAAGAATGGAAGAAGAAATAGCCAGACCCCTTCTGTCTCCTGCTATAGCGTCTCATTGTCAGGGCCCAGCTGTAAGCCAGAAGACAAGGGCCTCTTTCTCAGTTCATACAGGTCAGCCTCTGTGGATACAGAGCAGGTGGAAAAGGACAGAGAGGGAACATGAAGGGGTAAGTAGAAGTCATCCAGCCAGTGGTTTTAATAACACACACACACACTATCACACCATAAAATAAATTTAAAATAAGTGTGAAAAGTGAGTCAGTATTCTAGGACTGGGGCAGGAAACATATAAGATAAACCTGGAGCAACTTATAGTTCCAGAAAGCAAGAAAGTGCTCAAAACAACAAAAATAACGTCAAAAACCCACAATGGTGGGAATATATCAAAGGAACACGGGTGCCAACCGAAAAAACTCCCAAGACCAAAGCTGGAAAAATTTGAGCAACAAAATAAAGTGTTATTGGGTTATAACCCAAAGTAGAAAATAAATATTGAGTCCATACTGATATTAAAAAATGATTGAATAAATAGTAAATAAATAAATATGGGAGAAGAGGCAAATTTTCCCTGTAGAAGAATCCCATATAATTTAGTAGATTCTCCTCCCTCAAAAAACTGGAGCATAACTCCCCACTCCTTAAGTGTGGATGTACATGGTGACTTCCTTCCAAAGAGAACAGTGTGGAAAGTGGGGTGTGGGGGAGAGAGAGAAAAGTAACTTAATAGTTGAGAAATCTGAAACCCTGGCCAGGTGACCAAGGTCAGCATTAACAGTGATAAGTCAGGTTGATAGTGTGTACCCTTCATATGCTGTGATGAGAATGGCCCTTTACCTTGTGGTCTTCCTCCCCAAAACCCATAACTCCAGTCGAATCACGAAAAAAACATGGAACAAATCCCAATTGAAAGAAATTCTACAAAATAACTGACCAGTATCCACCAAAACTGTCGTAAAAAGGGAAAGTCTGAGAAACTGTCACACCTAAGAGAAGCCTAAGGAGACATTACAACTAAATAAAATGTGGTATCCTGGATGGGATCCTCGGACAGAAAAGAGCATAAGGTGGAAACTAATTAAATGGAAATAAAATCTCAACTGTTCTTAACAGTAATGTATCAATGTAGGCTCATTAAATGTAACAAGTGTCCCCACTAATCCAAGATGTTAATAATGGAAGACACCGAGTGTGGGGTATACGGGAACTCTCTGTACTATCCTTGCAATTTTTCTGTAAATCTAAAACTGTCCTAAAAAATAAAGTTAAAAAAAGTGAGTCAGTGAAAATAAAGGTAAGAAAGTAAGACAGACAAATCCAAGAGTGAGGCCGACGGCTGCAGTGAGTGCCAGAATAAAGTTAGTGAGCTTTGCTGTTAGATCTGTTCATTCTCAGTTTGGGAAACTGTAGTCCCTCCATTACTAATCACAAATGCCGTTACCCTAGCTGCTCTATAAATAATCAGGACTTTGAGTACACTCGTATCCTACAAGTGGGAATTTGGAAGCATTAGCTAAAAATTCTAACCTCACAGTCACATTTTAGCTGCATGCCCAGCTCCTCACACGCCCACAGAAACGTAACACTTACACAAAATTGCGTGCTGAACCAGCGGCACAGACTCACCAAAAGCTCTACCAGCCTTTGTGAAAAGGAGAAGCAAGAACCAAGGGTCTTCTGCCACAATCAACGCCACGACTCTGGCTAAATTTTTCAGCTTCTTTTCATCTCGTTTTTCACCTGTAAAAATATAGGGCAAGATTAACTTGTACCCTTTCTACCTCTAAATTTCTGTTTCCAAAAGTAGCTGAGTGATTGATTAGAGTGAGAGAAGCTCTTTCTCAAAGCTCCTTTTCAGCAATTAAGAAACAAAAATACAAGGTCAATATCTTACTAACACCCCATTGCTTCAGGACTAAAAGCCTATAATGGCTCCATGAGGACAGCTCCATCTGTGTTCTCCAAGATTCCAGTGCACACATTCTGAAAGCGCACTTGCAAGATGTTTGCATTGAATCTCTGGCCAGAAAATTGAACTAATCAAGGGCCTAACCTTTGTATAAATTGCTTTTGTGTTAGGCTTCCAGATTCACAGCTTCAGGTTTTCCTAAGCCAGCTAGTTCCAGAGAATAACAAAAAAGTTAATTTTCACTTTTAGCCCATATCCAAATGTCTTAAAAGGATTTAAAAGAAAGACCATATCTCTTTTTCTCCCTCCACCAAACTGACCTTTGAAAGTCTTCACTACACTTTCATGATCTTGAATCTAAAAAAGATGATTATACATAAGTCCCTTCAGACCTCCGGGCCTCAGCTTTCCTTATCTGTAAAATAAAGGGGTTGAGTTAGATAATCTGTGGGAATACTTAAAAGGTCACTAGACCAATTACCTCTTTGATCATTCCCTGTATAAGATCCCTAGTAATGAATGCCTCCTATTTCTAAAATTCAAAGATGTAGTAATTGATTTAATTATTATATTTTGTGGGTTAAATGTTTACATGTGGCTAATAAAATGTCTAAACACATAAAAATGAAGCTACATTCATGATTTCAAAAATTTATCTGTATCTTTTCCACCACAGGAAATTTCATCATAGTGCTATGGTCTGAACGTTTGTGTCCCCTGAAATTCATATGTTGGAATCCCAACCCCTAGAGATGATAGTATGAGTGCTTAAGTCATAAGGGTGGAGCCCTCATGAATGGGGTCAGTGCCTTGTAGAAGAGACTCCAGAGAGTTCCCTAGCTCCTTCCACCACATGAGGACACAGTGAGAACATGCGAGCCGTGAAAGAGGAAGAGTGCTCTCACCCATGGAAGGCAACCATGCTGGCACCTTGATCTTGGGCTTCCAGCCTCCAGAACTGTGAGAAATAAATTTCTGTTGTTTACGAACTACCCAGTCTGTGGTATTTTGTAATAGCAGACCAAACGAACTAAGACACATAGCCTCTTTTCACTATTTTAGTACCAACAAACTTTTACCTCAGTTATGGCACTGAAATTAATTAGGGCTCTTAAACAGTGGTTCCAAAAATTGGAAATTATGGAAGCTTTCAGAATCTGATGAAAGCTATGAAGCATTTTCTCAGAAATAATACACTTATGTGTAAATGCACATTTATAAACACACATGTTCACACACACACACATACACACACATGAAAAATAAGTTCATGGATCTATCTCCCCAAGGTTCGTCCCTATTTCCACAGTACATGTGGATGTCAGTTTAAGAAATGCTGACCTAAAGACTGATACCTGTTGAACCAAGAAAGTATTAGAATATGGTTATCCCCCCATCCAATTGAAAGACTCTTAAGAGATTCAGGCTATGCACCAATTATTCTAAAAAGTTTATTAATTAGATATCAAAAACACATGGAAAACAAGAGATACAGAACAATACATATAATATACATGAGACATTTAAGTTATTTTTAGGCACCCAGGTAACATAATATTATACCTGTTTATGGACATATATTTATATGTATATATGTATGTGTATGCTTTGAAGTATACAAAATATACCAGAGGGAGCAACACCAAACTCGTAATAGTGGTTACCCTTAACGAGGGAGAGAGAGAACGAATTAAAGCAACTATTTAGAATTAAGCTAACTATTAAGGTAGAATTAAGGTCCCTATTTTGTTATTTATAATCCTGATTTCTGTACAAGAAGACAGCAGAAACTTGACACACTGTTAACAGTTGTTAATCCTGGAAGGTTGGCATATGGGTACAGTCTGATCATTCTTTGTACTTTTTTGAGACTTCATTTAAATCTCCCGCATAGTACCCAATGCCCAGTGTGGCACAGCAGCATACGGCCATTCTCAGGACCAATTCTCTGCTCTGGTCACAGGAGAATGTTGGCAAATTGAGAGAAAGGGCCTGTAGGCTGGTTGTATGGGGCAGGAGATGGCTAACATGAGTGGGCAGCAGTATGGGCATCAGAGCGTGCAGGGAGAGGACAGCTCATATTAGGCATGTAAGAAGAGGTCCATGCACCATAATTTGGGAGAACGAAGAGCATTCATTTATATACCACCTCTTCATGTTGTTTGCTCTCTCCAACCCCAGCCCCAAACCATCTGCCAGTGCCCTTTGCCATCTTCCTGATATAAGGCAATACTGTCTCGACCCAGATGCTATTTGAGTTTAGATAACATTCTCTCAAAATAATTGTCTACTTAAAAATTAGCTCTTTGAAATGACAGTGTGTAGTGTATTTTCATGCTTTATAAACTTAAATTCTCAATTATATTAAACTTAAAAGTACTGAAATTTTAATTTCTGAATAAAATAAAATTCCAAATAAATTTTAATTTTAATTTTAAATTAGTAAAGAAGTATTATTAACAATCCAAATTCTTCTAAGTTCATCAGTGGCATAAATCTTTTGCCTGATAAGCCATTTACCCTAAAATAAGTTATGAATAAATATTTTTATAATGAAAGAGTGAGTGAATTTAAACATTGATGATTGTTATATAACATATACTTTTAAATCAGCTTTTGTTGTTGATTAAGAATTTAAATGACAAATTGCATGAGACTAATCTCATTAAAAAAATGCATATTGAGTACTTACCATGTAGCAATTACTGGGTTAGCTGCTGGAATAGAATTAGCCAACCTGAAGACATATACAAAATGATTTTTTTCAGTAAGGCTATGGTTGAAAATAAACCTAACTCTCTCTTCTAGAGTTGTATCAGATCTGATTTAAAATATACTGTTTTAAGATGAATTATAAACTGTCAGCATTCATGGTTATAAAAAGAGATTTCCAGATATTTCTAATGACTTGGAATTTGTGTTTAATCTAACAAACCCCACTGACTATTGAATTTGTGTGTCTGTGAATACAAAGATTTATTGTCCCTGGAGGTAATTATTGACCTCAACATCTTTTCAGTCAATATTTACCTCTCAAGCCAATAAATCTTGATATAACCTCATGAAAGTCAATATCTGTTTAATAGTACACATGGAAATCTGTAATAGTTTGATTACAGGCTTCAATGTCATACTGGCTAGTGCACCTCTATACGTCTAAGAGACATTGAATCGTTTCTTCTTTTCAGCATAGAACACCTCTGATTGCTGTGATTCACTTGTTCTCCATCTAACATTGGACTGGAAATATTTATATCATTCTTTAATTCTCTTTTGCATAAAGTCTTGCCTCTAAAAGTAACTTGTAAGCCCCTGTGAAGCCTAGGACTAATTTAATGCTTTTGTGGTTTCACTCTGCTCCTAGCACGGCTCTTCATCATTACAAATAAAACAGCTTCTGCGGATGGACAAGTCTTCCAACACCTGATCCCTCAGAGCTGACTAAGTCAGTCATCGCTCTTCCAGTGTGCACATCTGGAGATATCTTCCAGACCCAGGAAAGAGTCAGTGCTATCAGACGCCAAGACAGCAGAAATGAGTGTTTAATAATGAATATGGTGTCCCTCATTCTAGAAAGTCAGAAAGTTGAGGCATCTAGGGTGATGAAGAGCTCAGTGTCACACTGTAACTTTTGATAATATAGGGTTAGTTTACAAGGCACACTAGTTGCTTGATGCCCAATAAATATTTGTTGACCAGGTCTGCAAAGAGGAAAGTACTAAAATCACTTTTGTTTTTTCATGGGCAGGTTCTGATATATTAAAAATGCAATGCAAAGAACAATTAGGCTACTTCATAGAGTGCTTTATGTTGATTAAGCAAAAATGTAGGCCAATTATAAGGTTGGATCAAACGGCCTACATTTTCAGTGGCTGCAGACATCCTCAGGATGGTTTCCACACTATCTTAGAGTTTCAACAGCACCGTTGGGCTTCTGATGGCCTGAGATGAGAAGCTCCACCAGGTTTCAGAGCCTCAGCTTGATTTCCATGTTATTATCTATTTCTTTGCAAACCTGCCTGCAGTGGAAATGGTTAGCAACCCAAATGCATCTTCAGCCTATAGTATCTTGCACATCACCCAGCAGCATGCAGTCCAGGCCTGCTGGAGCAGTAAACATCAGGGGCATTCATGTGGACAGGATCTGTAGCAAGTGGGGTTCCTCATTGCCCATTCACGCAAGGACAGCCCCTGAGATCTAGCAGAACTAATGTCATTGCTGAAGAAGGTACTTGACTCTTGGACTGTTCAGCTTTTATGATGCATGATTAGGAAAGTGCCAGCCCCTCTTCTGATATGACCAAGGGCTAGGATACAAAAGTAATATGGCATGACAGACCCTTGGCGCCTGCTCTATCCTGCCAGCTCAATGGCTTGATCAGGGGTAGCATTAACTCCTCCTCTGGCATTGGGTGTAGGTGTTGGGTGTAAGAGAGAAGAACTGGAGTCCCAGCGTTGCCATAAGTACTGGACTGGAGCCAGTTTGCATGGAGATTTGCAAGAGGCCAACGTTTTTCTGAGCTCTATCTTAAGTAAGACACCTTTTACTCCTCTGTCTATGCTGCAAATACAAAGGATGCCCCTAAGCATAGTATCCCACCCTATTGACAACCTTTACTGTTTAAACCTCTAAGTGTATGAGGCCACTTACTGACATAGCCATGGAGGACACTAAAGCATGGTTAGAAATGGCTGGGTGACTGCACCTGGCAAACAGGAGACGGTCATTTGGAAGAACAAACTGGGAGATACACATCATCCCAGAAGTGTCACAAGGTCAACGTCTGTGACTTTTATGGAAATACTACTTCCATATCTTTTCCAGTGGCTTGAGAATGTCTGTCATCCTGAAGAAAAGAAAAACCTTCATGCACAGTTCACTTAAGACCCAGCCAGGAGACAGTAATGTCTGCAGGTTGGTGTCCACCCAGCTTTTGACACAGGGTGCAGTCCAGGTATCCCAACTGCTAGAGGAGGTCAGAGCTGCGGGGAAAAAAGAGTCTCTGCAACTGTGTTAATCCAAACCATTTCCCACTCCTGACTCTGGCGTCACCAAGAGATGGAAGAGAGAGAGGGGAAGCCATAGGTATATTCAGGGCTTCTTCAATTGTAGGCAAGTGGTCCAGCCAGTACATCAGTTTGAGACAAGCACTGAGTTGGTGCAATTTGTCTTGATTTGGCTGTTCCGGCGTTCAATTTCTGTTTCACTATGTCAGCATTAAAGGCCATTGTATCCCACGTGACATAGTCTAGTGTTGTACCGTCTGAGCAGGGAAGGTCCATTATCTGACTGAATTATGTCTGAGTACCCTAATTCTTGACTATGATCAGAGACATCTGCAGTTAGACGGCAAATGCCTCTGCCATGATTCTGAAGTCTGCCCTGAGGATTCTGGTGTTTCCGGAAGGTGGTCAGATAACAAAACCCAGGGATCATCCCTCTGAGCTGATGCTTTACTACTATCTGAATCTCCTAAGGACAGAGTATAGTTCTGGGGTTCTCATCTCTGCCATCCTGATGGTAGGCACTCTCCCTAACATCCTCTCAATCTCCAGTCTGATTGAACTAACATATCAAAGAGGGCCACTAATATAGCTCATTTTTTTGCTCAACTCCATCAAGAGTACTGGCTTAGTCTTCCCCTGACTGGCGTCTTACCCTTCCAGAGTAACTCCCTTAAAGATCTTTAATAGCTACCAAAGAATTCTGCTTGGTGCTCAGGACTTTGTGAGGCTTGTTCTCAAGAGCAATGTGTGACCAGCTATGCCAAGGCCCACAGATCTGCCTCAATGGACTTTTCCCACCTCCAAGATAGGTCTTTAATCTCTAGTTCACTGATTTGCTTCCAAATGGACATGGTCAGTGCCTGGCCTGGTAGCTAGCTCACAGCACTACCGCCATGCAATCAGGGCAAATGGCTGGATGGCACCACTCCAGATTTCCCAGAGTGGTGTGTGTTGGGCAAAGTTCATGGAGTAAGACCAGTAGCAGCTAGACAGGTCACTAGGGCCCATTCATTCTAGACCAATCCCCAGAATCTATCAGGGCCAGACTTTGGGCTGTGAGAGTGGTAAGCCACACAGCTCCTCCCATGGTGTGTTGGTGCAGCTGGAGTCCAAGCCTGGTGGTGGACCAGAATTCATTGCTTCAAGGCCTGGGCCATAGTTAGTTTCCATGGAGATTTGCAGGAGACCAACTTCTTCAAAGACCTTACCGCAAGGGATAATTCTTGGATACCTCTCCTATTGGTTCTGAAATATTACTGGCACATCTGGGAATGGCTCCAAATTCTGCTTTGTGTAACAATTTGACAATTTAAGTGAGTACTGTTGATATTTTAGAGACAGAACTTAAAATAGTCCATATAAAAAAATTTATTGTTAGTGCCATAGAGTCAATTCCGACTCCTAGCAACCCTGTGCACAGCAGAGCAGAACTCTGCCTGGTCTTTTTGCAGCATCCTCTCACCTTCTGGCACTATATCAGACAATACTCTTCATAGGGTTTTCGTGGCCAATTTTTTTGAAAGTGGGTAACGAGGTCCTTCTTCCTAGTCTGTTTTAGTCTGGAAGCTCTGCTGAAAACTGTCCACCATGGGTGACCCTGCTGGTATTTGAAATCCTGTTGGCACAGCTTTCAGCATTACAGCAACACACAGCCGCCACAGTGTGACAACAGACAGACAGGTGGTGTGGTCCCCTGACTGGGAAACAAACCTGAGTCACAGAGAGAGAACACGGAATCTTAACCACTAGACCACCAGAGCTGGCTTATAAAAAATAATGCCCTCAAATTAATTCGTGCATTTGTTCTTTAATTCATTCTTTCATTCAAATACTTATTGAATAGTAACTACTGGGTCCAATACATTGGTCACATAAAAATATATAAATACAACTTCTGACCTCCAGTGTTTTACCATGTATATTGAGTGAGAAAACAAAGATGCTAGTGTGACCAGATAAATCAGTGGATTTAATGACGAATCAAAGTTATAAAAATATGAGATGTTACAAGGTGGGGCTGACTTAAGTGTCTAACGAGCGTTGAGGTATCGAAATTTGTTCACCACCTCCAATGCTCCAAATACCAACACCTCAGTGTAAGCTACTCAAAGGTCTCTTACTTGGCTACCCATATCAGGCCCCACCCTGATTCATTCTCCACAAACTCCAACTAACAAAATCTTTTTAGATGGCAAATCGGCTCATGTCAACCATCCACACCTAACCCCACCTCAATTTAAATACTTCCACGACTGCCATTATTTTGGATAGATGTCCCATCCACCTCTCCAGCAACATCTCACACCATACCTTCTTCCCCTTTTCTTCTTGTCATGCCCTCTTTGTTACAGTTAATGAACCTACATTGATATATCATAATCACCTGAAGTCCATAGTTTATCTTCCTGTTCTCTGGGTTGTACTTTCTATGGGTTTATGGTATCACACGTGATACGCAGCAATGGGCTCGCTCTGCTAGCTGCGATCTGAGCCAATTAATCATAATGAGTTGGAGATTGAGAAACAAAGTTTAATTAGATTATCCAGCAAATCGGAGGACAGGTGACTAACGTCTTAAAGACCCATCTTCAAAGATTACAGAATTTTGAAGTAGTTATAGGAAAAATGGGCAGTAAGGAGGGGGTTCAGAAATGTACATGGGGGACTCCAAGATCTCTCACTGTTCTTTTCTTCTGTTGACTATGATGAATATTCTACAGGTGCTCTTTCTTCCTGGAGGCCTTCTTATTTCCTGGGAAAATTCATTAAAATTGTTAAGAACAAAGCTATCAGAGGACCTCAGCAGGGGTAGGTTCACAGGATCAGGGCCAGAAAATCATGCGAGTGTGCAGCAATTTATAATGATCACGTGCTAGAAAGCTTTCAACTAAGAAAGAGTTATTTAGTATAACAAGATAGCCTCACTTATGTTCACTTACATACAGAGTATTTTCACTGCCCTAAAAATCCTCTGTGCTCCACCTACTCACCTCTTCCCCCTGACCTCTGGCAGGGGGAATGTTTCTGTAGGTTTGCCTTTTCCATAATGTCATATAGTTGGAATCATATAGTATGTTCTTTTCAGATTGGCTCTTTCACACAGTAATATTTACTTAAGTTTCCTCTATATCTTTTCATGCCTTGATAACTCATTTCTTTAGCACTGAATAAGATTCCATCATCTAGATGTATCACAGTTTATTTATCCATTCACCTACTGAAGGACATCTTGGTTGCTTCCAAGTTTTCGCAATTATGAATAAAGTTTCTATAAACATCCATGTGCAGATTTTTGTGTGGACATAAGTTTTTGACTCATTTGGGTAAATACCAAGGAACGTGATTGCCGGACCGTATGGTAAGAGTATGTTTAGTTTTGTAAGAAATCGCCAAACTGTCTTCCCAAGTGGCTGTACCATTTTGCATTCCCACCAGCAAAAATGAGAGTTCCTATTGTTCCAACATCCTCACCACCATTTAGTGTTGTCAGTGTTCTAGACTTTAGCCGTTCTAATAGGTGTGTAGTGGTATCTCATTGTTGTTTTAATTTGCATTTCCTGGATGGTATGATGTGGATTATCTTCTCATATGCTTATTTGCCATCTGTGTATGTTCTTTGGTGCAGTGTCTGTTAAGGTCTTTAGCCCATTTTTTAAATCAAGTTGTTTATCTTCTTAGTGTTGAATTTGAAGAGTTTTTTGTATATTTTGGGTAACAGTCCTTTATCAGATAGGTACTTTACAAATATTTTCTCTCAGTTTGTGGCTTGTCTTCTCATTGTCTTGACACTGTCTTTCACATAAGAGAAATTTTAATTTTAATGAAATCCACTTTACTAATTATTTCTTTCATGGATAGTGTCTTTGGTATTATAACTAAACATTGTTGGGACCAGCCCAGTAGTGCAGTGGTTAAGTTCACACACTCTGCTTCACTGGCTTAGGGTTCGCGGTTTGGATCCTGGGCACGGACCTACGCACTGCTTATCAAGCCATGCTGTGGTGGCGTCCCATATACAAAATAGAGGAAGATGGGCACAGATGTTAGCTCAGAGCCAATCTTCCTCACCAAATAAATAAGTAAACAATCATTACCATAGCCAAGGTCATCTAGACTTTCTCCTGTTATCTTCTAGTAATTTTTAGTTTTACATTTAACATTTAGCTCTGTGATCAATTTTGAGTTAATTTTTGTGAAGAGTGTAAGGTATTTGTCTAGATTTATTTATTTTTTTTGGCATGTGCCTATTTCTGTTTTTGTCCATTCCTTTATCCCCAGCACTAAGAACTATGCATGGCATGTACTGGGCACTCAGGGGTTGACAATCTGAAGAGATCATTGTAGGCTGGAGTGTCACAGGAGACTTCTAGGAATTGAAAGTGTTTTGGGGACCTTGAGGGAGACAGATTTTGATTGGCGGGGATGAGTGAGGAGATCATTCTACAAGGGGAGAACTTTTTGAACAAAGGAAAAGAAGCCTGTAGAAGCATGACACTTTTAGGAGATAATGCAAGATTCACATTGGAAATGAATGGATGGAAGGTTGAAAAGATCACTATAGCATGTTGTATTTTCCAGAGATACGCACAAAGGTATCTTCCATACCCTATGCTCTTCTGTAGTGTCTGCTGTGGTTCTCTTATGATGCTCCCACCATTGGGGGCAGATAGCCTGTCTCAAGGAACTGTATTCAAGGACTTCTACCTGGGGAGCTTCATATTCACCTGGACCTGATCTAGCTGATGAGATCCTGGCCTTTAAGCTGGAGTTGTAATGATATGTGACTTTGGGGAGGTTCAGGAGGGGTTTGTGCATTTTAAATGTGTATGAATTATGGTGGAACTGTGGCAGATGGTATTCCCTGAAAATGGCAGCATCAATATGTCCCATCCCACAATGCAATATAGACACTCTTACTATAAAGAATGGAGTCTATGTCCCTTCCCATAGGACTTGAGTGGACCTTTGATAACTGCCTTGACCAATAAAGTACAGTAAAGCTGAAGTCATGAGACTTCTGAGGCTGGTTCATAAAAGTTCATGCTACTTTTGTCTGTATTTCTTGAAACACTTGCTGTCTATATAATCCCTCTCACAACACTCCATCTTTGAATCCAGTTACCTTGCTAAGAAAAAGCCCATGCCAAATGGAGAAGCCACATGGAAATGCTAGTCAACACTCCCAGATGAGCCCAGACTTCAGTTCATTCCCGTCTCGGTACCAGACACATGAGTGAACAAGCCTCCAGAAGACTCTAGCCACAGACATTTGAATCTTCCCAGCTGAGGCTCCAGACATCCAAAATGGCAGAGACAAGGCATTGCTGCTATGCCGAGTATGAATTCCTGCCCCACAGTTTCCCTGACTATGATGAAGGAATAGCTGTTTTATGCCACTAAGTTTGGGGTAGATTTTATGCAGCACTGAACAACGGGAACAATAAAACCAAACTGTGGAAGCCTTGCATACCAGACTGAGGAATGTAAATTTCATCCTGCAGGTCAATGATTTTCTAACTCTGGTCCACAAAGACCCCTCAGTGGCCTCAATGGAGTGCAGGGTTGAGAAGGGAAGACAGAGCACACGCTGTGCACAGCCATCTACTTCTACCACATTCATCTGCTTTATATACTGAGCTTTCAAGTAAGTCTTTGCTTAAGGGCCATGATATCAAAAATAATAGAATTTAGGTATTTTTTCTGCCTATAAATCAACAGCTATGGCTCTATAAAGTCATGTTTCCGAGACAGAATGACTTCTCACGGATGCTGTGCTGGCGCAGTGGTTCAAAGCTCCCCCAGGTGTGGGCTGCGCAGGCACCTGCGCGTTCTCCACTGTGAGACCTGATTTCGGTTATGGGTCGTTATAGTAATATCTTACCTCTCACTGCTCTCCAAGCTCATGGTGAGGCCTATGTTACCCTAACTGACTGCACCTCTCCCCTGATGCTAATTTCTCTCAAACTTGCCTGTAATATGCATCGTGCTGCTCAAGTTAGGTCTCGGGAACACCCTGAAACAGAATCACCTGTTAACAACAAGTTTTGAGGGGCCTTTCCATACGTCTACCTATGGAATCAGAATCTTTGGGGATTATAACAATTAGCAATTCATAATGTGAGAAATAGACTCTAGTCTTGATAGGAGTAGCTACAAAGTCACAATGTAAAAGTCTTAGATACAGGGAAGTCACTAATTGGGGCTGGCAGTATAGTCAGTCTACCATAGGGGTGAAGGTTAAAAACATGCATTTTTTAACATGCTCTCTAGAGCATAAGAGAATCTTTTACACATTTAAGCTTAAGAACCCCAGAATGTATAAAGAAAGAACCAGGCTCCAGAGCCTGTGTCTCATAAAGTCAACTCTATTAAGTGATATCAGTGCCACAAGAGCCATCGAGGGTTTCTGTGATGTGTTTCAGAAGAAGTAACCTGTTAGCTCATGCAGGCTGGTTTGGAACAGAAAAGTGAAAAAGGAGACCAGTTAGGTTATCTCAGTAACTCAGATGTGAGGCGACAAGGCCCTGGAAAATTAAGGTGTCAGCTAGGGTAGCTCCTTTCTGGGGTTTCTAGAGAAGGATACATTTCTTTGCCTTTTCTAGCTTCTAAAGGCAGCCTGCATCCCTTGGCTCATAGTCCCTTTCTCTTTTTTCAAAGCCAGCAGTATAATATCTCCAAATTTCCTGCGGACTCTGACTTTCCTGACTCCTTCTTTCCCTTATAAAGACTGTTGCGATTACATTGGGCCCACCTGGGCCCCTCTCTCTCCACCTCAAGATCCTTAGCTTAATCACACCTGAAAAGCCCCTTATGCCATGTAAGGTGACATGTCCACAGATTCAGCGAATTGGGATATAGATATCTTTGGGGGCCATTATTTTGTCTACTCCACCATCCCTTTCTCTTCTGAAGATCTTCTGAGGAACTGCTAGAATGAGGGGTGAGGAAGCTGGTGTACATATCCCTTGGTTTCCACTTCTAATTGGCTGAGGGTTGTCCTGGGGGCATTATACCTCAAGCACTTCCTGACTTCCCTGCCCATGGGCTGAGCAAGCTGCTGTGAGAAAGCCCTCAGGCAGAGAAGCAGCGAGACACGGGTGCTTAGGTGGGACACTATCCTCAAGGATGGCAACTGTACTCCTAAGTTGCAGTGTGGTCAGAGGTGGCCTAAGGGGTTATGAGGCAAAGCAATAGTAACATCTGCTAGAGGCTCCAACCACTTTTACTCCAAAGCACATAGCATGATGTTACCAGGCCCATCTATCCCTGGACTGACTATTCTGCCTCTTCTCATTCCCTTTATTGAAACCATATTTTCTAGTCAAGGACCAGCAGAAATTTTATCTTGCCTGTGAAGTGTTCTAAAGGCTAATAACCTTCTAGGAATTTTGTACTTCGTAGTCTTTGTGATGTGACACCACCTGTCTTTATTCTATAATAATATCTACTATTTTAACACCATCTTTGTGCCATAAGTAGGCAGCTAATTCCTTGGAAGCAGAACCCATATTTTTAAAAATAATTTCATTTCCACCTAGAGGAGTGGTGTTCAGTGGATGGTTGGGGCACAAGTACCTGGAAAGCTAAGTCCTGTGCCAGCTCAGAAGTCACCTTAGTACTAGAGCACGTGTTTGCCCAAACAGTTATCAATGATTTTTCAACATTAAGTGGGTATTTGTGGTTGGTTTGGGAATGATGGAAGGGGTTTCACTTAGAGTCTTCCTTCACACTTTCTTCTCCATTTTTTTTCTAGTACATAAACGTCAGATTTTACAGAAATAAAAAAGTCATAGGTTGGTAAACCAAAGATCACACATGATTTGACCACTGAGTATAATTGAATCTAAAATTCTGCCCAAAATTTAACCATTAGAGGGCACTACCTTAACCACTGAATCACTCAGGGCCCTTCCTACCCGGGAACACCATAACCTCAGCTGAGTTTTCATCCTTTAAGCTGTGTCCCTCTCCACATCAATGCGCCTGCCAGGGCAGCGGTGGCAAACCACAATGTTAGAGGCAGAGCAGGTCAGAGACCACAGCGGTGACTTCTCAGCCTAAACTACTTCTAAGAGGTAGAATGAACCCTTCATTTTAAAGAGGCAAATGAATGCAGTAACAAAGTGATGGGCTTTAGGAAACGCATCAACTGTATTTTAAGCTACGGATGGCACAATTTTGATGTCAGCAAGTTGGCTGCTTTTACTTAGAAAGACCTTATTATAATGATTTTACATCTAATTATCTATTTATTTTAAAAAATGCGCACTCATGATTTTATTGTTCATGGGAATTGCAGAGCAGCTACCCGGAGCTTCATCATTTAAATCTCATGCATATCGGTCTTTGTCTAATGATTTCAATAGTACTCAAATGAGTTTAAATGAGATACACATATAATTTCTAGAAGGTGAGGTTTATCATTTTACTTTCATATCAATTATTCTTATGTGCTTCATGTCAGCTATATACTAGAATGAAAGGTTATTTCAGGGAATAAGCAAAACTGATGGGATGATCTGGTATAAGTCCAGAGTGAAAATAAGCTAACATTCCACAGCCATTTCCATGGATTGTGTCCTTTGCTTCACTTCTCTTCCTATGTCAATTTCTCTGAAGAAGAAACAGATGGTATTCATTTATTCATTCACTAATATATTTCCACTCAAGAAACACTCATTAATGTCTTCCTTACCACTTTTGTATCACTGCCATTACATATGAACACACAAAAAATTGATATTAGCTACATCACTGCATTGAAAATTATCGCTAGAGCAAGGATATAGTAAGAAATATAATTATTAAATTATACTGTGTCTTATTCAATATGAGTTTCTGTCAGAATCTAACACTCTTATCTAACTGTGTTATGTCAGACTTAAGTCATAACCTATATACAACTGAACAGTCTTGTTGGTATTTGGGAATCACATTCAGATAACAATCACTTCAATCAAAAGCCACCTTTATGCTAGTTAGAGAGATGACCTCACTGTTGGGTTAAAATGCCTACTTTCATTTCTCCTATGAATCAGTCACTTTATCTGCTTTTGCTCTCACACTGCCAGTATATGCTTAACAATTATATATGCTAAAAAATTTATCTGGGGCTGGCCCAGTGGCCTAGTGGTTAAGTTCACATGCTCCACATCCGTGGCCCAAGGTTCACAGGTTCAGATCCCAGGAGCGGACCTACACAGTGCTCATCAAGCCATACTGTGGCCGTGTCCCATAACAAAATAGAAGAAGATTGGCATAGATGTTAGCTCAGGGCCAATATTCTCCCCCCAAAAAAAAAAATTATCTATGTTTTTTGATTTATAATGCATATTACTTATAATATTATTTTAGATACCATGTACAAGATATGAATTGTTTTTATGAAAATAAAAATAATACAAAATTTTAAATTACTGCAGAGACTGCTGGGAACATGGTGGCATAGGAGGACTCCGAACTCACCTCCTTCCACAGACACAACAAATTTACAACTACTCTTGGCAAAATTACCCCCGAGAACTGGAAACTGGATAAAAAGAACTCCCACAACAAGCCAGTTGCAAAAGTAGAAGAGACAGAAATTCCTTTCTGGAGAGGAAACAGCCACATTCTAGCCATGGCGCTTCACAGCTGGCAGCAATCTTAAGGTATGAAGCTTTCCCTAGAGGAATGGGAGAACTGAGGGGAAGAATGTCGCCATATTAAGCAGCTTTTGAACACAACACAACTGAGACAAGTGTAATAATATCTGGCTTTGCTGGCTATTAAATACAACTGGGAATACCCCTAGAAAATCTACCAAACATAAGGGAAAGAAAAGCTTGCTCTTAAAGGGTCCATGCATGAATTCATCCATTTCAGAAAGCAACCCGAAGTCAGCAGAAAGAAAGGTGCACAGTCTTTTGGTGAAAAGAGACTCACTTGATAGGCTCTGGGAGCATCTCAGTGAGAGGTGAGACCTCCCTAGAGACAGACATTGGCGGCAGCCATTATTGTGACCTACTACAGGCCTGCTGACATAGACGCTGGCAGATGCCATTGGAGTTCTTCCACTGGCCTGTTAGTGCAGGGGTCTACCCCACCCACTAGAGCACCAATTTAATCCAGCTCAGCCAGGGCAGGCAGCCCTTCCTAGGGACTGGCCCCACCCAACAGCAAGCCCTCGGGCAACTTGCATGCTCGCATAGGCAGGGTGTGTTGGACCTCTGAAGTGGGTTGAGTGGGACTGCTTCAGTGGGCAGGGCAGGCACATGGGGCAGGACAGTGTTGACTGTGTGTGTGGTCCTGTGGGCGGTGGGGCTTGTCAGCTGCAGTAGACTTGTGCTTCTCAAACAGCCACATAAGGGATCAGTCCCACCTTCCAACACCTGAAACAATTGTGTGCTGCCTCACCTGGGGCTGGCCCCACCAAGCTGCACTACCGAGACAGCTGACAACAGCCTTGCAGGCTAGAGGCCCACGGCAATTGTAAGCCCCTCAGCCTAGCAACCAGCCACACTGAGGGCTACTCATTTAACAGAAAAACCGCAGCAGGAATGTGCTACTAGACTTTGCAGCCAACTCTGCTGGCACTGCCCACACCTGATAAGGTGACTGAAGGAACTGCCAGCGTCTATGTCAGCAGGCCTGTAGTAGGTCACAATAATGGCTGTCGCCAATGTCTGTCTCTAGGGACAGCAGCTGCACTCAGCTGAGCATTACAACCAGCTGGCCAGGGGGACAGCCTAGCCTCCCCATGCATGTGCAGCAAGAGCAACTCTGCCACAAGAGAAGGACATGTGTAGACCACACAAAGGACACTCCTGGAATATTTGGAACTGGTGACAAGAGGGACGCACACTGCTGGGCCTCATAAGGCATCCCTTACATAAGGCCTCTTCTCCAATATTGGGAGAAATAGATAGTCTACATAATACATAGACTCAAGCACAGAGGAAGAGGCAAAATGAGGAGAAAAAGGAATATGTTCCAAACAAGGAACAGGACAAATCCTCAGAAAAAGAACTAAACTAAACAGAGATAAACAATCTACCTGATAAAGATTACAAACTAATAGTCATAAGGATGCTCACTGATCTTGGGAGAAGAATGGATAAATAGAGTGAGAACTTCAACAAAGGATTGGAAAATATAAAAAAGAACAAGTCAGAACTGAAGAATACAATAATGGAAATGAAAAATTCACTGGAGGGAATCAAAAGCAGAGTAGATGATACAGAAGAACAGATCAGCAAGCTGGATGAAAGAGTAGAGGACATCACCCAAGCTGAAGAGAAAAAAGAATTAAAAAGAATAAAGACAGTCTAAGGGATCTCTGGGACAACATCAAGCACACTAACATCCATGTTATAGGTGTCTCAGAAGGAGAAGAGAGAGACAAAGGGGCAGAGAATCTATTCAAAGAAATAATAGCTGAAAAATTCCCTAAACTAAGGAAGGAAACAGACATCCAGGTACAGGAAGCACAGAGAGCACCAAACAGGATGAACCGAAAGAGGCCCACACCAAGACACATGACAAATAAAATGTCAAAAGTTAAAGATAAAGAAAGAATCCTAAAAGCTGCAAGAGAAAGGCAAGAATTTACATACAAAGGAAACCCCATAAGGCTATCAGCTGACTTCTCAGCAGAAACCTTACAGGCTAAAAGGGAGTGGCATGGTATATTTAAAGTGCTGAAAGGAAAAAACCTAAAGCTAAGGATACTCTACCTGGCAAGGTTATCATTCAGAATGGAAGGAGAGATAAAGAGTTTTCCAGACAAGCAAAAACTAAAGGAGTTTATCACCAATAAACCAGTCATAGAAGAAATGCTAAAGGGACATATTTAAGTGGAAAAGACAAACCACAAAAAGGAATAATAAAATTATCAAAAAACAAAACAATAAAATCACTGGTAAAGGCAAATATACAGTAAATGTAGTAGATCAATCACCTATGAAGCTAATATGAAGACAAAAATACTAAAATTGTCTATTTCCATGATAAGAGGGTAACAGATACACATGCACAATAAAGAAGTTAAATATGATATCAAAAACATAAAATGTGGGAGGAGAGGAGTAAAAGAGTAGAGTTTTTAGCAAGAGGTCAAACTTAAGAGACTATCAACTTAATATAGATTGCTATATATGTAGGTTATTATATATGAACCTCATGTTAATCACAAACAAGAAATCAATAATAAATACACAAAAAATTTAAAAAACCCAAACATAATACTAAAGAAATCATCAAATCACAAGGGAAGAGAGCAAGAGAAGAAATGAACAGAGAAGAACTACTAAATCACCCAGAAGAAAAGTAACAAAGTGGCAATAAGTGCATACTTATCAATAGCTACTTTAAATGTCAATGGACTAAATGCTCCAATCAAAGGACACAGGATGGGGGCTAGCCTGGTGGCATAATGGTTAAGTTTGTGTGCCCTGCTTCAGCAGCCCGAGGTTCATGGGTTCAGATCCCAGGCATGCACCTACACACTGCTCATCAAGCCATGCTGTGGTGGCGACCCACATACAAAATAGAGGAAGATTGGCACAGATGTTAGCTCAGGCACAATCTTCCTCAAGCAAAAAGAGGAAGACTGGTAATAGATGTTAGCTCAGGGCCAATCTTCCCATCAAAAAAAAAAAAGATATGGGGTGGTTGATTGGATAAAAAAACAAGACCCATATATATGCTGTGTACCAGAGACACACTTCAGACCTAAAGACATTCACAAACTGAAAGTGAAGGGAAAGAAAAAGATACTCCATGCAAATGGCAATGAAAAGAAACCTGGGGTAGCAATACTTCCATCAGACAAAATAGACTTTGAAACAAAAACCGTAACAAGAGACAAAGAAGAACACTGCATAATGATAAAGGGAAAAATCCAACAAGAGGATATAACACTTATAAATGTCTATGCATCCAACATAGGAGCACCTAAATATATAAAGCAGTTATTACAGACATAAAAGGAGAAACAGTGACACAAAAATAGTAGGTGACTTTAACATTCCACTTACCAATAGATAGATTATCCAAACAGAAGATCAATAAGGAAACATTGACCTTAAATGACACATTAGACCAGATGGACTTAGTAAATATATACAGAACATTCCATCCCAAAACCACAGAATACACATTCTTTTTGAATGCACATGGAACATTCTCCAGCATAGATCACATATTAGGCCACAAAACAAGTCTCAATAAGTTTAAGAAGATTGAAATAATACCAAGCATCATTTCTGACCACAATGTTATGAAACTAGAAATCAACTACAGGAAGAAAAGTGGAAAAGCCACAAATATGTGGAGATTAAAGAAAATGCTGTGGAACAACCATTGGGTCAATGAAGAAATCAAAGAAGAAGTCAAAAAATACCTGGAGAAAAATGAAAATATGGTATGCCAAAATTTATGGGATACAGCAAAAGCAGTTCTAAGAGGGAAGTTTATAGCAATACGGGCCTACCTCAACAAACAGAAAAAATCTCAAATAAACAATCTCACAGTCCACGTAAAGGAACTAGACAAAGAAGAACAAACGAAGCCCAAAATCAATAGAAGGAAGGAAATAATAAAAATTAGAGCAGAAATAATGAAATAGAGACTAAAAAAAAGTAGAAAAAATCAAGGAAACTAAGAGCTGATTCTTTGAAAAGATAAACAAAATTGACAAACCTTTAGCCAGACTCACCAAGAAAAAAAGAGAGAAGGCTCAAAGAAATAAAATCAGAAATAAAAGAGGAGAAATTACAATGGACACCTCAGAAATAAAAAAGATTATTAGAGAATACTGTGAAAAGCTATGTGCCAACAAATTAGATAATCTAGAAGAAACAGATAAATTCTTAAAATCATACAATCTTACAAAACTGAATCAAGAAGAAATAGAGCATTTGAATAGACCAATCACCACTACGGAGATTGAAACAGTAATCAAAAACCTCCCCAAAAATAAAAGTCCGGGACCAGACGGCTTCCCTGATGAATTCTACCAAACATTCAAAGAAGACTTAATACCTATCCTTGTCAAACTCTTCCAAAAAATTGAAGAGGAGAGGAATCTTCCTAACTCATTTTATGAGGCCGACATCACCCTGATACCAAAACCAGACAAGGACAACACAAAAAAAGAAAATTATAAGGCAATATCACTGATGAACACCAATGCAAAAATCCTCAACAAAATACTAGTAAATCAAATACAACAATACATTAAAAAGATCATACACCATGATCAAGTGGAATTTATTCCAGGGATACAGGGATGATTCAATACCCACAAATCAATCAATGTGACACACCACATTAACAAAATGAAGAATAAAAATCACATGATCGTCTCAATAGATGCAGAGAAAGCATTGGACAACATTCAGCATCCAATTATGATAAAAACTCTGAATAAAATTGGTATCAAACGAAAGTACCTCAACATAATAAAGGCCATATATGACAAACCCACAGCTAATATACTCGATGGAGAAAAACCGAAAGCCATCCCTCTAAGAACAGGAACCAGACAAGGATACCCACTTTTGCCACTGTTATTTAACATAGTATTGGAAGGCCTAGTCAGAGCAATCATGCAAGAGAAAGAAATAAAAGGGATCCAAATTGGAAAGGAAGAAGTGAAACTCTCACTATTTGCAGATGACATGATTTTATATATAGAAAACCCTAAATAATCCACAAAATATTTTGGAAATAATAAATGAATACAGTAAAGTTCCAGGATATAAAATCAATACACAAAAATCAGTTGTGATTCTATACACTAACAACTAAGTAGCAGAAAGAGAAATTAAGAATACAATCCCATTTACAATTGCAACAAAAAGAATAAAATACCTAGGAATAAATTTAACCAAAGAGGTGAAAGATCTGTACACTGAAAACTAAAAACATTGCTGAAAGAAACTGAAGAAGACACAAAGAAATGCAAAGACATTCCGTGCTCTTGGATTGGAAGAATTAACATAGTTAAAATGTCCATACTTCCTAAAGGAATCTACAGATTCAATGCAATCCATATCAAAGTTCCAAGACATTTTTCACAGAAATAGAAAAAAGAATCCTAAAATTTATATGGAACAACAAAATACCCTGAATAGCCAAAGGAATCCTAAGAAAAAAGTAAAAAGCTGGAGGTATCACACTACCTGATTTCAAAATCTACTACAAAGCTATAGTAATCAAAACAGCTTACTACTGGCACAAAAACAGACATACAGACCAATGGAACAGAATCGAGAGCCCAGAAATGAACCCACACATCTATGGACAGCTAATTTTTGACAAGGGATCCAAGAACATACAATGGAGAAAGGAAAGTCTCTTCAATAAATGGTGTTGGAAAAACTGGACAGCCCCATGCAAAAGAATGAACGTAGACCATTATCTTACACCATACACAAAAATTAACTCAAAATGGATTAAAGATTTGAATGTAAGACCTGAAACCATGAAACTTCTAGAAGAAAACATAGGCAATATGCTCTTTGACATCTGTCTTAGCAGCATATTTTCAGATACCATGCCTGACCGGGCAAGCAAAACAGTAGAAAAAATAAATAAATGGGACCACATCAAACTAAAAAGGTTCTTCACAGCAAAGGAAACCATCAACAAAATGAAAAGACAATCTAACAACTGGGAGAAGATATTTCCAAACCATATATCTGATAAGGGGTTAATATCCAAAACATATAAAGAACTCATACATCTCAACAACAACAAAAAAACAACCCAATTAAAAAGTGTGCAAAAGATCTGAAAAGACATTTTTCCAAAGAAGATATACAAATGGCCAAGGAGCACACAGAAAGATGTTCAAGATCACTAATTATTAGGGAAATGCAAATCAAAACTGCAATGAGATATCACCTCCTGCCTGTCAGAATGGCTATAATTAACAAAACAAGAAATAACAAGTGTTGGAGAGGATGTGGACAGAAGGGAACACTCATACACTGCTGGTGGGAATGCAAACTGGTGCAGCCACTATGGAAAACAGTATGGAGGTTCCTCAAAAAATTAAGAATAGAACTACAACACAATCCAGCTATTCCACTGCTGGGTATTTATCCAAAGAACATGAAAACAGGAATGTGTAAAGATATATGCACCCCTATGTTCATTGTGGCATTATTCACAGTAGCCAAGACTTGGAAACAACCTAAGTGTCCATAAAGGATGAATGGATAAAGAACATGTGGTATATATACACAATGGAATACCACTCAGCCATAAAAAAAAGACAAAATCTTGCCACTTACGACAACATAGATGGACCTTGAGGGTACTATGCTAAGTGAAATAAGTCGGAGGGAGAAGGTCAAATACCATACTATCTCACTCGTAGATAGAAGATAAAAACAACAGCAAGAAAACAAACAAACACATAGATATAGAGAGTAGATTGGTGGTTACCAGAGGGGAAAAGGGGAGGGAGGAGGGTGAAAGGGATGATAGGGCACATGTCGATGATGGTGGATAGTAATTAGTCTTTGGGTGGTGAATATGATGTAATCTACACAGAAATCGAAATATAATGATGTGCACCTGAAATTTATATAATATTATAAACCAATGTTACCACAATAGAAAATTAAATTAATGCATTTGTCATTGTTCTCCCAATCAACTAGAGTAGATACTTTGGAGTTATCTTTGATTCTGTTCTCTCTCTCATCCCATATATTCAGTCCACCCTTGTAAGAGTTGATATCGGGAAGGGCCAGATAGCAAGACCATAGTCAAACTACTGATTTTACAATTCTAGTCTTAATATTATTTACTTTCAACTATACATGGATAAATG
This sequence comes from Diceros bicornis minor, assembly GCF_020826845.1. Lineage (NCBI taxonomy): Eukaryota > Metazoa > Chordata > Mammalia > Perissodactyla > Rhinocerotidae > Diceros > Diceros bicornis. The sequence goes on along the minus strand of NC_080779.1, from coordinate 9,321,693 downwards.
GAAATTATATTTAAAGCAATATTGAAGAGAGCAATTTAGTGTGAACATTGATACTGATCCACAGAATACAAATTAATACAATTTTAAAAGATTCACTTGTGTGTGTGTTTTACTTTTAACATAGTCTTTCACTTATAAAGCAAATTTATTCTTTAAAAATTTATTATTCATAGTTTCATGGTGGTCCCTTCCAGGTCCCCATCCTCCAACACACACATCGTCATCCTCACCTAGTCCTCCTGCCCGTGCCCCAGATGTCAACATCTCTTTGCAGACCTATGTTCACAAACTCTATGTTTACTTGCGCTGCTCTGCAGTTCAAAATATTGCAAAGTCCTCAGGTTCTCAGAACATAGAGATGTCCTCAGCCGGGCATTCAAGTCTTTCAGAATCTCCCCTCAGCTAAACTCCCATCTGAAAAGAGTCCACTTCTCCAAGACTGGCTGACAGACTGGCCTCTACGTATTGTTTGCTGCTTTAACCTCATGCCTTTCTTCACAGTGTCCACCTCCCACTCATCCAATCATACCTGTCCTGAATCTACAACCTTCTAGAAACTTTCTCTTTTCTACCCAATTCACAGCGACCACTCTCTCTTCTAAATCCCTGCAGTCATTTTCCTTCCCCATCATTGACACTTAATTACGTGCTGTCCTGTATATAGGCTCTTTTCATGCACGTTAGCACAATCTCCTTAAGTAGAGCTTAGTCCTGAAAGTGATTTTTATCTTCCTTCTTTTTGGAGTCACCAGTGTGCCTAGCACACAACCTTATACATCATTTTAGCACTTCAGAGGCACATCTCAATGAATTGATATGGCACAAAATTAAGCAATATCACTCAGGATATTTTTCCCAAATATATCTTGGTGTGTACTCTTTTTTTAATCCTTAATTGGTCTGAATAAATCACTCTTTGTTCCATTCAAACCTAAACCTTCTGTTTAAAACAGAAGAACCAAGTTCTATAATTTGATATGCCTTTGAATAAACAAGGTTCTTTGGTGAATTCTTTATTTGAAACTGAAATATTTATCCTGCCCTATTCATGAAATGGTGTATATCTGGACCACTTGAACACTGCAGCACTGAAAATCAAGATGGCAGTTGTGAAGGACAATGGCACAGTGGTTGTGGCATGTTGCCTCACAGAGAATGCCCCTTCAAACTCAAAAGTGAGACCACAGCTATGGGTGGCAGGCCTTTAAGACCGGAGGACTCTGCCGTTCTCTTTGGCTGAAAAGTTCTTTGGTAGCAGCAGGTTTTTATCCCAGTCCCTAAATCTCACAGCATTCTGTGTGGTTATTCATGCCCATTGGGCATCTTTGACTGAGGTAATTGTTGCAGCACACATTGCCTAATTGTTGAGTGATAATACAAGCCCCTGGTGATAATACTATACTACCATTGATCCCACAATCAAATGTCCTTTTTGCTAACTGATCTGCTAACTGTACATTAAAAAGAAGTATTAACAAAGACTTTAAATAAGCTATGTGACTTCTGGTTCATACAAAATGGAGCAGATTTATTTCTCCTGGCTTTTCCTCTCTAGGTACAACTGTAATCCTTGAAAATAGCACAAGAGGCAACCAAAGGAGGACTTTCAAAGGTAGAAAGAGAAAGGAGAACTTGTTAAGGACTAGAGGAACAGAGGAACGACACAGCGAAAGGGCGTCTCAGGACACCCACCCAATAGCAGAAGTGAAACCAGGCCTGTCATCTTCCAGCTTCCAAACCAGCAACAGAAGGTGATGTAGATAGGCTCATTCCTCTGGAGGATTGAACTCGAGTCCCACTGGCAACACCAGGTGAGCTGAACAGCACAGGCCAGGGGGAATGATTGTGCATCCTGTTGACACTAAGCAACCAGGAGAAGTGCTCTGCTTCCCAATCCCATTGAGCCTGAGACTCGCCTCCCCGACTGAGAGACCCCTGGCAGCTGAGAGACTCCAACCAAGAGACAGGAGTGGTTGGACTGGCCAGCAAGGAAGATCCCTCCACAACACACAGACCATCCTGGGACTTTTCATTGTACCAAAAGAGTTCAATATACAGAGAACTAAATGAAAATGGAAATATGGCGTATCAAAATATGCGGAATGCAGCCAAAACAGTGCTAGTAGGGAAATGGCTACAGTAGAGAAGAGGACGATCTCAAATCAGTAATCTAAGCTCCTACCTCAGGAGACTAGAAAAGGAAGAGCAAAGTAAACCCAAAGCAAACAGAAGGAAGGGAATAATAAAGATAGGAGCAGAAATCAGTTTAACTGAAAACAGGAAAACAATAAAGAATCAATGAAACAGATATCTGGCTCTTCAAAAAAATAATGTTGATAAAACTCCAACAAGAATACAAAGATAAAAAAGAGAAAACAAAAATCACTAATATCAGGAACTAAACAGGGAATATCACTATAGGTCCTACAGCCACTAAAAGAATTATAAGGGAATACAAAAAACTTTATGTTGATAAACTTGACAACTAGAAGAAATAGACCAATTCCTCAAAAACGGCAAACAACCAAAACTCAACAAGGATGAATAAGATAATCTAAATAGTCCTATAACCATTAAAGAAATTGAATTTGTAATTTAAAAGCTCCCAGAAAGAAATCTTCAAGTCCAGATGGCTTCACTGAAGAATTCTACCAAACATTTACAGAAAAATTAACATCATTTTACACATTTTTTCCCAAAAACAGAATTAGAAGGAGCACTTCCCAACTCATTTTAGATCAGTATCACCCTGATACCCAAATTAGAAAAAGACAGCAAAAAAGAAAACTACAGAACAATATCCTCATAAACCTAGATGTAGAAAATCCTCAACAAAATATTATCAAGTCAAATCCAAAATGGTGTAAAATGAACTTTACACCATGATTAAGTAGGATTTTTTTCTAAGTAGAGTGAAATCAATCAACATAATCCACCAAAGAAAAATCATATCAATTGATGTAGAAAAAGCATTTGACAAAATCAAACACCCATTCATGATAAAAACTCTCATCAAGGAGGAAGAGAGGGAATTGCCACAACTTGTTGAAGGACACCTATAAAAATCTACAGCTAAAAACATACTTAGCGGTGAATGCTATCCCCCTACAACTAGGAACAGACAAGCATGTCCATTCTCATCATTCTTATTTAACACAGAATTGGAAATTCTGGCCACTTTAATAAACCAAGAAAAATAAATAAAAGAAATACAGATTGTAAATAAGTTGTTGCATCCTTAGTGGCTGGAATAGAGTGGGAACGCAGCAAATGCTAGTTCTTCTAAGTGAATTCCTCATCCCCAGATTTTCTAACTGAAATAAAGAAAAAGCTACTGTTTTACTATGGGTTTCACATTTTATTTCCTCAGAATCCTTAGAATTTATCTCTGATTCTTTTTATCTTTCTCTAGCTGGCATGCCTGGGAGGGAGACCACCACATATTTACAAAAGGAAGTCAGAGTGAAGGAACACAAAACACAGGCATCTGGGAAATTGCGGGAAGGAACAGGATTTACCCCCAGTAGAACTCTCCAGGCCAAACCACATCTTACATGTTTGCAAACATAGTGAGTACTCCTTGAACGGTATGTTCATGAGTCTAAATTTATTGGGCAACCTGGACTTTCTTGTCAATAACAAACCCTAACTGGTTTCTGTGCTTCAGGTTTCAACTCTATTCTATTCTATACCAACGGTTCTCATCACTAAAACCACCTGAAGAGCTTCCAAAATGTGCAGTCAGGCTCCACCAAAGGAGGCTCTTATTTAGTTACTCTGGGGTGGGTCCTGGGCATCAGTGTTTGAAAGGTCTCCAGGAGGTTCTGCTGTGCAGCCAAGATTGAGAATCAGTGGTCTATAGTGAAGAATGATCTTCCTCAAATGCAACTGTGATCCTGTTTCTCACTTGCATAACCCATGCAATGAGTTCTTAGTACTCCCTGCTTCCTAGCCTGGGACATATGACAGACTCATTCCCAGAGAACTTTATAAGTGCAGATGTCCCAGTCTGGAGCTACTAAATCTGAATCAGAGGGCATTGTTTAAAAGCTCCACAGACAATTATAGTGCCCACCCTGGCTAAGAACCATTGCTTTTAGAATCTAAAATCTAAACTGCTTTAATGTATCTTTCAAGACCTCCCCACGAACTGACTCCAGCCTTCTCACTCCCCACCTTGTATGCATACCTATTCCCCACCTTATAAAACCCACTGCACTTCTCTAAACCCAAGCCCTCTCTTCTCTGGATTCCCACAGTGGCGCATCCTCCTCGTTTCCCCTCTACCTCTCTGGGCACTCCTTTCCTGTCTCTTTTGCCACCCCCTTTCCCTAAAAAAAGGACTTAAATAAGTAGTCAAGGCTCTTATCACAGTTTGTAATTCAATATTTAATTTGAATGAATTCATAAATAAATGTGCCCTGTATTGTCACAACTTTATGCTTTGGTGCATGGTTCACTATCTAGCAGGACTACTCTTCTCTCCCTACCTTTTCCAACTTTTATACTTCTATTTATCATTTAAAATTCAATTCATTTTTCTACTTCTTTATAAATATCGTAGTAAGTTAGACATTCCCTCCATTATGTATTCATAGTATAAGCTTTATTGTAGAGTCTGTTATAAACGATCACTTGTTTACCTTCTGTCTCCGCCTGGTAGACAGTGAAATGCACAAGGATAGGAGGAGGGAAGAAGTCTGAACACTGTGACTGGAAGAATTAATATTTGTTGAGAGATTGAATTTAACAAATATTACCGTGGGCCTACTGTGTGGAGGAGTCCATGCTACTGAGATGAATTGAATTATATTAGCTAACTTGTTTTGCTGTTGCAATAAAAATGTGATCCTATTGTTTCTCATATTTTAAAGAGAAACAATTAAAATATTTATTTGCAAATTTCTTCTCAGAGATGTAAAAAAACTAATTAGAGAAATGGTTACAATGTATGTTTAAATCGTTAGAAATCTCCTTTGAGGAAGGCAAAGCTGCAAATTGATATGATATGGCAAACAGGATTAATCCAGTCGGGGAAAAAAATAAAATATTTAGTACCAGAATAATCCAGATTTGTTGAAAATAGAAGTCTGGAGCTTTGTTGTTTGGGGCTTAACCGTTCTGAACAAGTTTCTGAGGACTCTTTTGGATTCATCTAGTCAACATTAAAAATCCAACTGCCATTAGATTACCAAGGGTCTAAGAATCACAGCTTTGACTCAACTCTTAAATATTAAAACCCAGAGATAGAAGTCAACATAGCACTATTTATGGCTATAAGAAGTGAAGCACCCTGCAGGATTCCTAAATCCCTGGCATTTAGAGAACTAAAAGTTGTAACAAGCATTAATAATAATGACAAAAGCACTTCAGATCATATCTGAGAATCCTAGAGCGTTGTACTGAAACTGTTCTCCTTCGCCAACAACCACATGAGATTGTAAACACTCCTATAGAACAACAACTGTAGTAACCCCCACCACTGACAATAACAACTAACTTATTGCAGGAGAAAAGAAAGTTCTACAAATTTACCAGATTCAAAGATCAGAGACCATATACTGAACAACAAAAGAACAAGAATAAAAACAAATGTAGGGGCCAGCCCCGTAGCCTTTCCATATGGAGGTAGTGGTTATGTTGGTGCCCTCCACTTCCGCGGCCCAGGGTTTGCAGATTTGGATGCATGTGGACCTACGCATCGTTCATCAAGCCATGCTGTCTTGGCGTCCCATATACAAAAAAAGAAGATGGGCATAGATGTTAGCTCAGGGCCAATCTTCTTCGGCAAAAAGAGGAAGATTGGCAACAGATATTAGCTCATGGTCAACCTCCCCCCCAAAAAAAAACAAATGTAAAGGATCTAGATTTATCCCAGCTTTACAGACCAGTTATATTAAATGAAGAAGAGGCATGATCTCTTCCTCACCCAGCAATTGTTTTTGTCAGTTTCGTAATTGCAATGTCCTGCACTAGGAGCTTTAAATATTTAAACCAAATAAATATCATTCTTGCCCTCAAGGAGTGTGAAGCGTAAACAATATGCAAGATGTTGAACACAAACAAATGAGGTGGGTGATGAGGGAGAGCTGCAACTGTTTCAGAAAAAGGCTTCCTGGACAAGGGAATGTGAGTGGGTCGAGGGCAGGTTTAGCAAAAGGAATGGCAGGAAAAGGAAGTAAGGAGTGTATTTGGGGAATGGCTGCTCTACTGGGCCCATTTTAGATAATGGTTAAAGACGAGGCTGGAGAAGGGGGTAAAACCTTTTAAAAAAACCACGCTGCTGACAGATTTCTTACAGTAGTCTCATGGAGGGGGTAAAGGGTTCTAGTCAGAATACCGAGATCAGATGCACTTGGGGGATAATTAATCTGACAAATGTGTGTAGAACAGATTAGAACAGTCGGAAGTTGGCCACTAACCAGACCTGAAAGAAGGCTGTTGTAATGATGTAGACCCAAGTGGAGCCTGAATTAATGATGGCAATGCAAGTCAGGTGGGCAGAGAGATGCCTTCCAGTCAGATCAAGAAGGAAGGAGGAGTTCAAGTTTTGAGCTATGTGATTTGAAGGACGGGTGGGACACTGGCACGAGGTTTACTGGAGGGAGCGAGGGAGGAGGGAGAAAGGTCCTCCAGGAGCAGCAGAGTTGAGGGAGGGTGTTTGGTTTTTACTCTAAGTACAGTGGTGGAAACTGGCCTCTTGCCACACAGAGGGAAAGGAGCCATTTAAAAAATAGTGAAGGAAGGAGAGAAGGAAAGGAATTAAGGGAACAATCACAGGAAGCAGAAAGAAATAAGATCAAAATCAAGGTGTGGGCATAGACTTGGAAAAAGGTAGGATGATTCCTTCTCCAACACAGAAGAGAGGGAAGAGAGAATGTACCAAGATGGACCTTAGACATTTAAAAGATTGAAATTTAATGAAATAATTGAGTTTTTCTAACTTAAGACATTAGTTATAGATTTTCAGGATCAAAACATAAAAGAAGCCAAAAGGAAATAGAATTTCTAATTTTGAAAAAAAGAAAACAATGTCCTCAACTTGCACAGTTTCCTTGGTCATATCCTGCAGATTTTAAAAACATACTTGTTGGAGATGATGTGGAGAGAAGGGAACGCTCATACACTGCTGGTGGGAATGTAAACTGGTGCAGCCACTGTGGAAAACAGTATGGAGATTCCTCAAAAAATTAAGGATAAAACTACCATACGATCCAGCTATTCCACTGCTGGGTATTTATCCAAAGAACTTGAAAACACCAATGCGTAAAGATACATGCACCCCTGTGTTCATTGCAGCGTTATTCACAATAGCCAAGACTTGGAAGCAACCTAAGTGCCCATCAAGGGACGAATGGATGAAGAAGATATGGTATATATACACAATGGAATACTACTCAGCCATAAGAAACGATGAAATCCAGCCATTTGTGACAACATGGATGGACATTGATAGTATTATGCAAAGTGAAATAAGTCAGAGGGAGAAGGTCAAATACCGTATGATCTCACTCATAAGTAGAAGATAAAAACAACAATAAATAATTGCATAGAGACAGAGATTGGATTGGTGGTTACCAGAGGGGAAGGGGGCAGGGAAGAGGGAGAAAGGGATGATTAGGCACATGTGTGTGGGGATGGATTGTAATTAGTATTTGGGTGGTGAACATGATGTAATCTCTGCAGAAATAGAAGTATAATGATGGAAACCTGAAACTTATACAATGTTATAAACCAATGTTACCACAATTAAAAAAAAAACATACTAAAGGACGTTTTGCACAGGTAGAAATCAACAATGTCAGTATGGGACTGAGTGAAGTAAATGAGCAGAGTTCTGCTTCACTACGCTTTAAGATCAATAGCAGACACATGAAAATGTAGGATGAGCAAACTTCTAACTGTCAAAGTGAACTGATTGCAATTTTGAGGGGGAAAAAAACAAAGTTACAGGAAAGATATGTGTCACCATCCTTTTCTATCTTCAAACTTCCTTATCTTCATATTTTCAAAATCAAAGAAGGTAAATATGTTAACAGAGACAACAATAAATAGTCAACTCAGGGAATCCTCAAATTAGAAACATGCAGAGGTCATTTACTTCACTCACTACAGAAACTCTTCCATAATATTACCAACAAATAGTTGCCCAGCTGCTGTCTGAATGATTTTGAATATGGTAAGCTCACTATATTTCTGGAGACACCATTCTATTTGGAGGTAGAAGTTTCCTTTTCCCATTTACGTGGAATCTGCCAGACACTTCTGGAGTAAGGTGGAGTAAATCTGCAGGCATCTGAAGAAGATAGCTGTGCCCCACCCTCAAGTGTGCTAATCTCCACAGTAAATATCCCTCTACCTAGCCCTCTTAGTGAGAGAACCTTCACCGACCCAGCACTTTCCCCTGGTGAACTCAGTCATTCTCCTTTCCATATAGAGGGGAATCCATCGTGGTGATGGATGCAGGGTTAGCCATCCTGCTCTCTGCCTTGATCCTGTCTCTGTTTCTACTCCTTCAGCCTTCGGTTTTAATTTGTCGCATTGTTGACTCATTAGTACAGCCGAATTGTCCCAGTAGTCCATGGGCTCCCTTGCATTTTCTACCTTCTCTTTCAGTTAGGTTGGCAGCCCCCAACTAGTTTTGGCAAAAGGATTCTGACCAAAAGTGAAGTGTGTCACTTCCTGGCTGAGGCAGTTAAGAGCCACTGTTCTCCCTCATCCCCCTCTTCCACTCCACCTCAAAGCCCCCACGTTCAAAACCAAGAAGGGCCACCTCACTCACTTGAGCATATTTATTTGTTTTTTATGTATAGCCTATCCTATCCTGACTGTAATCAAGAAATATTCATACCATTTTTCACATGAACTCCTTTTAAGCTAGATCTTTCACCTTTTTCTGTTTGAATTTGATTAAGATTTTATCCTAGTCCCTGAGACAACAAGGAAGGAGATTTTTACCTTATTCTATAAGGTAAAAATAAAACATTTTTAGAATTATTAGGTAATATTTATTAAGATAGCACCACATACCCTCACCATGCTAATTTACAGTGAATCAGAAATTGTCTAAAATATTTCAAATATCTTAAGAATCCTGGCTGTTATTGGGTTTTTGATGCTGAGAAATCACTTTGTAAAGCAAGCAACCATTCTAATTTGTTTATCATTTCCAAGTATTCACACATAAGCTATAAACTAGATAATTTCCACATATATTCCATAAAATGCTGATAAAACTACTTATCCTTTATGATTTAGCTTTCTTTCTTCCTTCTGCAGCCCTAGCTCTAGGAGTGGGGTGTTCTGGAATATGAGCTCCTTGAGAATAAGGGCCATTTCACGTTCTTTGTGTCTCCGTCCGTGCCTAGGACAGTGCTGGGCAAGTTGTAGGCACTCACTGACAAGAGTCCAGTGAAGGAGACCAGCTTTAGATGCGCCTGGGTTTTATCGCAGTTCTACTACTCAGTGACTGTGGGGCCCAAGACAAGTCATGTAACCTTGTGGGACCTCAATTTTCTCATCTATATAATTGGTTACAATAATCCTTGCCTCACAAGGTCTCTAGCTCACATCTCTCCTCTGAGTCAGAACTCATAACTGCAACTTCCTTTTTCATACCTGCAATGAAATGTCTAAACACTTTTTCAAACGGCTCTTGATTATTCACACCCAGAAACCTGCCCCTCTTCCATTGGTTCCCACTTCGTTATATGACACAGCTATAGACCCAGCTCCTCAAGCTTCATTTCCTCTCTCTCATAATCCAAGTCTGATCTATAGACAAGTTCGACTGATTCTACCTCCAAAATATGTCTCAGCTCCATCCATGTCTCTTTTCCAAATCACCATCCGCTCTTGCATTGCTTACTGACTCCTCTTGTTTCCATGTTCACTTTTCTAAACAATCTCTTCAAAGAAACTACAATAATATTTCAGAAACATAAATCAACAAGTCCTGCTTAAAAATCATCAATGGCCTTCATGAAGGTTTGGTAGAGAAGGGTGAAAAGTAAAGAATTCCGATACAAAATGAATGGGAAGCATCCCATCTGTCTCTCCAACCTTGAAGGCAGGAGCTCTGATATTAATGGGAAAGTTGTTCAGTAGAATTATCCTAAAAGACAGGACTAAGTGGGCTGCCCTGAGAAGTTATGGACTTGATACTTAGAGAAAACCATTGACAGAGCTAAGTGTCAAAATGAATTAATCAAAGTCATATGTGGGCATGAAAGAATTGTGGTCGTTTGCAGTAGTTGTAGATGTCCTGAGAAGTAGGCTGTAGACAGGAAGCTGGCAACAGTCATACACATAGGAAAACTGATGACACTGAAAACACAAGAACTGGTGATGTAGATGGAGAAATACAGTAAATTGGAGTGAGGAAGTAAGAAACAGAACACTGTACTTTGGTGAGTAACAGGATGTGAGCCACTTGATAATGTCTCTTCAGCAAAGAGTCAAGGATTGAGTGGGAGAATCTGGGTGAGGACCCCCAATCACTCATTTCCAGCCAGGCACACTGCTAGAGCTGACACTGGTCAACTCACGCTCAACCACGTGCTTAGCAATTGTAGGTGTGAAAATATGCCTACTAAGATTTTCTTTGGAAAAGTTTTTATTTCTTTTTCTTTTCATTTTTTCCTCCTCTTAAGGAATTTGAATATAAAATATTTACGAACTGGTCCTGTTTCAAAATAATTCAGAAACTAATTAGCTCCACTGATTCCACCTCCACACCACCAATAACCAACTTTCTATGGAAGTTCATAGGTCATTAATATCTCTTCATAGAAAAATATATTAACATTTTTTTGAAAAATGGTATGATGGCTACTCTTAACCTTTTGATCCTATAATAGCTGAGTAGTCAAGAATCTTGAAAAATTATTTCTTAAAAACTTGGTAAATTGTCAGATTGGATGTGGTTAACGGGTATTAATCTTGAACCCTGTGTAAATTTTATGTCACTCTGCTTTGTTAACTCCCAGCTTTCCAGTGGGTTCAGGTCTGAAAATGTGTTGGCCGGACTCTGACATGGATCAGAAATTAAACCAAAATAACTTTTCTTATACCTTCAACGCTTCATATTCACTCTTTGACATTAAAGATGAGGGTATATCCTCAACCAAACAATGATCTTGCCTGGAAATTTTAATTCCTCTTATTAGAAAGAGTTCCATGCAGGTCTGTCCATCCATCTCCTCATCTTCTCTGTCCTACCTGAGTTCCTGGTATTCTTGAGCATTGAACATAGTGCGTGGTAGTCACTAAATATTCAATACATTGCATTAATTAAAGTAATAGTAATAATGATAATAATACTAGTTAACATCTACTGAGGACTTTCAGGTAACATAAGGCTTTTTGTTACATTACAAAAAGAAAATGCTGAATGAGGCAGATCCAAGGTTAATAATTCAGGAAATAACATAAAATACAATAACAATACAATAAAAACAGACTTTTGGATCTATTTCTCTATACAGCTCTTGCCTTTTACCTCATGCTTGCAAGATGGCTGCTGTAGCCCCAAGCATCCAGTCTTCAGACAACACCTCCAAAAACGAGAAGGAAGAAAGAGCTTTTTATAGATACATTTTATTTCTTTTTCAAAAAGGAATATTTGTTTTCAGAAGCCCCAAAAGACTTCCCCCAGTTCCCTTAGGCCCATTCATCTCTTAACCAATGCCTGGCAAAGGGTAGTAGAACTGTTACGATCACTTGGTCCTATCAGGTCTCATCCTCTGACAATGAGAGAGGAACCCACCTACCCTCACACACACACACATTAGAGTTTAGGATGCACCACACACCAAAATAAATTCCAAATGGATAAAACTTTAAATATAAAAGGATAAAACAACAAACTTCTGGAAGGAAATAAATGTGAAATTGACATCACTTTTGGAAAAAAAGTTTGGTACATGGTACCAAAACAGAAATCATAAAAGGAAAGATAATAGAGAAACATAAAGATTAAACATGTGAAAATCACCATAAAAAATAAAAGATGAAAAAAAAATAAAAATATTGTGACATATATCAGAAAAATGGTTATTAGTTTTAATATATAAAGGGCTCTTACATGTCTTAGGAAAGATTAGCAGCAGTAAGGAAAATGGACAAAGGCTTTGGAAAAGCTAATTCACAGAAAATAAATATATTTCCAATAAATATATAGGAAAAAGGTCAGTATTTTTTGTAATTAAAGAAGCACTAGTTAAAATTAAGTATGAGTTTCTTTTGACCTTAAACTGAAAAGTAAAAACACCAGTTATAATACCCATGTTGGTGAGGGTTCAAGATAATGTAACTCTTATAATAATAAAATCATAAATTGGTTCAGCTTTTCCAAGTGAGCAATTTGGCGTTATATGCATTAGCCTAAAAGGTTTTAAATATAGATCTATATACCTATTGATTTAATTATTTCACCTTTGGAAATTTATCCTTAGGAAATTATTAGCAAAGATTTGCCTGCAGAAATTTTTGTTGCAGCATTGTTTCAGACAGGAAAATGAATAACTTAAATATTCATCAAGAGACAGTTAAATTATTTGTAATGCATAACATCAGTTGGAAAACAATGCAACCATTTAAGTGAAAAGTAATAAAACTATGTAATTTTGTAGAAAATGTTCACAATATATTGTTATTAACAAAATATTGTTATTGTTATTGTTTATTGTTATTGTTTACTGTTGTTTATTGTAACAAAATATTGTTTATAAATACATTTAAAAGTATATCCGTGTATGTATATAAGCATGGTAAAACTTAAATGTCCTTGGAGTCCAGCCCAGTGGCATAGTGGTTAAGTCCGTGTGCTCCGCTTCAGTGGCCTGAGGTCTGGGGGTTCAGATCCCAGGCTCGGACTTAACGCACCGTTTATCAAGCCGTGCTGTGGCAGGCTTCCCACATATAAAGTAGAGGAAGATGGGCACGGATGTTAGCCCAGGGCCAATCTGCCTCAGCAAAAAGAGAAGGATTGGTGACAGATGTTAGCTCAGGGTCAATCTTCCTCATACACACACAAAAAAATTAAGGGTCTTTGCATGTTGTTCTCTTTTCTTTAAATTTTATATAATGAAAATGAATTACTTTTGTAACAAAACAAATTTGTCTTTATCTAATCCATCTTTCCAGGCCCTCTTTACACATGATCTTTACGATCTTCATAAAATGTTCTCTGATTTCCCAAAGAAGGCATTCCTTCTTATGAAGTCCTATAGCACTCACTGCCTATAAAACTCATAAAATATTTACAAAAGCCCACCTGTGTTGTAGGTTTCATTGTTGTTGTCATTGTTCTTGGTACATGGCTCATCTTCCTCACTGTACCATCAGCTCCTAAAAGGAGAGAACTTGATAATTGTGCTTTAGTATTCTGCATAAAGTACTTAGTAATTAGTATGTGTTCAGGAAACTGAACCATTATGATGAGGTTTTATTTTTTCATAAAGCTGTCTGAAATATTGTGTGAAAAGAAGAGCAAAAGTGATGACGTCCTTTTACCAGGGAGGGAAATTGAAACCCAAGATTCAAAGATACATCCAGTTAATGCTAGAGCAAAAACTGAACCCAGCTTCACAATCATCTAGACTTCATTTTTCCCCAGTGTATCCAAAATAGCATCTGCATTGCGTGCTGTGGGGATTGTCACAGTAACGGCACTCAGCGACTCAGACCTCCGGGGATCCAGGCCTTTACAGAGTTTCTTCTCACTTTGACTCTGAGCTTGGCTCACTTGACTTGCCTTGGCCAATTTGGCATCAGCAAATGTGATGCCAGCAAAGGTTTGATAAGTACTTGTACAGTGAGGCTTGCTTTCATGGGACACTACCGCCATCATTAAAAAAAAAAAAAATTTCCAGGCTATCCAACTGAAGAGGCCACAAGATGAGAACCAAGTTGCTCCAGCAAACAACCTCAATTAACTGGTAGGCATGTGAGTGAGGCCATCTTGAATCATCCAGCCCCAGGGGAGACATCGGTTGAGAGCAGTTGATTAAGTAACCCCATGTCCAGACCAGAACTGCCCAGCTAAACCCAAAGCAAAATGCAGAATCGTAAGCAAAGAAATGGCTGTTATTCTAAGCCACCAAGGTTTAGAGCCGCTTATTATAATTGATACATATTGTGATATTGTGAATTGTAAGAAATATGTATTTAGTCATTCAGATGACCAAAATATATTTCGCATATATATCTGATCTTCATTTACAGCTCCTCGCTCAAAGGTCCCCAAACATTGGAATTTCGGAAGTGTTGAGAGTGGTAAAGGTGTCTTTTGTTATGTTAATGAGGTGACTTTGAGAAAGTACCTAAGGATGGGGGCTCCTTGCCATTGGAACCTTCAGTCCCCCCCTCTGACCTTTGGGGAGAGAAAAAGGGTTGGAAGTTGAATCAATCACCAATGGCCAATGATTTAACCAATCATGCCTGTGTAATGAAGCCTCCACAAAAACCCAAAAAGGCAGGGTAGAGAGCTCCCAGGTTGGTGAAGACGTGGAGATTTGGGGACAGTGGCGCACCTGGAGAAGGCATGGAAGCACTACGCCCCTTCCCACATATTTTGTCCAATGCATCTCTTCAATCTGGCTGTTCCTGATTTATATCCTTTTACAATAAACTGGTAATGTAGTAAGTAAAATGTTTATCTGAGTTCTGTGAGCCACTCTAGAAAACTAATCAAACCCAAGGAGGGGGTCATGGAAACCTCTGATTTATAGCCAGTCTGTCAGAAGAAGTACAAGTAAAAGCTTGTCACTGACAGCTGAAGTAGGGGTGGTGGGTGTGCAGTCTTGTACGACTGGGCCGTCAACCTGTGGGATCTGATGCTATCTCTGGGTAGACAGTGTCAGAATGAGTTGAATTGTAGGACACTCAGCTGGTGTCTGGAGGATTGCTTGGATGTGTGGGGAAGCCCCCCACCTCCACATGTTGGAAATCGGGTCCAAAAACCCTTAGAGTTGGTGTCAGTGAGGTGAGATTTGCTAGATTGGCCCTGGCTCACAGGAACATGTGGTTTGAGGTGAGAAAGGATGAAAGGGTGGGGGGTGAGGAACCTTTGATTCCTAGTTGGCCACATGGTCACCCATGGTCTGGAGCTGCAGCTGCACTGAGATCAGTTACTAAAGGTAAAAGTTACCAATGGAATTTAGAGATGCATCCAACTCCTGGTGAGCTGGTTCACTTGATGCATAAGGAAATGCAGACTAATAAGAAAAATGCAAAATATTCAATCCCTTGGTTATTGTTTTCTGTAATACGTAAACTAAAAGTAAAAGAGAATGCTAGGTTGGACCTTGGTACTAGGCCAAACTCAGATTTCAGTGAGTCCGAGCTCAGGGTGTTAGCCTCAAAGCCGGCCCCAAAGGGAAAAATTACACAAGGACAATAGGAAATACCTCTAAGACCTCTGGTCACCAAGAAGGTAGGCAATGTAGGGGGAGGACAAAACCAAGAAACTATTGAACCCAGAAGGTATGGTGTAGAGGAGTTGTTTCATTTTGTGGCTCGGTATCATCAGCTTTCTGAGGAACCTTTACTAAAAGTGGATTCTGAGAGTGACTAATCTAGGAGCTGTGTCTTTGGCCTAATGCTGCAGACTTGAAGAGTGTGTTTGGGTTGATTCAGGACCCACAGCTCACTGTGGAACAATCACAGATGGCTGTATGTGATCCGGACACACAGGAGGTTATTCCTGAGGGAACGGCCAGCCTGGTGGACTGGATAAAGCCACTGTAAGGTCTGCTTACCTTGAGAAGGGGTACTGCCCATGTCCCCTATAAACACAAAGTGGAACACCCCAGATGAAGCAACTGATATGCCTCGTACGCAAGCCATTTGGACTAATCAATCAAGCCATTAGGCTAATTAATCAAGATAAAGATTGACAAAAGGGCCAGGGTCTCTTGGCTCGACCCCTCACTGGGGACCCAAAGCTTTTTGCCCAAGAGTGGGTAAAATGGTCAGGGAGTGGAGAAGTTTCCAGGACTCCTTGATACAGGAGCCCCACACAGTGAGGTACCAAAACCCGTTGGTGAAGCGCTGACTCAGGCTACAACTAGACTGAGAGAACTTAACGTGTAAGGTTGGTAGGATTGTGAAAGCTGGAAGGTTGCAGCAGGTATCTTGTAAAGAACTTGTGTCAATTTTACCTGAATGTTTGATGGGAATGGATATTAAATATGGCCAGGGAACACTTTCCCTACCCAGTGTTAAAAGATAAACTGAGGCATATTAAAATTTTTAAGTTTATTTAAGCAAAAATCTACTTGAGTCAGGCGGTATCCAATCCAGCAGTTAGAAAGCAGTCGTACAAAATGAAAGACTTATACACAGACGGGAGCAGGAACACGGAAGTTCCATTAGGGTTGGTTCTGGCACTGTCCATTAGGGGACGGCAGGTCTACCAGGCAGATGGCCTCACTGGTGCTGACCAGGCAATTCCTGACTGACTGACTTAAGATTCCGTTTCTGGGAGAGCCGAAACTGTAATTAAATCTCAGTTTGGTGACATAGGGCTTAGCATCAGTGACTCCATTTTGGACCTGTTGTCTTGTTTTTCACACTAGTATTATAAAACCAAAACTTGTTGATGAAGTCCTAACAGAGGCTACAGTTAGGAATGTAAAGGTTGATGGAACATTTGTAGGAGAATTGCTATGTTTGAACAGGCTTTATATGGAATGGTTGCGTCCCTTTTACCTGATTGTATTACGGGGATGGAGACTGTGTCTGCCTGAGGAACATTTCCAGTACTTAATACTGTAAAACAGAAGGCATGTAAATCTGCCCTTTAAGCAATATTAATTGGATACATTAAATGAGGACCAGTAAGATGGCCTGAGCCCACACAGCGTGGGATAGAAGCTGGAATGCTTGTAGGGACAAGTTCTCTGGGCAATAGCCCTATGTGGAGCCTAGACTGGAGCTTATGGCAAAAGCCTATGAGCACCTCCCAGCAATGACTACTGGGATTTTTGACTAGAAAATTTCCATTTGAGGGGCATTTACTATCTTGCTACGGGACATTATTAATTGAAGCTATCTTGAACCCTGAAATACCCATAACGTCTAGGATGATGTTGGAGAAATGCCCCAGTGGTGACAGCAGTGCCTGAGGAATGCAAGGAGGAGATACTCATGATCAGGGAGGCTCTTCTCCCCTAGGACTGACTCTGGAACTGTGTGAGGAGCTACTAGATTCTGTCATAGTTCAAACAGTGACCTGTAAACAGCTCTCAACAGACAAAGAGCTGCGTGGCTTGTGGATAGCAGTTCCACGGTGAATGGACAACATTCTATTTGGAAGGCCACCACTCTGACGGAGGAAGGTAAAGACAGATCAGCTCAGTGGGCTGAACTGCATGCAGTTTTCCCAGCAGTGATGGAAGAATTGAGCAGTGGTAAAAGCCCCTGTGTTTGGGTTTTCACTGACTCGTGGGCCTCAAAGGTATGGTCATATGGTCAGATAGAAGGGCAATGGAAGCCTGGCCTATTAAAGGGATGCGCATATGAGGCACGGCCCTATGGGAATTTGAGGGGTGCATTAAAGTCCATGCATGTCGATGCCCATCAGAAGAACCCCCTTCCAGGTTTGGGAGGTGACTGGAATCTCCCTGTGTGCTTGCTTAAGGTGGCCCCCTGGGTCCATGAAATGAAGGGATGTGGGGTTACCGCTGCAATGCAGAGATGGGCTGAATCTAGACGTATTTCTCTTGCACCCTCTGAGGCATGAAATGCGTGTAAGAGCTGCTCTGTCTGCCAGCAAAGGAGGCGGAGACTGCAGATGGCTACGTGGCAGCCTCTCTGGCGGGAAGGCCCTGAACGTGGCTGGCGGGTGAGACTGACGCTGGTAGCGCTGGGGGCTACAAATGGGTCCCGACAGGAATAGACACTGACTCTGGACTGAACTTTGCTCAGCTGGTGTAGATGCAAATTCTCAGAGTGCTGTGAAAGGATCGGAACAGAAGATAGTGCACCAATTTGGATGGCTGACTGCCATTTCCTTAGACCAAGTAACACAGTTTACAGCCCATAATGTCCAACAATGAACAGAGATATATCCTCCTCAGAGTAGTAGTTTGACAGAGAATTGGAATGGACTAGTGAACAATTGGTTGTCTAAAGTGAGAGGATATAAAAGCAAGAGGGGCTGGCGTACACTTCTTCACAAGTCTGTGCTCACACTCAACATGAACATGAGCGGGGCTAAAGGAATGTCCCCAGTGGATAGATTTGTTTGTTTTTCTGGTAGACGTGGGGAAGAGGAGGTGGGGAGGGTGCTGGTATTCTTTCTTCTCTACATCACCTCAACATTTTCACCTCCTACTTGATGCTATGGTCACAGGACCAGGGCTGCAACTACAAGCTCTGTAAACAGGGATGATTTTTAAGCAAGAAATTATAATTATGTTTTTAACCTTTATGTCAGAATTCTTTGGGGGCCTGATGAGGCAGGATGTGCTTTTACTCCATTTGGTAAAATTGGGGCTGACAGCAAATGCAGCTGTATCGCCTGGTGGTAAAAACAGCCCACTTGCTCTGCACCTGTGTAACCTTACCCCATGTGAAGAGGATTGGGCTGAGGGGGAGGCACTTGCTGGACTAGTCTCACTGCCTGCAATCTGGACCACCACAGTGGACAAACCTAATGTCCTTTCCAAAGGTGGGAAAGTTTGAGTATAAATAGAGAGAAGGACAAATGGTTGCTATGGATAAAGGAATGAGTAACTGGGTTGCATAATGAGGGAAATCCTATATTACATTAACACCTGGAAAGAGGCAGAGAGCAAGAGATGACACTGTATCTTAGTTCAATTATACCAGATGCCTGAAAGGGTGAAGCCATGTGTTGCTGAGACCACTCCGGCTTTTGGAACCTGACAAGATCAAACAGAAGCCTGCAAACCTGAGTGGCCTCAGCCTGGAAGACATTTTCATGAAATATGATGATGGGCTGGATAGTCATTAATGACTGAATGGGATTCTAGTAATGTGCCACTATCTTTTGACTTATATGATTATCTTGCTGTTAGGGATCAGTGTTCGAAAATCAGAGGGTGGACTGAAATATTGTGATTTATAAGAAATATGTATTAGGTCATCCAGATGATGAAAATACATGTCTCATATATATTTGGTCTTCGTTCACGGTTCCTGGCTCACAGCTCCCAAACCCCTGGAGCTTCCAAGTCGAGGAACATGTGGAGATGCAGGGAGAGTGGTGCACCTGGAGACGCCATGGAAGCTCTGTGCCCTTTCCCCACACCATGCCCCATGCATCTCTTTCGTCTGGCTGTCTCTGAGTTATATCCTTTTATAATAAACCAGTGATCTGGGACATAAAATATTTCTCTGAGTTCTGTGAGTCACTCTAGCAAAATAATTGAACCCGAGGAGGTGGTCATGGGAACCTCTGATTTATAGCTTGTTGGTCAGAAGTACAGGTAACAACCTGGACTTGTGACTGGAGTCTGAAGTCCAAGGAGGAGGTGGTTGGGATCTCCAATCTACAGCTGGTCAGTCAGAAGCACAGGTAACAGCCTGGGCTTTCAACTGGCATCTGATGTAGGGGGCAGGGGAGGGGGAAGTCTTGTAGGACTGAGCCCTCAAACCTGTGGAATCTGATGCTATCACTGAGTAGATAGTGTCAGAATTGGGTTGAATTGTAGGACACCCAGCTGATGTTCCAAGAATTGCTTGTTGAAGGTGTGGGGAACTCCTCCGTGTTGGAAATTCAGTCTGAGAACATCCAAAAGACATGTACCTATCACCACCTCCCATCTTCGCCTGCTGCCCCAGCTGACCTAGATCCACCACAGGATATGCCTAACGGGTCACAGCACTCTTTCACAGTGAGTCTTGACTGGACTTCAGAACCCTTCTCACCTCTGGTCAGCCCCTTCCAATCATAGGAGCTGACATATAAGCTTAAAATTCTTTACAATCCCTGAATAAGATGATACTTTCCCTTATCTAATGGGGCAAACTGAGACAGACAAAGTTTTGAGTAAGACTGTAAACCCAAGTGTCAGAGTTCCAAAATTTAGTCTGAGTTAGATTAGTTTTTACAACAAGGGAGTTCTGCTGCTAATTCACCCATCCATAATTGCACAAGATGAATGGCAAGATGTATCAAGTTTGCCTCCATATTATGGATAGACTGGTAAATATGACCTACTACTCTCAGTTTCTGAAGGAAGGAAGGAAGGTGGGAATTGAGCTTCAATTACCATTTGCTGTATATTCTACACGCCCTATCCTCCCGTTTAGGCAAAGAATTTAACATCAAAATCATAAAAGTCTCAGTGGAAGCCAGTATGGTGGCCCAACTTTACTTCAGGCAAATTTGGCCATCTGTGCCTCGCTTTCCTCATCTGTAAATTGAAGACTGTTACATCTGTCCCTTACAGGGATGTTATAGTAACAAATGAGATAATATACACGAAAACATACTCTTCAGAGGAAAGTAGCTATAATTATCGTAATTTAAGAGAACACAGAAATCAACTTGTGTTTACCAAAATGTGATACATCTTTCGTTTGTTGTCAATTGAATTCCTACTAGGTATGCGAATTTAAATTTTGTTTACAATGATTTCAATGAAACTATAATTTAGCTATTTTAATATCAGTCCAGCTGTTTTATCATCAGTAATTTCTGTTCGGGTAAAATCCTATCAAGATAAATTATATGTGTATTGGAAACTCTAGTGATTACAGTATTTCTCTGAGAAGTCATTTTTGTTTTATCCCCTAAAAGGATAAAAATCTCCTGTCAATAGTTTGTAAAACAAAAGATTTATCAATAAAGTTTTGCAAATGAAGTTGTCATATCTAGAACTGAAACAGGTTTACTTTTTAGCCTGAATTAAAATTTTAACTGCTCTGATAGGTAGACTTTTCAGCTATCTGTGACTTAATGGAAACTTTTCCTTAAACTGAAAACTCAAATGTAAAAACACCCCTGGTGATTAAAAAATCTTATAATCAGTTATAAATCATAGAGATTTTGTTACTAAAAAGTACCTAACTCATCATTTCAGAAATATCCAGTTTGCTCCTCAAACTAAAATAACAGGAAAAAAAGAAGACTTCCATGTCATTTATCATCTTAAATGCTTAGTTTAATTCACAAAGTCAGCAGAGTAAAAGAGTTGAGGCAATATACAAATAGTTCAACCCCAACTTCCCCCTCTGTTTCTTCTCAGAGGATTTGTCTTCAACATTCTCCAGTTAAACCAATTTTCATATTCCATTTTATCCTCTGAAAATGTAGATCCCTGAACATAATTTTTGAAATCCAACCTGAATACAAGCAGTTTCATAGCAAATTTCCTTTTTAATATGTTTTCCACTTTCATCTTATTCGGTTCTCCTCTAGTCCCCATGAGTGTAGCTGGGCAGATATTAGCATTATTCACCTTTTAGGGATGAGGCATGTGAAGCCTGGAGAGATTACTCTGATTGAATGAAAATCAACAGAACTAAACCCAGCTGTCTGGACTTCTAGCCTAGGCATGGCCCCTTATTCTAGGCCGGCTTCAGAAACATTGAGTAATGGAAACATGGAGGGAACTAAAAATCTTCTTTCCAAAACGATGTGGTTAGCATTCAAGCTGCCGGGCCTCGCTGGCACCGCATTGAGCAGTGTCAGCCGAGCCACAAAACAGCTTCCTTTTGGGTCAGGGGCAACAGCTGTGCTCCAGGAGCTGCTGCACATATGAAATCTCTTTCCCCTGATTTATCGTGTCAAAGCTCACGGGTCAATTATTGACCTTAGTTTTCCAGCAGTTACTCTTTGCAAGACTCGCATTCTCTCCACATTCCGTCCTTCTGAATTACTGGGTCAGGCTTTGTGGGCGAGAGCAGCACTTCATTCAGGAGCCACTGGAATTGCCTATGTCTGTCCCCAACGTACCACCTGCAGCCCAGGCACAGATTGCCCTAAATTGTTTAGCCCCCTTTGGACCAATGTGCAGTTATAACCCCTCTAAGGCGCAAGGGTCATTCTATAGGGCCTGAGCCAAGTGGGACAACTTGGGGGGACTGAGACTCTTTAGAGGTGGGGAGTAGGCATTTTGTAATAGAGTAACAGAGTAACTGCTCTACCTGGCACTGGATTTGAAGCAACAGGGGGAAGGAAGCTATGAAGGGAGTCCAGCAGAAGGTGTTGCCAGAAGAGCACCATGGGGTGGATGGGACAATGTCCAGGCAGGAGTGTTCCTGTGTCCTGGGATGAGCTCTCTTGTGGGGAAGAAGGAGCAGTTTACTGACCACATCACAGCTTGTCTGAGACCCTCCTCGTGACCCTGATCTGATCCCAGATCCAACAGTATCTTCTTTTTTTCTTTTTTTTTTTTGTGAGGAAGATCAGCCCTGAGCTAACATCCATCCTAATCCTCCTCTTTTTGCTGAGGAAGACCAGCTCTGAGCTAACATCTACTGCCAATCCTCCTCCTTTTTTTTTTCCCCAAAGCCCCAGTAGATAGTTGTATGTCATAGTTGCACATTCTTCTAGTTGCTGTATGTGGGACGCAGCCTCAGCACGGCCGGACAAGCGGTGCGTGGGTGCGCGCCCGGGATCCGAACCCCGGGCCGCCAGTAGCGCAGCGCGCGCACTTAACTGCTAAGCCAGGGGCCGGCCCCCATCAGTACCTTCTGATTAAGCTTCTCTGAGACACTGAAGCTCAAGCAAGAGCTCCTGAAACCTACATTCCCCCCCCCATTTAAATTAGTGCCCTGCAGTATATGCATTTTTAAATAAAATCAAACCACGTGTCCCACAGTGAAGGAGAGGATAATCTTACGATGTCTTTTTTTGTTGTTATTTGTTAGAAAGATTGATATCCTCCATAGTTTTTATTTTTTTAATTTTTTAAATGTCTACTATATGGATTTATTTATTATTTTTTGAAGTAACATTGATTTATAACATTATATAAACTTCAGGAGTACGTCATTATGTTTCAACTTCTGCATTGACTGCATCGTGTTCACCACCAAAAGTCTAGTTGCCATCCATCACCGTAGATGAAAAGATGTCCAACATCACTAACTATTAGGAACATGCAAATCAAAACCACAATGTGATATCATCTCATGCCCATCAGAATGTCTATTATTACAAAGAAAAGAAATAACAAGTGTGGAGAAGATGATGAGAAACAGGAATCCGCTTACACTACTGGTGGGAGTGTAAACTGGTGCAGCCACTATGGAAAACAGTATGGAGATTCCTCAGAAAATTAAGAATAGAACTACCGTATGATCCAGCTAGTCCACTGCTGGGTATTTATCCAAAGAACATGAAAATACGAATTCAAACAGATATGTCCCCCCTATCTTTTTGGGGGGAAGCACTGCAGCATTATTCACAATAGCCAAGACTTGAAAACAACCTAAGTGCCCACAGATGGATGAACAGATAAAGAAGATGTGGTGTATATATATACAGTGGAATACTACTCAGCCATAAAAAAACAAGTTGAAATCTTGCCATTTGCAACACATGCATGGACCTTGAGGATATGATGCTAAGCAAAATAAGTCAGATAGAGAAAGCCAAATACCGTGTGATTTCACTCATCCGTGGAAGATAAAACAACAAGAACAAACACACACATAGATACAGAGAACAGATTGGTGGCTACCAGAGGGGAGAGGGGTGAGGGGAGGGAGAAAGGGGTAAAAGGGCACATATTTATGGTGACAGATGGCAACTAGACTTTTGGTGATAAAATCTTATGGTCAGGAACATGTTGCAGTGTGCAGAGCCTAAGGCATTTAAAAAACATGGAGCAGAGGTTTGGTATCTGGATGGAGAGGAAAAAGGGCACCATACAAAGCGGCATTGTCAGATGAAGGTGTTTGTTCTTGGAAGGCAGTCAATCACCAAGCAGTTTTGAGTGCCTGCTTCTGTGCTCACTGCTTAGTCCCCAAGTGTTATGTTGAAAGCATGTGGAAAGGCAGAAGAAAGGAACCATGTAATTATCAATTATCATACCAAAAATACGTTTGTTTTCTCATATGGAAATTATTCTGTGGGTGGGGTGGGAGGAGATAAATACATATGAGTTAGTCAACCAAAATGGGTAACTGATGTAATGACATTTTTAATGGAAAATGGTTACAGTAAATACAAACGTTCACCAAAAATAGGTCATTCTCTGAGATCCTGGTTGTAAAAATCACTATGCACAATTCAGCATACGAAATTGAGATTTGTGGTGATGTCTCTTCCCTGGGCATGGGTTTGTACGTGTTCCTGGATGGCTTAGAGCAGGGAAATTCATCAAGGGTGAGGAACAGAACACTATCACAGGGATCGGACCATCTGACATATTTGAGAGAACTTAGACTAGTGTTATGCTGAAGCTTGTGGCCTGATCAATGAAACAAAAACACAGTATAATGGACCGGATTATCTACTGCATTTTTTGAGAAAATTTCTCCCTCATTTATGGAACTTAATCCATATTTTCAATCCAATTCTTTGTCAGGGAGAAAATAAAGGAAAAGCAAGTAAGAAATATAAAAATTAAATATGATGGACTTCCCCAGACACCCCAAATCCAGCAAGGAGCTTCCTGGGTCTCTGGAAAGGAGCCCGGCCAAGTCACCATTCATCTCAGACAAACTACACTGACAAATAAAATCTCATCACAGAAGGTTCCAGAAAGATAGTAAAGGGAACCTAAAACAGGTAGTTTTCACTCGTTTTCACCTGGGAAAGACCAATAAACTATACCTGAGAGTTATCCAGGCCCGTGGCTGGTTCCACATGCTCTAAAGTGTAACTGAAGAACCTGGTTTGTACCCGGGTTTTCTGCCCTGTCCACCTTCTCACCCATTCCCATAACCAGTGACAGTATCTTGCAAATAGAGGTGGTTCTCACAAACTCTACTGGCTGCCTCGGGCCTTAAATGCTCAAAAACCTCAAGGACCAAGGGCTTCAAGTTATAGCACAATATCAACCCCTCCAGCATAATCTCACAATACAGAACACAAACACTCTAAGGTTTCCTTGAGTACATACCCGTGGCAGCCCCAAGTACAATCTGCATAAACTATGTGGTAAGCATCTGGTTCCTTGAGGACTCTCAACTTACAGGGTTAGAAAAGAAGATGTGGTATATATATATAATGGAATACTACTCAGCCGTAAAAAAGACAAAATTGTGCCATTTGGGCCGACAATGGATGTACCTTGAGGGTATTATGCTAAGTGACATAAGCCAGACAGAGAAAGACAAACACCATATGATTTCACTCATATGTGGAAGATAAACAAATACATGGATAAGGAGAACAGATTAGTGGTTACCAGTGGGGAAGAAGGTGGGGGGGTAGGTGAAAGGGATAAAGGGGCACATATGTATGGTGACAGATAAAAACTAGACTATTGGTAGTAAACACGCCGCAGTCTATACAGAAACTGATATATAATAACGTACACCTGAGATTTACACAGTGTTATAAACCAATATAATCTCAATAAAATAATTGGAAAAAAAAGAAATAGGAAACTATTGTATGATCATCAATCCCTGCTTCAACAATACTCTGTCAAATTCTCCCTTTTTAGTTCTGTAACTTTCTGGTCATTAAATTAAACCCTAGTCCAATACAGTACAGTTTAAAAGTTGGAATATGCCATCTGGTTCAAAGCATTCTCACATTCTATGGTTCCATGAAAGCCTAGACTTGTAGTTCTAGGAGCGTGGAGTTGGGAGGAAAGCAATTCTTTTCCCCTCCTCCTCTTCGGAGTGTGTCATCCTCCAGGGCTGGGCAGACGGAGCATCAAGGAATGCTATCTGGAGGTAGTGATGCCTGACATCTAGGTGAATAATGGCAGAAAGCCAAGATCCGGAAGCAGAATACGCCATTTTGAGAGAACTGCAGATTATTTCATATGGCAGGAACATAGGGGTCACATGGCCATAACCCTTATGTAGGAGGCACAGGGACATCTGCCAATTTTTCAGAGGGTAGAAACGTAGTTAAATGGTAAAAACATTGTGAAGTTTTCCATATAAATATTGAAATATGTCATGGTTCTATTTTTTTCTTCTGTTGCTATAAAAATAAACACTTTTCATAAAAACAGAAATTGAAAGCAAAGGAAAACTATGATTACTTAAGTAAAACTGAGCTCATTATAATGCTACAACTTTGTCATCTCTTAGCTGATTTCAGATTCAACCTCTTGCACACACATTTCTGTTCATGTTGATACTTGCAAAGCTTTTCACTGTTTGATATACACAATTTTGTACTCACGTCCAGTTGATCAACGTTTCAGGTATGATTGTTTGAGGTTTATTTTATTCCTATTTTAAAACTTTTTCAAATAAAAGTGGGTGTTATCTTATTTTTCCACAAACCTCTCTAATAGTTCACCAGGAGAGTTAAGGTACGGTGCTAATGGAAATAGTGTAGAAACAACAGAGCATGTTGTCATCACCAGAATTAATTCAAGTGAAGTGAAAATATAATTAGTGAATGAAGCATCTGCAAACCAGCATCCTGTGAATGATTGGAATTGTAAAAATGCATACGAAATTTTGTAAAAGTTTATGTTGAGGAAAATGTGCTTTCGAAGTAAAAACGTTTAAGGCAAATCTCAAGTTTTAAAGAGTCTTATGTTTCTGATTTTTCGTAATTGGTTTACAGCGTTATAAAGATTGTGTGTGCTATTACCAGGCAGATTGTTCTGCCAACAAAAATTCATTTGTGGAGAAGGGTTACTTACAGCATAAGGAGTTTCCAATTAGAAAAGAGCTCCAGAAATTTTCAGAAAATAGAAAAAGTAAAATGCATTTGAAACATTGTAATATTGGAGCCAATGCTGCTTTTGATGACATAATTATTGCTGACAAATTATTATCTGCTTAATTAAGTTATGGTCAGAAAAGTAGACTTTACTTGAAATTAACAGTTGCTTGTTTCTTAGGAAGCAGAATTCATGATAAGTCAATTTTGTCTAGGTATAGAGGAAGTTTTTGGTGGTGTTA
Source organism: Diceros bicornis minor (assembly GCF_020826845.1). Lineage (NCBI taxonomy): Eukaryota > Metazoa > Chordata > Mammalia > Perissodactyla > Rhinocerotidae > Diceros > Diceros bicornis. Next base: position 9,294,666 of record NC_080779.1, on the reverse strand, counting down.
GAAATTACCAAGAAAGTTAAAGCATAAGAAGTATTTCACTGTGTGAGCTCCCAAATCATTTTGTGCTGGTGTGCAAATTCAAAATCAAATTATTTAAATAATGACGATTCAGAAATCTCAGAATCTTATGAATTAGATCAATATTTATTCAACTTGTTCAGTAAACTAAGATTAGATTGTCTGAGGTATATACAGAATCATCAAAGACTATTTTCATTAAAAAGAAACTCAAATTTTAGCAGCGCTGAAGATAAGACTGACAGCATCTTACATAACACAAAACTTATGTGTCAAAAATCAAAGTTAATATTATTAACATTGTGGCCAGAGTGGCCACATAGAATAGGAGGGGAAATTTTAATGGGATTGTAATGAATTATAAAAAGCAGCAGCCAAAAGTATCTACACATGCTTTTACCATACCTTTTGGACTTCGATGGTAATGATGTCTTATGAAGAAGTAAAGGAACACTAAAATGCTCTCAAACTGTTGATTTTTGTATGGTACTATTAATAAATATATGTGTGTGTGTGTGCTTTGGGGAGAAAACTAGCAAATATTTTTAAGGAAAAAGAAGAAATAACATGCAGGTTGCTCTGTACTTTTTCACACACACAACATTGGGCGGTACATCATTAAGAATCATTAACTTTATTAATTTAATTGAACTAATAGAGATTATGGTCACATCCCAAGTGTTCCAGGCTCTTATGGATAGGTTTTCTTTTTGCTTTCTTTTTATGTTCAAAATGAGAAGCAATGTACCATTTTTTATCATATGATAAGAATAATAAGTATAGCAAAATCATTTGGGGTAGGGCAAAGAAATTATGCCAAAAATAATCTCAGAGTTTCAAAGTTAAGACATCTCCCTTCAGGAAAAAAGAACCAGTTTAAAAGAATAATACATCATGGCAATTCAGATAGTGCTTTTTCCCCCTATACCATCAGAAAAAGAGCAGAAAATTTAAAGGCCCTTGACAAAGATTGAAGGCTACATTACTAAATTGAAATATATGATTTTTGGAGAATGAATTTTAGTAAAGGAAACAAATTTTAGAACTACTTTTTAAAAATAGAATGGACTATTAAATTAAGCAAAGGCCAAACCAGCCAAGAATTATACAAATTTGATGCAAATTCCAGAATTCTGATTTTTTCTTGCAACTTGAGAAGCTCAACTTTATCTATGATTGTTGATTCAATTGATTGTGGCTATTTGTTTATTCAATGTGCCCTCCACAGTCATGTTCCTCTTGCCTTCAAGCTTTCAGATATTGCACTAGATTGACCAATTAACGCAATACATTTTCTATTCTGTATTTCTCAAAAATATACTTAGCATGTAAAAGAAGAGACTCAATGACTAGGCAGTGATGGTGATGGAGAAGAATTATTTTGTGCTGATCTGCACACGTCCACACACAGACACGCGCACACACACACACCCAGCAGGCCTGGAAGACTTTCGGCATTGTGAAAAGGTTGCCACAGCACCTCGCCACACTGTCAGAGGTTATAGATGATGCTTTATTGATTGAATCTTCTCTCTAAGAATTTTGTACCTTGTTCAGTATGCTATCACACTTTAAATTGCAAATTTTAATTCAAGGCCTAAAAGTGTTTCTAGTTGACAGCGTGGTTTGCAATCATTGGCGTGGCCTGATGGGTAGTCATAATAGTTATAAAAATATCGATTATATATTATTCCAAAGGAAGTACCATGAGAAAAGTGGTACCTGAAATTTGTTATAAAGCTTAATTAATTTCTCCTTGTACATGATCGGTCACCATGACTGATCAGCAACATACTCCCCTCCCACACCTTAGGGTCTACTCGGCTTCAGAACATGGTGAGATGAAAAAACACAGAGCTGAAAAGGTGAGCAAGAAGACAGTCCAGGAGCTTGTGTTTATACACAAATAAGGAAGGTGTGTGCGCTTAAGTTCAATATACATATATTCCTATATACACATGCTCACACACACATATATATATGCACAAAGGAGGTGCCGGTTGACTCTCACTCACAGAAACTGAGATCTCAAGCCATACCTGAGAGCAGCTTCCTTACTTTAAGCATAACATAGGGTGCATGGCACACAGTGTGCTTATATGATGTACCCCAAGTACCTAGTGAGAAGACAGAAATAGAGAAGTGGAGTTTCATCATAATTTCAGTTTGTCAGAGACTGTGTTTTTCTTGTTCTCCCTCATGTATATTCCCAGTACCCAGACGAGCGCCTGGCCTCTAATGGGCTCAGGATGCGTATGTTTTGAATGACCGACTGGCATAGATCATTCATTTCTGGAGTGTTGAAGTGAATACAATCAGTTAATTTTGGACCGAAATTGCTCAGTTGAAGTGGCCCTCTGCAGTTGGGAAGGCAGGGAGAGATGAAGTTTGGTCGGAAAGCTGGGAAGAAGATATTTGAAATGGTAGAAATTATATATGTGAGTAGAAAAAGCAAGAGGCAAGGGTAGAAAAAGCATGTGGGTGGATTGTCTGCCTGGAATATTGAGAAACAGTCCAGAGCATAACAAGCAGGGTCTTAGGGAATGGAGGACCCTTAGCACAAAAGAGTCATTTTAACTCGATTTACAAACAACCTGATTATTACTCCAAGATGAGAGAAAGGAACTAACTTGGTCTTATAAGCATCAAAAAGACGGTACCTTTGGTGTAGAAATATTTTGAGAAGGAAAATGGTAGTTAAGCAGAAGACAGTTTCTCTAGTCCAAGTGTGAAAATGCTTTAGAGATGGAGAGGGGACTAGTTTGGCAAATTTATATAGAAAAAAATTCAGCCATGGTTAGTATTAGGATAAATTTGAAATGTAAAGGAGAGATGAATGAAAGATGCTTGTTCATTCATTCAACCATATTTATTGAACACCTATGATGGAAGATAGCAGTAAACAAAGCCAGAAAAAAATCCTTGCTTCCGTTTACTTACATTTCGTGGACATGAAACCAAAAATAAAAAAAGAACTATGCGGAAGTTCATAAGATTCTGTACATGGAAAGAGAGAGAATGAAATGCAGACGAGGCCGAGGAGCTCAAGAGAGTGGTGGTTGTACTTTCATGCAGGGTACCCAGGGCCCCCCTCACTGAGAAGATCGCATTTAAGATGTGAAAGAGGTTCTAGTCATTTATATTCTAGAAGGACAGAGATGCCATCATACTACAGGGAAAGCAAACAGCGTAAAGACTTGAGGGCAAGTAGAGCTCATAACCTTTGTTTTAAAAATTGATCTTTTTCTTCATAAAATCTAATTTAGTGACCCATTCAAATAATCTAGAGGAAGCTTTTTTTTTTCTCATACTATATTAAAGTATTGAGGGGTAGTTATGCTTCTCAATGTCTTTCTCACTGGCTTCTTTTAAAAATATTTCCTTCAATTCGTTAGTAGTCACTACGAGACTACTACGCCTGTTAGGAGCTGTAAAGGTAAGTGAGTTTCAAACCATGATCCCCTAGGAGAAAGAACAGTAGCAGGGTTTAAATAATTTGAGTAGAATATTAATTCAATAATATAAAATAAAGGGTCACAGAAATGCAACGAGGGAGAGAATGGTCAATTAGGGAGAACTCAAATGTACTGACACATGCTACAACATGGATGAAGCTTGAGGACATTATGCTAACTGAAATAAGCCAGTCACAAAAGGACAAATACTATATGAGTCCACTTATGTGAGGTACTTGGAGGTGTCCGTCTGCAGAGGGTAGAATCCTGAAGGGCTTCGATGTCAACTACGCATCTCACCTGGAAAGAGTGAGAGGAGCAGAGAAAAAGTCAAAGCTTCTTTGGGCATCTATTGAGGTAGAAGCGTGAAGAACAAAATATAGAAGAGCCTACAAAAATAATTTCTAGTCACATACTAATGAACAAGAGACAATTAATTTGTTCTTTGAATAGGCTTTTTTAAAATCTCGCCATCTCCTGATTTCAGATCTGCCACTAACAGCTATGTGACCACAAGGTCTCCAGTTCCTCAACTGTGGAACGAGGGGGCTGGTGTTCCTTAAAGTCCCTTAGGTTCAAAAATGTTGTGACCTGCAATGCCAAGTGTAGCTCTATTGTTGACAATTCAAGAAGCAGTGTTCATAACTTAAAAAATTATAGACAGCCGTTCCCCCAATCATCGGCCTTGTATTCCGCCATTTCAAATTTTCTGAGACCTTGCTGATATCTTTTTACTTGAAACTGACAAGTGCTTTTACTTTTTTACTGTGCTTATTCTTGACACTTCCCTGGCTGTGTAAGTGAAGTCCCTATGTGTTCTCTTTTATTTCATCTTTCTTTTGAGTGGATTTCTCATTGTGCTACTGAACTGAGGAGATTTGACCTAAATAAAGTGCCAATTTGGAAAAGACACGTAAGGAAAAGGGAGAAATGGTGACAGTCACAAACGATAGTGAGCAAATGCAGTACTGGGGGGAACAGTTCAGTCTCTGCTTTAATTGAACTGCCTAATAAAGAACACCCTTATGTTATACTTTTCAGTATATCATTTTAAAACGCATATACAGGGTCAATTATTGATTCTTTAGGAAAATCTTTTGAAAACCATACTGTTTTAAACTTTAGCTTATAGTTTTGTTAAGATATTTTTTCCTTTTTATTTTTCTTGAAAACTCATAGTTACGAAGTGGTTTTTCTTCAACAAATTTTCTGATTATGAACAACAAGAAGCCATCACACACTACAGTTTTGTGGCATGGATGACATTCTCTCCCTAATGGGAAGCCTGTGAATCGCAGAAACGTCGAAGGCCTTGCACTCTACCAACAGCTTCAGACAGTGTCCTGGTCTGGTCACTACCATTGCTGTACAAACAAAACTACATAGTTCTTCAAAAAATTAAAAATAAAATATGATTTATCAATTCCACTTCTGGATACATACCAAAAAGAGTTGAAAGCAGAGTCTCAAAGAGATATTTGTATTCACAATAGCCAAAAGGTAGAATCAACCCAAGTGTCCATCGATGGATGAATGGATAAACAAAATATGGTCTATACATAAAATGAAATATTATTCAGCCTTAAAAAGAAAGGAAATTCTGACACCTGCTACAACAAGGATGAACCTTGAGGGCATTAAGCTAGGTGAAACAAGCCAGTCACAAAAGGACAAATACTATGTGATTCCACTTATGTGAGGTACTTGGAATAGTCAAATTCATAGAAAGCAGAAAGGAGAAAGTGGTTACCGGGAGCTAGGGGCTGGGAAAAATTGGGAGTTATTGTCTAACGGGACAGCGTTTCAATTTGGGAAGATGAAAAAATAATGGAGATGGATGGTGGTGAAGTTTGCACAACAATGTTCTTAGTACCACTGAACTATACACTTAAAAAAATGGTTAAAATGGTAAATTTCATGTCATGTGTATTTACCACAATAAAAATTAATAAAAGTACAACGCGTCTTCCTAGGAGGTGATAGAGCTCATGATCTGTCAGCCCCTGCTCTTGCTATCCTGTGGTTTTCACACTGTGGTAAATATAGAGACTGCATAAGTCATTTGTTGGACAGCATTGAGAGACAGCTGTGTCAGGTGAAGTGCTCACGTCCCGTTTCTGGCTGCTGAGAAGCCCTATCGGGATGTTTTGACTCACTACCCTGAGCCTTCATCAGCTGATGAAACTAATTTTTTTTTCATCAGCTGATTAAGATTCAAGATAATGAGTCAAAACATGCCAGTAGTCATTCCCAACAGCGTTGAAGACAGGATGTTAACTTTTCCACGCACGTATACACACACAGACAGACATGAAATGAACCAACACAGCCTTCTGCATATGGAAAAGTTCATTTCGTTAACGTAAGGAGTGACAATTACCACATACGCCTAAAAAAGAGAAACAAAAAAAATTAGCTGACCAAACAACTGAATTGATTGCTAACAATTTTAATAAAGAGAAATAGCATGAAATTAACTCATAAAAGAATATAACTGGAGGAAAGAAAATAAAAATTGCACAGGAAATTGCCATGCACAAATTTGAATGGATTCTAGGAAAACCAAAATTCCAAATGCTTTGAGTTTCCTCCTGAATCAACAAATGCACTTCAGAATGTTTTTGATGGCAATTGTATCTAAGCCTAAAGTTCCAGGAATTTTCCACAACTGTTCTGCATTCTGTGGGCCTTTGTCTGACAACAGAATATTGAGTTTAACCAACAAAAGCATTTGATTGAATACTCTACCCCTTAATATCAGATATGTATGTATTTTAAATTCCATTAGGCTTCCATTGGGAAACTACCTAATATTTGGAATGCATTGTTTAATGTGCTAACTGATCTTATTTGTGTGTGGTGCTCACTGTCAGAAAGACCAAAAGCATAGTGACAGTTATTGCTTTTGAAAGGATTCTATGGGGGTGTGAGCAGAATGGTTAATGGGCCAGGAGTCAAGGGAGTTAAATATTTCCTAAATCTGGTAATAGTCCAGCATTGCAAAAGCTGAGGAAGATTGGACATAAAATCTTGTACATAGCCTAGGTTTATCTCTTTCAGTAGTTTGAGTAAATCAACTTATAAGATCTGCTAAGAAAAGTCCCCCTCTAAAAATATAATAAATGCTAAAACACGGCATGAGATAGTCTCAATGGTAAACTGAAAGCAAACAGTTTACTCTGGGAAGAAACAATGGCTGTGATCCTAATTCTTTGAATTGCAACAACTGACTATGCCATGCTTTTAAATGCAAGATGCAGAACAGCAAAGAGACTGTGTTCTCCCATACACCATTAAGGAAAACTTCTACCTACAGCCCGCTGCTGAACGACAGGCTCTATGAAAGCCTTCTTACAGGAACATTTTGTTAGCATTTTGTCTGAGGTTTTAGGGGGAGGGAAAAGCATAGTGTTAAAGAGATAAAAACATTCTTTTCTCTTTTTTGCTGTTTTTTTTTTTTTCTGTCTTCTCTGACTGCTGTATTTCTGCTATACCAATGTCTCTTATTTGCAGAAGACACCATCACTCAGCTTATTAGGAAAGCATCGCTTCTACTATCATTCAATTTAAAATGTGCTACTTAGAGGTACCACCTCTAAGAGACCAACTTATGCAGAGGAAATCTTGATGCATGATTTACTACATGAAGCAAAACTTTGCTTGGGTAGGCTGAAATGCTGTGTTGAGGAAGAGCCCTTTATATGGTTTTATGGGCTTGTCTTCTCATTGGGAGCATACATTTACTAACTGTATAATTGGTGGCACAGTTCTTCCATCATAAACATTGTTATCAGTTAATTAAACTTGAAATGCAGCTTTGTTCCCCAACATGTTTTGTCAGATTGTTTTCCTTATTTATTTATCATCATAAAATTTTATTTGGTGACTGGCAGCTTCTCAGCCCTCCAATAATAATATAAATCAAAACATAAGATTTTAGTCTTCATGTAATTTCCTTTTGGTCTGAAAATATGAAACCAGATGTTTTTGGCATGCTAAAGATGCTTTTCATCTTTTTTTAGATTCTTTCAGTGCAGTCAAAGTAAATGCATTTTTAAAACCAACTTATGAAAGTTAAATTTCCTTTGTTCATCTCAGTGGAGTCTGGTTTGCATTGATGCAGCGGCACTGAGAGACCTTTCAGATAACATACTGGATTTCTTGGAGGAATTACACATGTGGGGCTCAAAGCTCAAAGGGCAACAGAAACTGTATTAATAGCAGATCAGTAGACCATGAACCGTGATTCGCCAGAAGGTCTCACCAAGCAGCATGCTTAAAAGTGGAGGTTCAGGTTGGACAACAACCAATATGATCTTGACCATCTATCTATTATCCGGGTGATGTGCCTAATTTGTCCACATAGTTATCACACACTTGTCCCAGCTTGAAAATGTGGGGCCCATGAAAGCATGGCCATTGGAATTTCCTGTGACAGTGAATCTCATTTCAGTAGATATTACCATTTATCTCAGCCTAAGGCTATCACTAAAGCACCTAACCATTCCCAGATGGAACCGACTTCACTGATATTAGAGGGATTTGATGTTCCTGGAGAGACTTGGGGTCAGTAAATAGGAGCAGGAATAGAGTGGCACATAGACTAATCTCATTTGTACTTGGCCTCAGATTGCCATTATGTCCCTGGGCCATTTTGTGGTCTGGGTATTGGAACTCTTAGGACAGACTGAAATACTTTGGGATCTTGGCGGGGTGGTGTGTGGAATTATTTATAATCAGCTTTGCTATCTGAGCTTTGATGTGGTTCTCCCCATCCTCAACCTCCAGCTTCATTGCATAAATTCCATGGCCCAGTGTGCAGGACAATACTACCTCTTCACCACCGCCCACAACAATCCTGGCAACCTCTGTATTCATGAAGAGGAGAACTCCCGCACCTTACTCTGCCTGATTTTCAAGCAAGTTTTCCCAGAGGAACACTTTTCCGCATATACAGACTTCACGAACTTTCCTATTTCCCACTGCAATCAACTTTCCATTCTGCTGAATTTACTGTGTCAAAAGTCACCAGTTGTCCCTTAATAGCCAAATACAATGTGTTCTTTCAGTCTTCAATGTCAATCACCTCTGCTACATTGACTTCTTCCTTCTTAAGTTTATCCTCTCTTGCCTTACACAAACTAAGCTCTTTTGGTTCTTCTGTTTCTCTGAACTTCCTGCCCAATACTTTCTGCTCCTTCCTCTTTCTCTGCCTGACTCTACCCTACTCTGTAGTGTTCTGTCTTTGGTCTTCTTCCATCGCCAATCCTCATCATCTTCTGGGTGTGACACTGACTCCCATGACTATGTGCTGATGTCGCCTTACTCCTATCTCCCATCAAAATCTTGCTCCTGTGCTGAAGAACCCAGTAGTCCACCTACCTAGTAGAAATCTATACACAAATTCAGCATTAAAAAAAAAAACAAACTCAGGGCCAGCCTGGTAGCGCCGCAGTTAATTTCGCACGCTCCACTTTGGCGGCCTGGGGTTTGCGGGTTCAGATCCTGGGCGCGGACCTGCAAACCACTCATCAAGCCATGCTGTGGTAGGTGTCCCACATACAAAATAGAGGAAGATGGACACAGACGTTAGCTCAGGGCTAGTCTTCCTCAGCAAAAAGAGGAAGATTGGCAACGGATGTTAGCTCAGGGTCAATCTTCCTCACCAAAAAAAAAAAAACAACTCGTCTTTACTCAAATTACTGTTTTTCCTAAATATTCAAGCCTAATTAATATCACCCAGACATCCAAGCTAGAAATCTATTGGCCATTTATGATTCCTTCACATAGATTACCCCACATCTACTTGCTCATGGCCTTCAAATCTACCTTTGATTTATCTTTTAAATACGTCCAATTCATTCTGTTAATACTAAAAACAAACAAACAAACAAACAAAAAACAATATTTAAAGTAATTAGGGAATATTTAGTTCTCTGGAAGTGACTGAGAATTTTCTCATGTTTCGATCTATGTTTGAATAACGATTCTTGCCATGCTAATTTCAAATCATGTAACATAAACCACCACCTTCTCACAAGTCTGAACTTGAGGGACACAAGAAAATGGAAGATGAGATACAAGCTTAACAAATGCAGGGAGGAAATGGCAAAGGAAGAAAAGGCAGGAGGATAAGAAAAAAGGCATTTCCCCAGACCAGCTTTTTCTCCTATTTTCTTATTTTGAAGAATGGTACTGAAATCCATTTTGTTCCTCAAATCAGCTGTTTTATTTTTCTTGTTTCTTCTTTCTTTTCTCAGCCTCTAGGTACAATTAAATTAAGAATGCTCTGATGGGACAGCCCGGTGGCGTAGCAGTTAAGTTCGCACACTCCACTTCAGTGGCCCGGGGTTTGCAGGTTCGGATCCCAGATCCCAGGCGAGGACCAATGCACCACTTGTCAAGCCATGCAGTGGCGGCATCCCATATAAAGCAGAGGAAGATGGGCATAGATGTTAGCCCAGGGCCAATCTTCCTCAGCAAGAAGAGGAGGATTGGCAACGGTTGTTAGCTCAGGGCTAATCTTCTTCACCAAAAAAAAAAGAATGCTCTGGTTTCTACCTCTCTAGCATCTTCCATAGGCATTGCCATTGCTACTGACCCGTTTCACGTCCTCACTGTATCACACCTCACCTCCTGCTGTGTGTGTCCTCCAATCCTCTTCTTACTGCTCTTGGTTGCCTTTCTAAAAACAAAAGCTTCTTCAGTTCTTTGATACTGCCTCATTACTGTCAGGATAAAGTCCACACTTCTTAGTGAAATGATTATAGTCATCTCTTTGGTGCTTATCTCTGCTGTCTTTCCTTTGTCACCCAATATTTAGGTGTGCTGAACGATCTATGTTTTTAAAGTACCATTCTGCTTCCCACTTTGTCTTTACTAATGCTGTCTTGAAGTCCTCCTCCCACTCATCATCCTCTACCACCTGTCCAGTGAGCTAAGCTCCACAAGTCAGCTAAAGCATTGCTTATTCCAAGTCTCTCACACTGCCCGTGTAGACTTAACCTAACCATACTTTTCTTTTTTCTCCTTAGACAACTTTTACCATCTTCCATCTTCCAGCATCTGTAACACCATATAACGCATTTTGTACACAGTCTCATGAATTAGACTAAAATTCTTGAAGTTCCAGAGCCATTCCTGGCTATGTTTGGTGTTCTAGTTCTTAACATAGTGTCTGGCACTTAGTAGACCATGTGATATAGATCAGGGTGTCCATTCTGACTAGTCATGAGCACACCACACCCTATGAACCACATGCCTATTTTCCAGACCTCTGTTCTTGGAGTCCTCATTTTGGTTCCATCACCTACAGGCCAGCCCAACCTCTCTATGCTTCTATTGCATCTCCTGCCAAATGATGATAACAATATGACGTAACTAACAGCACTGATGAAAGGAAAAAAAATTAAAAACAATAATGCCTTGAGTTTCCTTTGGGATTTTGTTGTTGTTGTTGTTTTTGGTCCATATTCTCAGGACAATGTCAAACTCAAAATAAGAATTCCATACATGTAGTAGAATGCTAGATCAAAAAGATAACATGTAGGCAAGTTCAAATTTGGGGAGAGGGGGATTAGATAAACACAAAGGGAAAGAAAATCAGGTGAGAGAGGGAGGTCAGGAAAGTGTCCTGAACCCAGTAGTGACTGTTCTTGTGATGTACAACAGAGAGCGGACTGTAGAATAATGTATTGACTAGGGTGGTCATAAGGGAGCCCTAACAGTCATTTTCTTTGCCCCTTTTCTTGATTCTCGTTATTTGAATCATTTATTTTCTCAAAATTTTACAATTGTGCATTAATTATCAAGCATATCTCAGGGTTAATGTTACCTCTTTGTAGATATACTGAGATTCCTGCTTTCATAAAACACCTGCTAATCACCCCTTCCTCAAAGATTAAATCTCTCCCTCAGTAATGAGGTTGTCTTGTTAAGAATTGAGCTCTAAATTTGCTTTTCAGATTTCAGAAAGTGACTAAGATAAGGGGACCTTTGTGGCCTGATCATGTTTAAATTATTCTTTCAGCAAACTTGATTGTGCACCTACTGTGGGTAGGAAAATAGAACCACATTTCCTGTTAAATATACTAAGTATGACTTGTATTTATAAATTTGAATCATATTACAAGACACCTGTGGGAAACTTCTGAGATCCCCTGATCTCACTATGCAATATTTTGTTGTTTTCTCATTGGAAGCGACTTATTACTCTTCGGAAAAAAGTGTCAAGGTCAACTGTAAAGATTACCATTACTAGATAGGTTATTTTTCTCTCTGCCCTCAGGTACTTTCCCCATCCTTCTGCCCTGTAGCACAGTGTGTGAAAACTGCAAACTACAATTTCCAGAATCCCTTGCCCATTGGCTTCCTGTTAGTTTCAGCCAATGGAAGCACTGACAGGATATTAGGCGGCAGGTAGGAGGAAAGCAAAGCCACAGTATTTCTATCTCATCTCTGTTTCTACAGACTTCTCCAGCAATGACTTTGTCTCGCCCGGAAGTTTGTTCCCACAAAGCTGACTCATTCTCCAAGGGCTGGACTCCTGGGCCCTGGCGTACCCCTCTTCCCTTTCTCCTCCTATCCTTGGGGTGATAGCCACCTCCTGCAGTTGTTAATCTCTTGATTGCTTCACTTCCCCCTGTTTTCAGACATTCCAACACCTCTGCAACTTGCTTTTGTATGAGACTCCCATAATAAACCACCTGGGTATGAGCTGTTTCCCTTACAGACCCTGACTAACAGAGCCAAATGTACCTTCTACAGTCTTTGTGACCCACGTGAGACATCTCTTCTTCGTTTGCACTTTTGGAGGTAAGCCACCTTGCTACAAGCTGTTTAGAGACCACCTTTAATCCTGGCAGAGAAAAGCTTCAGATTGGTTTTATTCTCCAGCTTCCCTGGCTTTGAGAGTCTCTTTGTCAAGGGTCCATTGAGGTATCCTAGACAGCAATTGCTAAGAAAGAGATGGTGGTAAACAGGCAGCCCGCCTGGAGTCTTGGCTTCTAATGGTCTCTTCTGGAAGGCGGTTTCTCTGTGATGAAATATTGTTTTGAATGTGATAATCTTTTGACAAAATAATGTTGTCCTCATCTGCCTGACCTTTCTTCAGTAGCATTACTGCAGGGTATTCAGCACTTTTATCACACACTGCATAACTTTCAGAAAGGAAAATAAACATCTAAACATACACACACACACACATTTTGATGGAAACCTCCAGATATCAAGAGCCGGCTCACTGAAGGAGGTAACTCTATATTGGTTACCACTGGTGAATTAAAAATGTTTTTTTAAACAGTCAACTGATCACCTTGTCTTCAGTCTTACCTACACCCAATTTTCAATGCTGTTGAAAGAGTGGTTACTCCAAAAACCAAATTTGATCATGGCACTTAAAATCTTTATTGGATTTTGATAGCTTTCAGGATGAAAACTAAATATTTTAGTGTGGCCTTGTACCTGGTACTTTTTGGTTTTTATTATTGATTTGTAAGAGTTTAATGCACGCAGTTTGGATAATTTGATAAGTGCAATTAATAGGTTAATATCATATTAAATTTGGTAGAACATCATAAGAGAACTTTTGTCACAGTGTCTCTGAAATTGGTTGATTTAAAAATTTTATAGTAAGCAAGTATGCCCTTGTGTTGAGTCACATGAATCACTGACTTTAAAATAATTGTACATTGTATAGAAAAGAGAAATTCCAAACAGGAACTGATTACAAAATATTGTTTTATATTTAGTACACATTTTATAATATACACTTGATGAAATTTGGCAGATTTTTTTTTTTTAGGGAGGATCAAAATGTAAGTCAGAATCACAAAATAATGTACTTCTTCAGAAAATAGAATTCACTTTAACTAGAAATGTTTCTCTCACATTTTAGCAAATGCACAGTGGAGAAACATGACACTAACCATTTTCATTTCTCATAATAAACACACACATATCCACGAAAGGAATTTGGATCTAAATTATTTTTTATAGGAAATGGATATGTTTATCACAGATTCTGTACACACTATACAGATAACAGAATGGTTCTTAGGTTTTGATCATTGCCAGAATAAGCACATTTCCGGATTTATTTATTTTTTTCCCAAAGGTTGAGTAAGACATAACAAACACTTCCTGCCACAGGCATGGCGTGGCGGTAGGTCGGATACCTGGGTTATATAAATCTTTATGCTGAGCGTTTATGACATTTCAACGTAGAAGTTCATTCAGTTTGATGATTGAGGCAGCAGGCAATTATGACATTAAACAGTTCATAGACCTTAACCCAAGACCCAAATGGTTTAATTTTTTTAATGGCTGACTTTGCCTCTCCCGATGTGCACAGCCCAAAGCAGAGGTTAAAACCCTCGCCCGTCTACATTGCCCCTGCTTTGTTGCAAGCACTACTGACTGCCTTCTAGTTCCAAATGTCTTTAGTTATTAAAAATTATCAATAGAAAGTAATCCAGACTTACATTGGCGATACAATTGGCCACATATGCCCTAGTGGAGCATAAAATAAGAAAGATCATTACTATGACTACTGAAGTGTCATGTCGAAGAACATACTTTAAAAGTGAATCACATTAAGCTTGTTCAGTCAATTATTTCTACTTACAAAGACAGAGCTTCTTCCTGAAGATGACTTTCCCTTCTTAAGTTAAGACATGGTCTTAGATTCAAACGTATATACTTGAGTCTGAAGATGCTATTCACTAGAATAACCAGATTAGGGGGACATTAAATTTAAATAAAAGTCGCATAGAATTTTATTGTGATAAATTTATTGTGATAAATACATATATAAATATAAATATATTGTGATAAATATATACTCAATATTTCTTTTGTTCCTGAACTCACTGCTACTGGTATCATATTAAATTTCTATAATTTTTACAATTTCCTAATACTGAATTGATTTTTCAGAATTGCTTAGCTAATATAATCACTGTTGATTGTGAACTTTAGATAACAGCCATAGTCTTCTAGAAAGATTGCTGAAGACTTTAAGCAATGCTTACTGAGACAAGTGAGGTTAGCAAATGTTCAATATCTTAAGAAATGCCTCTTACAATCATGAGAAATCCCTGACATGGGAGTTTCAAACACTCGTTGGTTACCTAAGACAGGCCGAGTTCACATCAATTCTTTTATTCGGGTCTTGAAATATATTTTACTAGTCACAGTGATAGAAAGGAATATTAAAGATACGTTAGTTAACTTGTTCTTTTGTACCATCTGAAACATAAAGTCATTTCCAAAAATGTATAGAACACTTTGACTATAGATGTGGTTTCCTTAAAGAATCTTGACTATATTTTGTCAATAGATTAATATAAAATTGGGTTGATGTTTCTCAAAATCATACTCTGTTTCATATCTCCTAAGAAAAAAGTATCCCACTTCCAACCCAGCTTACAGTGTCAATCACTTCCTTAGCATGATATTTGAATCCTTCAGATAAAAACAAGATAGTTTATGTTATTTTGTCAATAGAGGCTGCGTATATCTTCTTGAAAAGTCATTTGGTTATCCGAGTTATCCTTCCCATTACTCAGAAAGATATTTTCAATTAGAACACTAATGACTCTAGGGCTAGTTGTGATGGTGACCAGAGGCGGGCAGGGGATAATTGATGGATATCATGGCCCAAACACCCGTCTACATCACTCCTTACTGGAACATCAGGTCTTGGGCTTGATGAAGTCTGTGCTGGTCCCACAAGAGACAGAACATGCCATATAACTTTATCATTCAAAGCAAAATTCATAATTGTCAGCCACGAATGGAAATTTAGAAGGTCAGAGATTTCTTATCTTAAATCCAAAATTTTGTGATTATATATGTTTATTTTTTCTACAGAAAAGTTTTAAATCTTCTTCAGCTTCTAGCTGGTGTCCTAAAAAATGCTGAGAAACTCTGCTTTGTATGATACTCGCTGTGCATGCTCTATCTTAGTCCCCCCAAATGTAAGACGTTATCACACCAGAAGAGAATTGCCAGAATGTAAGTGGCTGCTCATTAACATTGGTCAAGCATGAACCTATTAAACTCACAAACAAATGTCCACTTGACTGGGTTCCTTATATTTGATCCTCCGTCAAGTCTCTCATTTACATTCCTCTAATAGCTTGTTTTTATCACTATCTCAGTGCTTCCCATAGCTGTGCTATTCTCATTTATTTTTCTGTCTCTTTGCAAAGATTCTGAGTGCCTCCATATATCTACTCACCTTATATTCCTCAGCATGTAGAATAAAGTCCTGGCACATGAGAGCTCCTCAATAAAAGTCTGATCAATAAATAAGTGAATGGATAAATGAATAAATAGAATGTCCAGAGGTGATACAACCAGCTCATTTTCCCTGAGGATCCAGATTGAAACTGAAGCTGACGACTTAGAGAAATGAAGCAATAGCGGGTTAAATGGGGAAACAAGATGTTTCATGGAGGAGTAGGTCTAGGAAATCTGCTAAAACTCGTCAGAGTTATAGAAAACAATTCACTATCAACTATCTAGACTTTTAATTTACTCAAAAGTTCTGCTTCTAGAGTCATATCTCATTTAAAACTCCATCCTTCCTCAATGTCAATGAAATCTGGCCCTGCAATTTTTCGCCTCCCTGTTACTGCCATCCACCATATTCCAGGTCACCCCTTGACTCACCATAAGCATTGTTTGCTGCCCGCCCCTCCTTCATGAACCGTATTGTTTCTTTCCTTTGGTTTCTTACCCTCCTTAGGCATACTTCATTCTGCTCTTCACCTACTAAATAATATTACTCTAATAATACCACCTAATGGAGGCTTAATACATCTCAGGCACCATGCTGAATGCCTTCACTGAATTACCACATTTGATTCTCATAACAACCCATGTTAAACTATTTTGATCCCCATTTTAAAATCGAGGCATCTGAAGTTTCAAGAGGTTCAAAATTGGACATCTGACTCATCCTTTTCGAATGAACTAATCTTTCTCCAGTGAGCCTCAAGTGACTGCTCTTTTCCTACAGGAAGCCTCTTCTGACCTGGCAGGCCCAGGTAGGCACTCCTCCTGCCTTTAGCAGGACATGTGTGTCACTATTTGACTGTGATTCGTGTGTGACTCAGGACCCCAAGTGATAATCTACATTTCTTGAGGATGGGACTATGTTTTATGAATCATTATAACCTTGGGGCCACGAACAATATCTGGTACTCGGTAGGGGCTCAATAATTTTTAGCTTTATTTTTGTTTTGGTTTTTCTAATTTGTTTGTTTAAATAACAAACTAACTCTTGGCCCTTGACCCATTATCTTCCTTTCCACTCTGAATCTTCTTGGACCATACATTCAACAATAAGATATCACCTCAGAAGGGACTCACCCTTGTCCTCGTACCACCAATCCACTTCTCTTTTCTCCTTACACTCCCAAATGACAAATGGTGCTAACGAAATGCCCTACTTACATCACTTTCCTAATCTAGACCTGTACACAAACAGGTACATGGCAGAACGGTTAATAGCACAGACTCTAGAACCAAGCTGCTTGAGTTCATATCCCAGCCCTGCCACTTACAGGTCTGTGACATTGGGTAACTCATTAACCACTCAGAGTCTCCAAATCCTCGTTTATATACTGGGGGTAATAAAAGGACCTACCACATAGGGATGTTATGAGGATTAAATGAGCCACTAAATGGCATTAAATTATGTATATATAAATACCTATCAAATGTATGTGTGTGTATATATATATACAGTCAATTCTTGTTATTTGTAGTAGTTATGTTCTACAAAGTTGCTGGAAACATGAATTGCTGAATAGTGTGCCCTTGTTCCTAGGGGAAATACAGAGTTAGATTCCTGCGAGCCTCCGGCCAAAACATTTTCATCAACTGATCAACAACCTTGTTAAATGTATGTTTTTGTTTAAAGATACCCAATTTAATATATATATATATATATATATATAGTTGATCATTATCCCTGAACTCACAGCCAACAACACTAGAACTCAGGCCTGAATGAAGCTCATCTAAGACACGGGTTTTCTGTGTAAGGCATGTCACAGCTTTCTCGTGCTTACAAACACTAGCCAGCACTTCAGCGCTACACTTGGGGGTCATTTTAAACCACAAAATGACCAATAAAAGGTGCAACAATGAGAAAAGGTGTCACTAAATAAGACTGTGAAAAGGACACTTGTTTACAGTGTGAGAGCTGAAACAAGATGGCACAGTACCACTTTGTTCCACGTTAGTTGGAAATATGCATGTTGGGCAACCCAAATTTTTCGCCACTCTGCACATGTCCTCAGATGACTGCAAAAGCACTATGGGTATCGATTTGGGGGTACAAACCAATTTTAGCAAGTGGGCAAAGACATAAATACGCAATCTGCAAAGAATGAGAATTGACTGTACACACACACACACACACTCACATATATTATCCACCACTTTCTGAGGCAGAGCAGTCTCTGCAATTCTGGTTCCAAGTCAACTCCTCTACCTTTGCCCTCACCACTCTTGCAGCACCTGGTTCCAGCAGCCATTCCATTTCATCTACCTCCAGCCCTTCTTTTGGTAAATATGCTCAACCTTCTCCCACACAGAAAGAAATAGAATGAAGGAAAGAAAAAGAAAGAGAGAGAGAGAGAGGGGAAGGGAGGAAGGAAGGGAGGAAGGGAGAGAGACACATGCACTCTCTTGAGCTGACATTCACTAGTAACAAATAGTCTCATTTCTCTACTTTCCTGCTGATTGCAAGGTCTCCATACACTAGTCCTGCCTCACTGACTCTAGTCCTTCACCTCCCATCCAGGCTTCAAACCACTGCAGTCTGGCTTGTGTAGCAACATCACTCCTGAACCTGCTCTCCCTAAGACCACCAACTACCTCTTAACAGCCAAATTCGATAGAAACTTTCTAACATTGCATTAGATACTGCAGGTCACTCCCCACTCGAGAAACTCATTCGTTCCACGGGATTCTACCACACTACTGACTCACACCAGTCAGGGTGTCCTTTTGCTGTCGCCTCCCTGGATTCTGCTTCTCTTCCTGCCTCTCAGATTTCATTGTTCCTGGGCCTCCTACCTCAGCCTTCTCCCCCCTTGCACAAATATTCTTCATGACTTCCAGCGTCCTGATGATGCTCATACATGCCTCCCCCGTTCAGCCCCACCCCGATTTCCCATCACACCTTTGTTCATACTCTCCTCCTCTCCTGGACTCTTTTCCACTGGCCCACGCCTCCTTGCCTGTCTATACCTAAACGCTTAAGATTCAGTCAGCGCCTTAGAAGATTTCAAGTTTCTTTTAATAATGGGACACACACAATACAATGACACTCACATAGATGAAAGGCAGAACTCTTCGTTATGTACAGCTCCAAACCAGAAACGGCTATCAGGCAGGGCCACACAGGGGCTTGCACCCGGGGACAGGATGACAGCACACTGGAGCTGTAGGGGCAGTTATGTATGGCAAGTGTGGTGAGTCGCCCAGGTTTCACGGCTCCCTGTGGATTGGCTAACTTGAATACTTCCGGGGGCTCCTGGGCATCTAGGCTGCCCCTGGTTGTCTGGTTCCAGGCCCCAAGGAGATTACAGGGTACCTAGTGGCCCTAAAGAGTGAGAGCCCAACCAGGGAATCAGCTGCTCAAGAAGGGGAACTGATGGGTCTTAGCCAGGACCTCAAAACTAAGTGAAGGTAACAACAAAAAAAAAATACCTGCATTACACCCGCATCAGCTTCTGGGGTGGGGTTAGGAACTTCCCTAAGACCCAGTCTCCTTGTCCTAGGAAGTTGTATTACAACTTCCCACTTAGGGATCTGTCCCCTGGACATGATTGTTAGCCTTAACGGCAAGAACTGTGTCTTGTTAATCTTTGTGCTCCAGGACCCAGCACACAGTCCAGCACACAGAAGATGCTTAATAGATATTTTCTCAATGAATTAATTAAATGTAGAAAATAGAGAATAAAATAGAACATCACCTGGATCTTAGGAAAGAAGCACTGATGTTTAAAACTGTGACATATTGGGGGAAAAAAATCAATGTAGAGAAAATGTAAGAAACAAGTAAGGGCCCTAAAGTAAAACTTAGTGTTTGAGTGAACTAGGTATTAAGTTGCTATGGGAAAAAATTAATTCATTTGAGGAAAGATGAGAAGGGTATAACGGAGATTAATTAAAATTTAGTTTATCAGATTTTTCTCAGGAGATTGGCAATTTAGTCAGAAGAAAATCTTATTTAAGTGTATAAGTATATTTCAGCTTATAAGTGCAATGCATGATAAAAGGAAAAAGAGAATACCAATGTACTTGTCATTTTAGTAATTACCATTTTAGAATTTGGTATGCTCTAAAATTCTAAATCTAGAAAATAAAAGTCTCAGGGTAGGGGGGCCGGCCCGGTGGCGCAAGCGGTTAAGTGCGCGCGCTCCGCTGCGGCGGCCCAGGGTTCGCTGGTTCGGATCCCGGGCGCGCACCGACGCACTGCTTGGTAAGCCATGCTGTGGCGGCGTCCCATGTAAAGTGGAGGAAGATGGGCACCGATGTTAGCCCAGGGCCGTCTTCCTCAGCAAAAAAAAAAAAAAAAAAGAGGAGGATTGGCGGATGTTAGCTCAGGGCTGATCTCCTCACAAAAAAAAAAAAAAAAAAAAGTCTCAGGGTAAAAGTTTGCAACTATCTCAGTATGATGAATTTCTTTAAATGCCAGATACATGGGCTTATCAACGACCTTCATGTCCCTAAAGCTGACGGAGACTTGGTGTTCATCTTCCTTGTCAGTCCAGAGGCGTGTGGGATCCATCCAGAAGTATTCTCCTCTCTAAGCTTCTTTATCCTAGTCTCTCCTGGTTTTCCTCTTGTTCTCTAACTATTCCTTTTTGGCTTCATTTTCTGGCCCCTCTTCCTTCACACCATCTGTAAATGTTAAATTCCTAAGGACTCAGGCTTGGTCCTCACTGTCTTCTCTATCTACACCCTCCCTTGGAGATCTTACCCTCTCCTCTGGCTTTAACTCACATCTGTATGCCAACAACTCATACCTGTGTGCCCAGGTCAAGAGGCAGTGAGGGCAGCAATTAAGAGTCCAGGCTCTCAAGTAATCAGCCTGATTTTCAATCCTGGTTGGCCATTTTTGCCTCTGTGTCCACATTTGTAAAATGGGGATTATAAATAATAACGCAGAAATGTGTGGCAGTTAATCCAGGAGGAGCAGTACCCAGCACAGAGTAAAAGCTCAATGGAATTCAGCCACTAGTGTAGCCAAGACTCCCTGTGTGTCTCTAGACACCAGGATTCATCTCCCTCGCAACCACCGTTGCCTCCCACTGGTCTGTCGCCACAGCCCCTAACTGGTCCCCTCCCTTTTCTTCTCTTCTCATCACGAAGCTTTCTCCACAAAGAGGATGAGTTATGTTAACCAGAGCACAAGTCAGATTACTCTCCTGCCCAAAACCCCGCCAGGCTACCCACGTTTTTAGGATAAAGCCTGATAGTCTCCCCTTCTGTTGACCTTCCAGCTCCATCTCACTTCCTCCCTCCCCTCCCTTTCCGTGCTTTCTCCTTTTCTTTTTGAGGTTTCGCCAACAATGGCTGCCCCCATCCCCACTCCTGCAAAGACTCTTCACACTGCTGCTGCAATTGGTCCTTCAGGTCTCAGCCTGCCTCTCCCTACCTCAGGGAGCCTGCCTGGACCTTCCCTCTGGACCAGCTCCCCTGTACTTAGTGTGTTCCACACCAGCACTGTGCCGGGTGCTGGCGACTCAGCAGCGTGCAAAGTAATTGCAGCCCCTGCACTCCTGCAGCATCCAGTGGAGTGGGGGTATCGCTTTTGCACACACAGCACCAATACAGTCTCAAGCCCTAATCAACATTTAAAAGGAAAGTAAAGAGTGCTTTGAGAATGTTCAAGAATGGGTCCTATTGAGATTTAGGGTTTAAGGAAGGTCTCAGTAAGGAGGAGATACTGAGCTGAGACCCGAAAGACAGGTTGTAGTTTTCCCGGGGAGCGATGTGCTGGGCTGGTACCAGAGCTTCAGGGTTGGCAGCACCGAGACCTGCCCCTGAGGGGCAACTCGAATGGTCAAGAGGGAGAGGCAAAAATGCTGCTGGGTGGACCAGTAAAAACAATGCAATAATCACCAAATCTAAGAATAGCCCTCAAAGTTTTTCATGTCATTGTGCTGAGGAAGACAGAATGAAAGGTACTTTTACCTTAAGTGTGAAGTCAAAACTCTGGGGAAATAAGAATAAAGTGAAGAGACGACAATATAAGCTTAACTATGGGAAAGAGTAGTGTGCTGAAGTCACTTGTCACCTGGGACCCAGTCCTGATGTCCCCCATACCAGAAATGGGGTCTGATGTCATCTAAAACATTATGAAGATTAACTTTGGGGGCTAACACATAGTAAGTGGTCAACAAATAGTAGCTAGGTGTGAAATCATGAATTGGGTTAATGCTTTCCCTGGTCACCTTGACATCTCTGAAACCCCAGGATGAATTATGAGAGCCTAATAATGATCTTGGATCATGACTGAGTTTGAAGCTGCATTTGGATGGAAGAAGGTCGCCTTTCTGAAGCGCTATGGGTAACAAGCGTGCGATGAAGTAAGTGCTCCAAAATATAGTAAATGTGCTGTTTTCTAAATTGATAGCAGAATGGTCCATCATGTAGATAGTTTTAGTATTTTTGGAGAAAGTAAGAAAAATACTCTCTGGTGTCTGATGTCATTTATAATAACAAGGGCAAGCATTTGTTTGTGCTTGCTTTGTGCCAGGTACCGCTCTATGCACATTAGGGCCTTGACTCATTCATTGAACCAGTGATGTGATGGAAGCCACCACCAGCAGAGGAAGATAAACAGCTCTCCACCTAGCATGCCGGCTGTGGGCAAAAAGTTGAACAGCAATCAGAAAGCCTAAGAGCAAATTTCTAATCCCAACACCAGCAGGATGTCTGTGACTTTGAATGTGTCAGACATCGTCTTTTAGCTCTATTTCTCTTTGTAATTAAGACTATATAATGACAAGCTTCTTGATGGAACACACAAAGGGAGAGAAGAAAAGAATGAGATTCACTGCAGGGACTGAACTTTATTCCTGGTGAAAATGTCAGGTCGCCCCAAAAGCACAAATCCTGGAGGGGCAGTTGGATGCTGTTTAGGGGAAAGGAGGACTGGTGGTTACTTACCAGGAAAGTAAAGCTCAAATCCGGTCAAAGCTCATTGTAGCTTTAACTTCTGTAGGGGGCGAAGAAAAGAAAAGTTGCTCCAGAAAGAGCAAAACCCACAGTGAGTGGCCACTAGGCCCTCTCCAACTTTTTGGCGGAATTCCTTGGTCACACCAGAGGTTCTGTTTAAAAGAGAAAAAAGATATCCCTTGACAAGTCTTCTTCCATTTCTGAGGAATTTTTTTTTTTAATTGGAAATTCAAGTTTTTAAAAGCTATTATTACCCAGCTTTCACCCACCCAGCCATGGGAGGTTTCTGTTTTCTTCCCTTCTGCAGATCACATAGACAATCACAACTAAATAGACACACTACTTTGAACCATTTCATGGTCAATCTGTCAGTTAGAAAGCATTTATTGAACATAAAATTGTGCACCCTATGCAAACAATCTCCAGCACTCCCAGGCCCTGAAAGATCTGAAAGGTATATATATTCAATGTTGAATTACTTTCTTTAGCTTGAAGCTGAAAAGGAAGTCCTAATTTGGATTTTCCTTAGCATCTCTAAAATGCACCCCCAAAATGATACTTCAAGTACAAAGGATGACAACTACATTAATGCAGTGGAGAAGAATGTTTTCTTTTTCCATTAACTCAACCTAGAGAACATACCACAAATATTCCCAACTATCTCATGATCATTAAACAAATGTTGAAAACTAATAACAACAATGTACTCTTCATACTAATTAAGAGCTAAATTGAAATGATTTGTGTTTGATTCTGGGCTACATTTTAAAATAATTTCCTCCATTGTAGTCACTTCAATCTTAATGGGAAGATAAGATTTTTGTTTACAGTCATACATTAATAGACTCAACAAATATTTATTGAGTGCCTGTTACGTGTTGGCCCCTGCGCTGGGCATTATGGGAACAGTAAGAGAGTGTGGCTCGATTGCTCTCCTCTCCTCGATATGATTCAGAGACAGTCACTTGTTTAATCAGCTTGTCTATTTATTTCCCAAGAAGATGGTTCTACACGGTAACTTTTAATACAATGTGTGTCAGGATAAAAAGCAGCATGCAATTATCCAATTTTCATCTACTTAAATTTTAATGACCATACTTACTTGCCCATTCAATCTTGCAACTTTTAGCCCGTAGGCACTTAAGCAGCAGTTTGAGACCTGAGATTCTCCCAGATTTAGTTCCACATGGCCAGTGCTTGTTGGACCACGAATTATTTTGTAGTAGGTAGTTTTTGCTCAAAAGAACCTTCCATTTAAACTGCCAATATTCAGAATAATTAACAAGCATTTGATCCATGATTTTGCGTTTAGATAGTAACACCCATATAAAAAATTCTTGAACGTTTTTCTACATATTTCCCCTCAGAAATCTGGCAAAATGAAGGGTTGAATGATTTCTACCACATGTTTGGCTCAACTAGCAGGTCAATTAAGCAATAATCTCAGGCCTTGAATATGCAAGCACCTAGACCGGGGTGCAGCAGGTCCCTTGTACACAACCTGAGAGTGTAGAACACAGGTGAGAGGGTTCCAACTTCCTTCTCTCAGGTGTGCTTTGAAAAATACATCCAGGTAATTGTCTTGATCACTTTTTCAAGGGGAAAGACTATGATTTGGGGCATTTTTATGCATAATCAACCAGCTATCTACTTAGTACAAATGAAGTCAGTTTGGTGCTGTGCAAAGAAAAATACGTGCTTTGATTCCACGGCAGGAGCTGTTCTTTCCACCTGCTCGCTTGCCAGGATGTAGCTCTGACTGACCTTTAGGCCCAACAGATCACAGCACCTTCATCCTGTCAGAATCCAACATGCTCTGTTCAGGCACCTGGATGGGTTTATTGCTTTCTATCAGAAACTCAGGAAAGAAACTGTTATCATAAACACAGCTCTTTAAAGTCAACATGGATCAACTGAAAAAAAAAATTACCAATGGTTAGTAGCTAATTAGATAATTTACGTTTATATTCTTCATAGACATAACTTTGAATGAAAGAAAAGGTGACAAGGGCAGAAAATGCGAGCCAGGATACGCAAAGAGTCAAAGCAGGTGCCTTGCAAAGATTATAGCTTACCTCATGTATGACTGACTCCAGAGCTGCCTCTGTCCTTAGCACATGTTCTTGCAATTCTAAGAACAATACTAGGTATAGTCCAGGCACCTCTTGGCATCACACATAGAGAAGATCTGAATACTCTAGTTCTGATTCAGCTTCTGACCTGATTTCTCATGTTTAACACAACATTGTATTAGTCAGGATAAGCTACATTTTGCTGTAGTGACAAATAACTTCAAAATTTTTGTGGATTAATACAAAAAGATATTTATTTCTCACAAACATTACATATCTAATGCAAAAACAGTGGGGATGCTTGGCTTATCATAGACACTTGAAGACCCAGGCTAACAGAGGCTCCATGCAGATATATCCCGCCACAGTTACCTGGACATGAAAATGGGAATGTAGTAAATTGCACACTAGCTCTTAAAACTCACCTCTCAAAGTAAGATAAATATTGGCTAAAGCATGGCTATACTTGTGATGATTAATTTCAATGTGTCGACTTGACTGGGTCATGGGATGCCCAGATACTTGTCAAACATTATTCTGGGTGTGTCTGTGAGAGTGTTTTTGGATGAGATTAACATTGAAATCAGCAGACTGAGGAGAGCAGATTGCCCTACCTGGTATGAGTGGGCCACATTTCAGTTGAGGTCCTGAAAAGAACAACAAGGCTGATGCTCCCCTGAGGAAGAGAGAATTCCTCCTGCCTTTGAAATAGGACATCAGCTCTTCCTGGGTCTCAAGACTAGAAGTACACCATTGCTCCTCTGGATCTAGAGCTTACTGATTCAGCCGGCAGATCTTGGTACCTGTCAGCCCCCATAATTGTGTGAGCCAATTATAACAAATCTCTTTATGTGTGTATGTGTGTGTGTGTGTGTATGCATCCTATTGGTTCTGTTTCTCTGGAGAATTCTGTATGATACATAACTTAAGGAGGTAGAGAAATGCAATTCTACCATGTGCCCAACAGGAGAACTAGAACTATGTGATGAATGGTGCTAATGATTTTCAAAAGTACATCAACAGGATGATGAGTGGACTTTTCATTTTGAGTGGTATGTACTCTAAGATCCCAAAGTGACAACAAGTGATAAATAATACAACCTATATGGCCAGACACCATCAACTTTTTATTAAGAGGTGGCAGGACCAGTCCTGCTGTAAGTGAACATAAGTGAGTCCATCTTGTTACGCTAAATGGTCCCAGCCCCTCCTCTGTGTGACTACTCACTGCTCTGCATGTACTCTAAAAAAATTCACATGATCTTATGATTTATGGCCTCCACTTACATATGTACTCCCCAATAGCTTGATAAATTAAAACTTCGTTCTACAAGTTTCTCTCCAGGAACAGGCTGACCACAGGCAGGAAACACACCTACAAGGGATCCATCACAGCTGACAGAAGAATGGAACAATGTGATGCCTGGAGCCCGTCACACCCGGAAACCAACATCCCTGGACCTCCTCCTTACTGCCCATATTCCCTATATAACTGCCTCAAGATTCTGTAATCTTTGAAGATGGTTTTTTGAGGCATTAGTCTTCCATCTTCCCAGTTATGCTGGCTAATCAAATTAAAACTTCCTTTCTCCATCCCTAACTCATTGTGATTAATTGGTTCAGATTGTGGCAAGCAGAACGAGCTTATTGCTCAGTAACACTGCGACCACACCAATGGCATCCCCTCCTTTCCGATCTATGTTAGAAGACTGTGAAATACAGAAGGATGGGCAGACCAATGGGGTGGGTGGTACTATAGGTACAAAGCATTGGAAATGAAGAGGTTACTCCCTCTCCTCTTCAAAGTCAAATAGGTGGGTCTCTAAGAGAATTGGTGATTGAGTTAGGAGTGCCTACAAGGAGGGGACACCAATGCTTTACCTCCCAGCTGAAAGCTTGCTGAGTCATTGAAAAGGTAAGCCCACCCTGGGGCCACCACCAGACAGGAGCAAATAAGAGCATCCTCATTCTTTACCCTCAATCAGCATATTGAATATCAGGACTGGTGCCTACAACTGGTCTGGCAACTTCCAAGAGGGGGAGAAGGATTGTAAAAGTAGCCTTTGGCAGCATAGTAGGCCTGAGGTATATCCTTCCCTAGTTCCCAGAGGCAGGAAAAGAGGAATTTAGCAGTGGACATGTCTCCCTGGAAAAAGCACAGAGATAAAAGGAGTGGACCCTCTTCCCAAAGAAGGAGTTGGTGCCGTGGACCACTGGAGGGACTCAAGGGACTGCCTCCCTTTGGAGGAATCCTGAGCTGAGTGCCACCCCGAAGAAACTCCCATACCAACTATGCAGAGGCCAGGATAGTAGAAGAAGAAACCACCAACATGAGATGAAATAAGACCAAGTGAGAGTGAGACTGAAGCCACCTCCTCAATACCAATGGACAACCAAGTGTGTAAGAACATCTCCGACATTCTTATTCCCCCACTGCACCCCATACTCACATGGGCTAGCCTCCACAAAGAAGTGAAAAAGAAGGAGAGGTATGGCAGAACTAGATCCACTCCATGGGGCTGGAAAGTTGAGGAGTGAAAAAGCAGTGTTTCTCTAAACTATTTTGCCTCTTTCCTTTCTTTCACAATTCTTAATAAAACATAATTATTATGGGATTACCAAATGTTGCAGTAAAATACCCAGTCACAGCCACTTAGCATGTCTATTAGACATCTAATAGACAAGATCTCTCTAATTTGAAACCACTCCCCTGGCAAGTCTTTCAACACCAGCCATGGCACTAAGAAGCCTACAAATGTATTCTGCTATTGTGGACTACACACATTTTAATTTTGTTTTAATCAAATTAATTTCTATCACATTACATGAGCACAAAATTATAGTGACAGTCTTAAACTGATTGTAAATGCAGAATTTGATTAATCTTTAAAAGGGCAAGATCAACAGCATTGCGTAGAGCAAAGAGCTGAAGTAGAAAAATAATTGTAGTATTCTGTTTATCAAAAAAAAATGCTCCCCAGAATTCACATTCCTAGTAAATAAAGGGAAATTTTAGCACCTATTTACACTGTATAATGTGCATCAGGTATTTCCAGGTTTTCTCTGCTTTTCCATAAAACAAAAAACGTATTGGATCTTAGCTCACTAATACAGACCTTGCATATTTTAATTGGGAATCACACAATCATATACATGCTATCTTAGATTATTTTTCTATGAAAATTCAGTAGTTCAGCCAATACTAAAACTCTTCAAATATTTCAGCAAATGTCCAGGTGCTATCAGCCCATTGGGTACACTTTGCAATATGTGTTTTACACTGAAGATTTCTTGCTAGGTCAGAATGGAAAATAACTCCAGATATAAATTTGGGGCCTGGTTAAGAGGTTTAAAAACATTTCAAAGCAACATTGAACATCTCTTGATGTGTCAAACCTTTCCTCATCATTTGTTTTGGTTCCTCCTACATAGTTCACCCTTGCTATCTCTGCCTTCTTCTGTTTAGCAGGGCAAAAAAATATTTTAAAAAAATATATTGTGCAGGACAAAGTCTCCCGTGAACACAGAGACAAAGGGGGAAAATGGAATAAAAAGGAAAGGGCTCTGTTGCATTGCATTTCCTTTTAGGCCTCTACCCTGCATTCCCTAGAGCAGCACCGTCCAATAGAAATGCAATGCAATACGAGCACAGAGGGGAACCACATCTATGATTTCAACTTTCTAGTAGCCACAATCAAAATAAGTCAAAAGACACAGGTGAAAGTAAGTCAATATATTCAAGTTATTTTAACATAAAAAATTATTAATGAGATACTTTAAATTCTCATTTTCATACTGTCTTATTTTCAAAATCTAGTGTGTATTTTACATATACGGTACATAAGACTTAAAGTTCTCAATAGTCACATGAGGCTACTGGCTACTCATGGCCAGCACAGCTTTAAAGAATATAAGAAATTATACAAAAGATCCGCTAACATATACATAAGTAGCCTGCGCACCTATGCTGGTGTAATGCTAATGCTCATAATAATGAATAATAACGACAGCGTTAGAGCAGCTCCACTAACCCCTGCTATGATTGGAGCCCTATGACCAGTTAATAAGGTAACCATCATCTACAGTTTACCAATGAGGAAACTGAGGTCCAGAACACGGCAATGGCACTGGGCTGGCAAAAGCTCTGTAGATTGGACTGAATCCAGATCTAGCCCCACAAGTACACTGCTACTCAGCCCAGGATGTGGTCCTCCCCATGACCAGGAGGCGGCCAGGCTGGAAGACCACAACGCTTAGACACTCCGTGAAGTTTCTAGTAAACCTAGGCTAGGCTTTATGCTGCAGGTACCCCAGGATTTCTCAGAATGATTGTAAAATAAGGGATGTTATGACTTCTCTCAGGAATTTAATCATCTCTGATGGAATTGCTGAAAGTTTGGATCAAGTCAAGAAGGTCCTTTTTGCTAAACTCTCAAGAATCACTAGGGATCCTGACCTTTTGGGGTGCACTTAAAGCATTCAGTAATTTAACTTGTCTGACGTCACACAGACATGAGAACTGCGAGAGCTAGATTCACACCCAGGTCTGTCTGATTTTGCACTATTTTGGGCAGCCTCGTTTATATGCCCATTATGATCTATACCTCAGAGAATCATATCTCACGCTGCTCATTTTCACCTGAAAAAAACATCCCAGTGAATCATAAGCGGTCCTCTCAGCCATGCAATCTGTTTGCTCAGTGACACAGGGAAGAGCCCCCCAGTTGAACTGAGGGCAATCTAGTAGGAGATCTCAGACTGAGCATATCCACGGCCCACTGGATGCAGATATACCCAGGCACGTCTGTGGGGCTGGCAGGTGGGACTGATTGACGCCAAAAGCTGGAGAAGCGTATAGGAAAGGCGTCCTCTAGGATGTGATAGGAAAACAGGCCCACTGAGCACACCATGGTACTTAGTACTCAAATGTTTCTTCTGATCAAATTTTAGTGACTCCTGGCCAAAACCTAGGGTGTGGGGCTGCAAAGTAGGAACCAATAGAGCAGCTTCACTAAATCTCCAGGGCACTGACAGCACAACAGCTTTGGCAGCTACACATTTACAACAACCAGCACAGGTACTGCCCCACCAAACTAGACAGCCTGGGAGGGCAGGGGCCATGCTGGCACCGTCCATGGACATCAGCAGCAGTGGCCAGGCCGTCTGTGGCTCCCGGCTGTGGAGATGCCGCATTTGACATCGGAGCTTCTGGAGGCTTTATCACAGCAAGTAAGAGCAAGAAAGGAAGAAAGGGCCAGGATCCAAAGGGTAACCAGAAAGCAACAATCCCTCAGACCCCCTGAAGGACAAGAGGGAATTTCCAGGAGGCATCGACAGAGATAACTTACTTGGCCACTCATTTTCCGAGTGCATTCAGACCAGGGTTGCCAGATTTAGCAAATAAAAATACAAGACACTCAGATAAATCTGAATTTCAGATAAACAAGGAATAATTGTTTAGTATTAAGTATGTACCATGTAACATACTACTAAAAAATTACCTGTTTATCTAGAATTCAAATTGCACCGGTGTCTTGCATTTTGCTTGGAAGCTGTAATCTGACCCCTATGCTAGTCTGTACACAAAACACTAGTCTCTGATGCTTTTGCTGTGAAACCTGGATGCCAGACAGCACGGCAGCTAAAGGGCTCAGACAGGGGTCAGGGAGCTCACGTATGAAACAAGCTCTGACGCTTACCTGACACACGGCCCAGACAAACGGAAGTTCCTCTCAGCATCATCTGTCGTCACCTGTAAAACAAGGATTACACCTCTTCCTCCAGCTTCTAGTAGGAGTTAATGAAATAATAAGTGCCCAGTAAGTGGAAGATACAATTATTCCAGAAAGTGTTCTTGTTAAACAATAACAAAA
Source organism: Diceros bicornis minor (assembly GCF_020826845.1). Taxonomy (NCBI): domain Eukaryota; kingdom Metazoa; phylum Chordata; class Mammalia; order Perissodactyla; family Rhinocerotidae; genus Diceros; species Diceros bicornis. The sequence continues at coordinate 9,264,039 of NC_080779.1, read as the reverse complement.
ATAATCAATAATCAGTCAATAAGCCTGATTTGACTCCTGTGGGACTACCCTAACTGCCTTCAAAACTTGGTAATTTTTTTGAATTAATAAAAGTAGAAATATTTTTTAAAAATAAGTTTAGATCTTTAAAGGCCTTATATTGGATACCCTAAAAATTTTAGAAAACTGAATCAAGTGATCTAAGAATAAAGAAGATGGCATTATGTTTATTTTTAGTAATAAAAATAAAAATTATGTAAGTCTAAAACAAAAAAATCATTGTAATATTTATAAAAGGGTCATGAAACAAAAATACTAAACTATGGAAAATACTTTCTTAGCATTTATAAGGTACACCAACTGCTCACTAAATTCTAGACACATCCATAGTATGTGTTCAGTGTTCAGATAAGTTCAGTCACTGATATAACCATTTATAAATTAGACCAAAACATAAGTCACCCCTAGTGTCTGAGAACACACACCAGAGAAACACAAACAACACATACTCATACAAATGCACTTTTTTTTTAAGCCATCAAGAATCTCAGAATTCTGAAAGGGAAAAGATGTGCCACTATTTGACAGCAACACTTGGCAATAGTTCTGACAGTTTGAGGAGAAGCCAACCTCAGTGGTAAACCCGTTTATGGGCCCTTGGCTGGGACGTTCAGATAGGAACGTAGCGTGCAGGGAAAGTGGGTTGGCAAGAACACGAGGCGGGCTTCTCTGTTTATTTCTGCCGTCACTGTCAACTGTGCTTGTGGCTGAATATACGCTGTCCCGGGCTTGCATCGCTTCATAGAGCACAGACCCAGGGACAAGGGGAGGAAGACTGGAGAAATGAGACATGGGTTGGTTCCTCTTTTAATTTCAGCTTTTAGCAAACTCTGAATTCATCAAATGGCTTTAGTCTCACCATTATTGAGTACCTACTCTATATCAAGTACTGTGTTGAGCACTTGACCTCCCTCATGTGCAAAATGGGAATAACAACTCTACGTGTCGCATAGTGCGCCATGGTGATAGAGTGAAATAATGCTTGTAAAGTGCTGTCACAGTGGCTGGCACAGAGTAAACACCCAATAACTGCTAAGCCCAAAACTGAATGGTAAATTTAGAGCATTATAATTATTGAACAGTTAGTCAGTACAGATCCAGGATTCAAACCAGGCAGGCTGGCTCCAGAGCCAGCCCTCTTAATCACTATCTTGCACTGTCGCCATTAATTATCCATTAATTTTCATAGAACATTTGAAAATGCATCATTGTAGTTATTCTTAATATTGATAAGATGAGGCACAGAGAATTTTAACAGCTTGGCCAAGATTTTAACAAAATGGAAGCTTCATCTAACAGCTACTATTCTCCACAGCAGCTCAGTAAATAAACCTTAACAAACACTTTCAGCACACAGAGTATTAGAGAAATTATTGTAGGGAAAAAAGTAAAAGAATTGGAAGACATGGTTCCTGCAGTGAGTGGGCTTACACTCTGATCAAGGAGATGAAGCAGCCACCAATGACTCAAAAAGAAATCAGCGAATAGAAATATATGCCATGTGAACAAACTGATGTAAAATGTGCATACAAAGGATTGAAAGGAGAAAATTGAGAGGGAGCGGTCCCAGAAGCTTCCAGGAAAAGGGAGATTTAGAGCCAAGTTTAGAAAGAAGAGAGGAGTATGGGTTGGCAGAGTCTTCCCACTCCAGCCATCTTGCCAATCAACAAATCCTCTCTATCCAAGGGCGGTTCCTGAAGCAAACCATCACGGCCTGTGTGCGCAGCTCCAGCCTGAAGCCGTCCTCGCAAGGAGCACGAGTCAGGCCAGTGCCCACTCAGAAAAGGGCCACGGAAATGGACAGAGAAATGCTCCAGTATGGTGGAAGGTGAGCTAGTCAAAGGAAAGAAAGAGAGAAAGAAAGAAACATTGTCAAGACAATTAGAGTCCTGTAAAATTCCCAATCCTTTTTTTTTTTTGCCATTGTAAATTATTTTCTTGCCAGTCTGAGAACACATATTGGCTTTTCATCCTTCAATATCTGGATTTACATATGCTCCACAGTCGTCTCCCTTTTTCACTCTCCCCCCTTCTATGCTCTTATTCCCATCCTCTCCTCTTCCCCATCACCCCAAAAGACAAACGAAAATAAAACAAACAAACAAATATGTGAAACTTCTTACTTGGAATGATTCAAGAGTCTCTATACTATTAAGACACTGAGTAATGATTGGCTGCTTTCCAGGTGGCTCTGCAGTCTGTTAAATAGCTCAATTAGTGAGCAGCACTCTCCCTTCTCTCTCTCTCTCTCTCTCTCTCTGACTCGCTCTGACTTTCTCTCCCTCTCTCTCCCTCTCTCTCTCTCTCATTGAGTTTTGCCAAGTGCATGCTGCATTGTTGGAAAGGGCAATGCCAAATTAGCCTAGCAACGTCCCTGTATAGCCCTCATATCTGGGACACATGAGAGCAGCAGAGAAATCACCATTTCCAGGCCCTGTGGGGACGACAAGGCAGCAGAGAGCATTGTGGCAGGATGCTTTTTCCTTCTGAAGGGTGGCTAATGAGCAATGTAGGTGAAGACCCTCGGGAGGCACCTGGGCATCCTGCCCACCCAAACAGAAGAAAGCAACGAGATGGCAGCCGAGCCAGAGCCCATGACCAGAGAGCGATGGAGGAAAGGAGACCAGGGAAAAAGAGTACGGGCCAAAAAGCAAAGCTCTGCCAATCCATTTAGGTCTGAATGGTTTTCACTAAGCCTGAATCCCTTTAAAAAAAAAAAGAAAACAAAATACAATTCTCAAAAATATATGAGCCAAAAATGTAAGTGCAACGTAAATCAGCCATGTGCCTTAGTATCTTTTATTCCAGGGCTGGGCCATTGAGCTCTCGCTCCCTCTTCTCATGAGAAAAAGTTTAGAGACATACTCTCACCCACCAACCACACTCATAAAGTGAGCCCTCGAATCTGTGCTGTATTTATGTCTATTCGTGGCTCAAGCAGACATAAACAGTGTCAGAAGAACAAATGAGAAAGCTATGCCCTTTGTGGAGTCCACAAGCCCGACATAATTCACAATTCCTTAGTTGAAACTTGTTGCAGTGCTCTGAAAATCCATACAGAAAGCAGGACATTCCTGTCGTAAGGTAAACACATTTAGTCTGTTGTCTGTTTCAGTAACACTTCTGTTGGTCAGGCTATGTGATACCGACGTATTCATTACATCTTGGCATTTACGATATACAGTATTTCTCTGTTTGACTCATTACAGCCTTCATACCAATTAGGTGAAAGAAAATATTGTTTGCAAAAATACTTTTAGGGGGATTACATTTATCCTAGAATATTATGTATCACAATTTTAGAAACATTAAGCCCCAGCATTTACATATAATTATTACGGTTATACCCTAGAGAAGATATTTAAATGTCTTTACTCTATCTGTTGGGTATATGTTTCCCTGGGAAGAAGTACCCTGTCAAACAATTAGAGTGCTGAAATAAGAGAAAATATTCTTGGTTGCTAAATTGAAGAAAAAGTTGCCCCAAGATAAAAATTTTTAATGTAAAATTGTACTTTGATTTGGGTGGTTTATTTTTGTTATGACATTATGGGAATTTTTTTTTTGAATTTTAAGCATAAAATCATGCAACTCAATTATCAAGATATTTGCATCTAAGAAAATCAAATACTGAAATTAGACTCATAGATTTTTATGTGGACTTGAATCTGTTTCTTTGTCATTTCAATGGGTACTTGGAAGTGTTTTGCCATGAATGCTAATATGCTTTGTGTTTTAAGTAGTGATTCTGCACACGCTGAAACAGAGACACATTTGAGCTGGAGACATAGGCAAAGTATTTTGTGGAATGCTGCTGAATGAAATCATAAAAGTCCTTCAAAAATGAGATCTCCAAATATATCCTTCTTCAGATCAAAAGACAATGTACCTAGGAGTCTCTGCCTTTCTTTGGGCTGGATACATATCTTAATAAGGGGAAAAAAGTTAATTTTAATAGCAGGTCCTCACTATCTTAGCACAAACCTATACTTTTTAAAAGACAGATCAAAGGTGATAACAGATACCTGTACAAGTCACTAGTAAAATTCCACATTAGGATAATCTGTCATCCATTTCCATTTTTTTTCCTGAAAAAAAAAAGAAAGAAAGAAAACGAGAGAAAGAAAGAAAGCGTAATCAAAAGCCTAAATGACAAAGAGTTGACAGTCAGATTCTCTGGTAAATGATTCCAGAGTCGCTGGCCTGCGGAGACGCTGAGGAAGTCCCCAGCAGACCTGATTAATTCCAGTCTCTCCAGCTGCCAGGGGAGCAGAGGGTAAGCAGTTTCGCAGAGAGGAGCCTATTACCACTACTAGGCTGAAATAGATCTAATCAACTCACAGCCGCTCAAAAGAAAACTTTACAGGTTTAGCTCACTAAGGCAGTGCTTTAAAATGATGACTACAAAGGATCATGGGAGTCTGAAAGCATTTAGTCTTTATTGCAGCTCAAGGAAATTTTCTGCTGTGGTTAGGCCATGCTAATTTACTGAACATGACAAAGCCTCCCAGACAGTGTGACATCATTTGTTTAAAGGCCCCAGTGCTCATACTGGAGTATTTCGAATATTACTTTTTTTTCTTCAAAAACAGTTAATTTGTTGATATTTCATCGGTGTTGGGGCTAATTACATGCACCATTATAAATGTCTGGACTAACCTACTTTAACATTTAATTTAAACAACAATGCTCTGTAATTTGTCATGGTGCTCACAAAGTGATGAATATTGCAACTTTGTTTTCTAACCAATCAACATTTTATCATTGCATCTTAAGAGGAAATTCCTGACAGGAAAGAGACCCTGAGAAACTGATATAGTGTTCACATCCCCAGCTTCCGAATTAAACTAAGTTACATAGCAATTTATACCAAAAGTAGTACTAGGATCTGAATGGATTTAAAATGGTATGAACTATCAAACACACTATCAAAATTCTGAATTTTATAAATATTCACATTGGATTGTATAACCACCTCCTTTTTAATGGAAAATAAACAGAGGGACATTATTAAGGCCAGAAAGATGCACATGTTAGATTGAAACCAAATAACGATTTGTTTTTTTTTTTTTCTTTTGGTTGTTGGAAATCTTTCTCAAGATTTGCAGAGGTAAAATCTGCTTTTGTTTAAATAATCAAGATTTGGAAACTCTGCACGAGTTACATGATATGTTGTTTAGAATGCTGTGTGTTAGCAAATATGCACACACACACATTAAATATATTGATTACTAATGAATTCACTGATCATACCACCAAAAGAAATTAAAAGGGAGTACTCAAATCATTGAATTTAAGTTAATTACAGATGATAATCTGCAAACTGTTTCCTTCAGAAATTTTACATTGAAGGAAGATACAGTAGACCCAAAAGATGAACAGTGAAGAGGCAGAGATGAGATAAATGATGGAGAGTTTAGAATTTTAGTAATTGCCTCTGAGCCTCTCTGCCAGCCATTATTTCAAGCATAGTCCTTTGCTTAAGGGTGTGTGATCAGGGGAGAGGGGGCAGCTGAGCAAGGCTGCTGGGCACATTGCAATTTCAGAAAAATGTGGTCACGTGTGGTATCCACCGGAATCTGACTTTTAGATTTAGAAAAATACCCTGCTGAGCACGTGCAAAGAACTTACCGTAACAACACCTAGTTGTTTCCATAGCATTATTAGTATCTGAATTAGTTGTTCATATACTCAGAGCTCTTGATGATCAGGGTTTCTCTCTAGAACAGAATTTTGAGCTATTTATCCCTGGCTTATACAGAGCTCAAAATGGTGCCTGGAGTTTCCTTCATGTCAAGGAGTCCAAGATGCATCATTAAAATCCATATCTGAATATGATTTGTAAATTTCTGACTTTCATCAGAACATCATCGTTTGGTTCTATTATTATGTAGTTGAACTACATTACTGGAGTTATGTTTTAGATCAAATAAACATTTCCTTTTCTGAAGTTTTTCAATTCTGTCTCATTCAGATAATATTGAGCTACTTAAAATTTCAACACCAAGAGTCCAGCAGCGCCCCTAAAATAGGTACGAGTGCCTCTGGAACTGTAAAACTGAAGAGGTCAGTCCCCAACAGACCCATGAGTTCATAAAAGTCACAGGACACCAAGGACTGGATTTACTTCTCTCTCTTTCAGTGACAGTTCCTAGTGGCCCCAAATGTGCAAGCAATTAGACAGCTGTACGTGTAATTGGTTTGACATGCCTGTTTTGTTCTTCCAGAGAAAGAAACTACCTTTAAAAATTCCATGGATGAATGTTTGACTGTATAGATAACTTTTAAAAATATGATGCTTTATAATTCTACAGTATCCAAACGAAATTGTATTATTTTTGGAGAGTATCAGGTGCATACAGCACTTGTGGTTGGCTTGATCCTTGAATAGAGAATGGGGCTGTTGGGGTCCAGGTCATGAATACTCTTATCAAACCAGGCCTGTTAGTTTCAGTCTGTTCCAAAGCCTAAGGACAACACAATACCTATTATCGTTGGAAAAAAATAGTTGAAGGGAGGATAAGCAGGACCAGGTAAGAGAAAAACAAAATGATCCATATGAATCCATCTGGAAAAAGAACTCAAAACAAATGGCCTACTAATGCCCCATCAGTAGCATCACTTTCACATACAAAGCAGGAGATTTTGGAAACTCCTCTTTGTTACCTCTTTATTTATAAAAGAAAACCAAAAGTCCTAATAATCTAAATCTTACAGCTGGATAGCTTTAAGAGTAAGAAAAAAAGAAGAAATATATTCATGAAGATAAAATATTGAAGAAATAGAAATGAGAGGAATGATAATAGATAGAAAAACCCTGGATGAAGTAAACTTTTTATTGAATACATATGAGTATATAATTTTAGGAAAGATTGAGCTATTGGTCATCTTTCTCATGTATATGTTATGGCAGGATTCATTTATTATACCGTGGTGCTTACCAGTGGATGTTAAGCACTTTAACACCATGGTGTTAAGTACATGTTGTGTGTCTCTAATCAATGCCATGCATATCTCAGAAAGTCATTAAGGCTAGAGCCTCCAAGGGACAGATAACAGGCCACAAAAGGAGCATGAATGCATGCACAGGGAGACCATTTCCAGAGAGTTAGAGCTTGGGACAAGAGGAGCCCATCCCTTCCAGAAAATATCACCGACAATCTAAAGAACATGTTTTATACCTTGTTTTTGAAGGAAATAGGATGGTTCTGAAATCACCTGGATTTGTTTTATTATTTGATTTCTTCTGCAAAGATCACAGTGATGTCATATGTGATCCCGCAATAGAGACATGGCTGTATTGGCAGATTTTTAGACTAAATTCCAAGGGCTGTACTTTTTGACTGGCTACCTCCATGTGGTTTGGCTTTTTAGTGAAGTTCAACAGGCTTTATGTTTCTTATTATGATTTATTTTTAAATCTCTATGTACTATAGTGTTTGTGCTACTGAATATTGCTCTAGTTTTCTTTAAATGCCAAATCCTCAACATGGAATCATAAAGATGTGCTAATTAAACTCAATCCATTTCTCATCTATTAATTCAGACTGTGATCTCTCATCAGATTTCATATGTTAAACAGGATTTAGGGCTGGTCAACAGATGTAAACTATTCAGAAATGTGGTGAAGAACCAACTCCAATGACCGTTCCACAGTCAGTTTTGTTTCTTTTTTACTTTTTCAGATGCTGAAGGATTATATTTCAGTCCGGCTAGACATTTGGTACCAGCAGAGAAAAATGGCATGTTATGGCTCTCCTGAGTGTATATCAGTTTTAGTTATTTTAATTGCTTTCAACATTTACTTTTTCTCCTGAAATAGCTCCTCTTTCTTTGATTCTACCATTGATAAAGGCCATGACCACTGAGTACCGCACCCCGGACAGAGTGAGAATAGCACAAGATGACCGTATCGCCCACCAGTACAATGGGCAGGTCCCTTTTTTCCAAGAAGCCGTTCACATCCCAAACGAAAACACAAGAAAGACACCACCAACAACAAATATGGCAACAAAACCCTCTGAGGAGTACAGAGGGATAAAGAATTTGACTTTTTCTTAGAGAACAGTTTCAGGAAAAATGCTATATAAAATGGTAGGCATTAAAATGATTTATAGCCCTTTTTCTGAGTTCTTGTGAAACAGCGGCTGAGTGAACCCACCAACGAATCTTATAGACACTGAAAGGAAATGCGTTCTGTGCCTCAAAAGACAAATCCACCAAAGTATGAAGACCACCAAATGTAACACCCAGCACCCTCGTCACATCTCTTGAGTATAAAGAAAGAAAGTTTATGGGTAAAGTGAAGTTCACAGCTTAACACAGAATTACGGAGTTTCTTCAAGAAGTCTATATGGATCCGTCCCTGGTGAGTGATATCTGACAGTGAAGAGGCTATGCAGATTGCAACTATTCAAAATCAAAGTTGAAGTCCAAAGATCTCTGGCCAATCAAAGGGTTCCTTTCTGCCCCCTGGTGGATGAAGACGCATTTCCACATGCCTATTATGTTAGTTGTAAAAAGGGGACTTCAGTGGGTTTCTGAAAGCAGATTTCTGAATAAGGCAAACTATGATGTGGTCAGATTTAACCAATTTTCTTTTTAGTGAGTGTAACAAAGTAACCACTTAATATGGGCAGTTCTGCGCTTCCTCTGTCTTTTAACAGGTGAAGTGATGTTTCTTTTGGGACAAGTGGCTCTGTGTATTGTACCACTGGGTTATTCTCCACCATGTGTTTCCCTCTTCATATCAATTCCTTTTCCCTTCTCATCTGCTCATATCCAAAACAGAAGGTAAACAGAGAAAGGATACTTTGATCTCTCATTGTTTTCTTCCCTGTGTTTTTTCTGGTGTCCATCCTTTTAAATTTTACTCCTTTTTCTTATCTTTTCCTCTCTGATGGTAGTATTTGCCACACTATCGCTTTCAACAGATTAATGACTTTAAAGGACTAACAACTTAAAGTTTTCATTTATTTTCCAGGTCAAATAAAACAAAAACAACATTAGAGCAAATTAATGAATGTAGGATTGGTATAGCACCCAGAGAGATTTCATTTCAATTTTGTCACCCTTATAGAAGTATTTTTGAGTGTGATATGCTCTGCAATTTTATAAAATTCTTGCCAAAGGTAAAAATAATATGTAGTGATGACATTCCCTTTTCACAAATGCACATATTGTAGAACCTGTGCCTAGCCACAGGATTTCACAATCTTTTGGGATTGGCAATTCACACGGTGTAAAATCCCATTTGCAACACGGCTTTCCCCAATCCCATGGGATTCATTGTGAGAGCATTTTAAGATAATAGTTTTCTTATAGTTGAGAACTCTAGAATGAGGGCGCCTAGTCTAAGATAGAGGGACATTAAGCAGGGCTGAGATAATGAATTGATGGCACAAAAAAATGGTTTATCTTTTCTATTTTTTTATCTCGTTTGTGCATTTCTTACCTACTTGGCACTGCATTTTTACAATTTCTTCTACTAGAAGGGCACAGGAACACAGACTTTGGATTGCTACCATATTCACCTATTTCTTTTCAGAGATAGTAACTGGAACAGTACTCATTTAAACAATAATATAGTGTCCCACTTCCCATCTCATATCCTAGAAAATCCACTTCATTTCCTCAGACTTGTGAGAAATCAATGACTTATGAATATTGTCTCTTCTTCTGTATATATCTCTTTTCCATGGAAAAATTTGAAGACAAGTCAACGTTCTGTTGTAATCAAAAACTCCCACCCCAGGTTTTTTCATTTTTATTTTCAGAACTATCAAGTTCACATGAAAATAATTCTTTCAAAAATGGCTCGTAAGTTTCTAGGAACAAATTCCAGACAGGGCCCCTTGTGTTTGCCTTCTACAGAGAGTTCACACCTCAGAATGTCCAGAGAGCTCCGAAAACTGAGCAGACCATGGGTGTCAGCGTGATCATTGACTAAATATCGATGACAATACTAACATTGACACGTGGACATGAGGAGTAAGAAATGTAAAAGGTGCAAAGATGACACGGAAGCCTTGTGGACCTAGAATTAGATTCCTTCCCAACTGTTAACACTAGGCTGAGAAGTCATATATCATTCTTGGAGCAAATCATCACTTTAAAGTCAAACTTCTGATTTAAAGGGGAAAAAATCTCCACTCTTTGTATTTAGTGGTTATTCAGGAGTTGAGTACGTGAACTCTTTAGAGAGAGCCTCCCTTTTGTAATCATGAGGATTTGTGGTTTGCACAGACCCTTTCAAGCCTTGTCATCATGACACATACTTAAGCGTTTAGATCTTTACACAGCTGTAAGTCATAAACAAAAACAACAAAACTTTTTCTCTGAAAAAATATTTAGACCTAAAACTTAGAAAATACTTCAAATGAAAGTAATCAAATGCAAATGAAAAGGTTCAGTTCAGATAAAAGAAAAAAGGTGCAACCAACCACGTGCCTTTTGCCTTTGGATCTTTCTCTTTGGATAAACAGATAACTGACCTTAAATCTCGCAATTCAGAGCGTTTTAATTCACTCACTGTCACCGGAAAAAAAAGAGATGAGGAATAAACCAGAGCTTATTACCCATAAAGACAAAAAGTAACCCAATTTAGTAATTCAGAAGATTGCCTAACTTTTTTGGCAGATGAATTGTCCTCATCTGCAATATACATTTAAGAATGAAACTTAAATTAGCTCCTTAAAGTGGTCCTGTGACTTTAATTATTCAAAAAGTACACAAATTTAATGAGTTTTTAAATATTAAAACTCTTCTCTATTGTCACTACCGTGAGCTCTTAATTTACAGAGCAATTAAGTCAGGACCCTCATTTATCAGGACATGTGCATTTGTTGAAAACGTAGTCAGGTTTTATTAATTGATGCTATAGAAATACTGAGGTGAAATTAACGTGTGTCTTCAGAGGTCGTGCCGGTGGTGGTGGGGAGCTAGCAAGGAGCAAGACATGAGATAAATAAGTCACTGCTATTTCCTGATTACTCCAGAGATTGCTGAAATATTAAGTGGCACAATGGTTACCGTTCTCAGCCAAAATGCTTGCAAGAAAATGCCCCCTGAGTTTTTCTCTGGCAAACATCTGTCATGGGGAGTAGCTGAGAAATAGAGAAACTTCAAAGCGGTACTTTCTGATTATTAGCGAAGTGTGGAGTGTAATGTTCTTACATTTTAATGCAAACCAAGTGTTGATGAGCTGTGAGGGTAGAATTAAAAAGTAGCCCAAATTTCCTTTGTTCTTCAGGATGGGGCTGACAAGAACATTCACAGCCAGTAGTATTCCTCAGTCCTTAACAAGTTGTGAGGCACAAGAAATTCTAGCTCCAGAGCAGATGGGGGGAGCAGAGCAGTCACCTCGGGTCGTGAGCGCTCTGCCCAGTTGTCTGGTGTCTGCTGTTTCGCATAAATTGTTTACGGACAATCTTGTTCAAGAAAGTGGTGACAAAGGGGCTGGACTAAGTTCAAATGGCGTGTACCTGAGCCCTCGCCTACAGAGGTGACAACTGCCTCGAAAATGTTTGCTGTAAAGATTGAGGTCGGAAGACACTTCTTGTTTTGAAATATAAATATAAACAGCATGACAAATATTTGAACAATTCGGCAGCATTTCAGGCAGTTGTTGAAATGATTTGTACATGAAGAGACTGAATGTTTAGTTGAATTGGTCATGGGTAGACAGTCTCAGTACTTCACTATTTTTTAAGACTAGATTTGATAGCGCAACAATCTCTTTAATCCCGAAACTGCACAATCCACACTGAAAACAAAGACCACACAACAAAAAAAGCACAAGATAACAACAAGATAGTTCCTAACGTATACAAACTAGGACTATCCTCCTTCGGGCACTTATAATTCTACCAAATTCTCCTTCTAAGCAAGCAAGGAAACAGGTTGCCCTCCCCTGAAGGGAGGTGAAAGGGACAGACGAGCATTTCACTCCTAATTCCTCATGGTTTGGACCCACCGCCTCTCTAGCACCAAAAAGTTTGATGGGACCAATCCACGTGGTCCCCTGTAACCAGGACTTGGTTAATATACTCCCATTTCTCATTCAGACAGGCAACGGAGGCCAAAAAAAAAAAAGCCAGCAGCAGGGCAACAAATGCTGTCTACTGCAAATGCTCCGTAATAAATTGTTCTTTCAGCAGCGCAGGAGACAGATTTTTCTTTCCTTTGCTTCTTTCCTCCTTTGCTGGGAAGCCACCAATGGGAGGCTCGCTTTCCCACCTGGCCCTGGCTGCCGGTGCCCATAAATTTGCCTATGCAATGCCTGTTTACGGGTCGCTGATGGAACATGGAGACGGTGCATTTTGTAAGCACCGGGTAGATAATCATGGTAATTGATGTTTGGAGCTGTGAGCTCCTAGGAGCACGGGGTCTCTTTCTCCCGGTGAGGCCCTGCTCTCTGCTATCAGTCCAGCCCATAATTAAATATCACTCTTTTACAATATGTTTCAGGCTCCTTAATGAGTCTAAAGCAGAAATAGTCACCTCTTTCGCCTCCGAGCTTTATTTGCTTGTTATTAAACAATGTTATTGAGCTGCCTTCTTTCCCTGTGTTGCCAAACCTGCATCATTTCCGTTTTATAATTGCACAATTAGAGCCAGGGCTTTGCTTTCATACATCAGCAGGCCCTGCGTGTGCGTGCGCGTGTGTATGTGTGCTGAAAGACGGAGAGGGAGAGAGAAGGGAAAAATCAGGTGTTCGCATAGACTACTCAAATGCATCTTATTTTCATTAACTGCCAGATTTTGCAAAATGGGAAGCGATTTATCATGAGCCATTTTCTCCTATCAACCACCTCCGCCAACCAACACGGTGACTTTCGCGGTGACCTTGCGCTGTGTTGCGGAGGGTCCAATTTGCTCATTGTTACTCGCTTCATAATCCTATGCCCCTCCCCCACGGCCTTTTCTTCCCCCCCACCCCCGAAGCAAAATCCAGTCATTTATATTCCGAGGCTAAACGGTATTCTTTTTGCCCCCAAAGCTGGCAAGCTGTCTAACACTAGTAATTCCTTCTAACGAATTTCCAGAGAGCTCCTCTTACACGCGCTTTCCCTCTCTCTCTCTCTCTCACACACACACGCCCCATGCACACACACTCACATGCACCCCCTTAAGCTGCTCTAAGCAGTGTATTAAGTAGCTGAAGAAAATCCATTCACATTCTGCTGTGTCGCTTTCTTCGCAAGTCATGAACCCATCACAGACTTTTTCTAGCTGTGGGTTGCCACGGTGAAGATTTACAATGCCAGTTATTCATACATCTGCCTTCTCTTTTCTCCCCCCCTTATTCTTAAATCCTTCGGGCGAGGGCAACCTTGATACTGAGACTCGTAAAATTCATGCAGGCTTATCATCCTTGGTGAGGGCTCCAGGCGTGCGTTCCGCATCCCCCTGCCTGCTCACGGCCATGATGAGTGGGCCCCGGGGTTTTATTTCTCACTAGAGGGAGGGGGGCTGGGGGCCCGAGGTATCGTTGCATGAAACATATTGGACAACTTCTATTTTTAAAATAAAAGCAGTATCTGTTTCACTAATAGTTTATTAATTTTTAAAAATTACCTTTGGGTCTCTTGAGGCCGGTATTCATATGATGCTGGAATGTTAAATAAAAAGTGACGTTAGTTGGAGCAAAATAATATTAGAAAGTACACTTATCCGTGCTCAGGAGCTAACGGAGCAGGGACCCAGACCTCCTTCTCCCTCCGCGTCAAAGAACCCACAGGAGGAATCTCAGGACTTCGGAAAATGTGCATTTGATGGTCAGTGTTTGTTTTGTGCTATTTTCTTCACTTAATTATTTCTTCTCTTAATTATTACTCAATTCATTATTCTCAAAGAACATGAAAAAGAAGGAAAAATAAATATTTTCAACAGCAAAAATTAATATTTTAATGAAGTCATTGAAATTTTCCCCAATCTGAAAAAGAAATTAATCCTATGATAACATAATAGAGAACTACTATGTTCAAATCATTAAAAAAAAAAAAAAGACTTTTAACACATTGCTGGGAAATAACAATTATGATCATGGCAAGTGATAATCTGAAACTCTTTTTTAAAAGTTTACAAAATTATTTTTAGCTGGATTGAAATATAATTGTCTCAGAATTGCAGTTTTTTTATCTTATATTTTCATTTATTAATTTCAAAATTATGAGGTAGGGCCTCCCTGGTATTCTTAACTTTCTCAGTTTTGGTTGTGGTTAGTGTGACCGTGGTGGCAGGTTCCTCTGCATGGCACCTCTTCCTATCCAAGGGTCGGCTGCATCTGCTACTGCCCTCCGCTGGCGGTGCCCGACGGGCCAGGCCAGCGGGCGATACTTGAGGTGAGTGGGCCTGGGAGGCCAGAGGACTTACCGCTGGAGGAAGAAGCCACAACACCCCTGCTTTGCTAGTGGCAATACTAAGCCGGGGGCCACACGCTGATTTAATTTGAGGCATCGATGAGCATGCCACAGACTACCTTTCAGACGCTGTTCAGCTTTGCGAGAGGCTATAGATTTTTACCTTTCATCAGGGAATACAAGAAGGTGTTAGGAGAGAAAGCCAAGCCCAAGGAGGGGGCCCTGACCTCTACTCACCTGTGTGTGACCTTGGGCCTCAGTTTCTTCCTTTGTAAGATGGGGAGAGTTTACTATATTACCTCTAAGGACTTTTTCTAGTCTTGTGTGATCTACCTGTGATTCAATTAAATATGGAGAAAAACTAGTTTAATCCAGAATTTCTCTTTTTGCTGTTCAAGGCCTGGTCACAGCACTCAGGCTCCCCAGGGTGTGGTTGGGGTGATCTGGGATTCCCGCCTGTGAGGCTCTGCCTTCACTCTTCCTGTCACTACGGAACCATATAGGAAACTGCCTCAGAACAGAATCTATGGTATTCTGTTGACTTGGAGCATCCAGAAATCAAGGTTTTGATCCAGAGTCCACAGAAAATTGGGAAAGAACCACATGTAGTAGCAGTTGCTATATTTTCTGAGACTGTGTTCCTGAAACTAGGACAAGACAACAGCAACAAAATGAAAGAAGTTCCGTTGTATTTTATTATATTAATTTTATTTTATTATTTTATTATTCTTCTTTTCCTCTTCTGGCCTAATCTC
The DNA here is from genome assembly GCF_020826845.1 of Diceros bicornis minor. Classification (NCBI taxonomy): domain Eukaryota; kingdom Metazoa; phylum Chordata; class Mammalia; order Perissodactyla; family Rhinocerotidae; genus Diceros; species Diceros bicornis. The sequence continues at coordinate 9,248,882 of NC_080779.1, read as the reverse complement.
TTTTCCTTTAGGTAGAAATTTCCTCTTCCAGACCATCTCCTGGTCCACTCCTATCCCCATGGCTCCTGGGCACCACCAGGCCCCTGCCTGTCAGCATCAGACTGCCTTCATTGACCTTGGATATACCTCTGAACTTTGTCACCTAGAGCGTTTTACTGCCATGTAGCCCCACCTCCTCTTAGAAAATCATCTGACCCGTGTCTTACCAGAGGAAAATTAAGCTCACATACAGTTAAATGATGCACAGCTGCTCACAAATACAACATTGATTTTTACAATATACAATTCCATCTGCCTTTCTTATCTACCCGAGTCCTAGATCTGGTAAAGCAACTTACCAGTAAACCGTTGTACCCATCTGAGACTCTGTTGCCTCCTGACTATCCAGTAAATGTAGTAATCCCAATGGACTTCTCAAGATTGCTGAGGCTCAAGTACAATACTGTGTGCATATTTTTAAATATTCTGGAATGTACTATGTTGATATATTATCATCATTTATTATTATTTATCTATTAATTACCATGATGACAGACAAGATGCCTTTCAAATGTTTTTGACCGTGACCTAAAGAAATACATTTTATCTAGTAAGCCGTGACATACCTGTGTAATCAGCTGATAAAAAGTTTTGTGAAACAATAAAGGTTTACTATCCATGAAGCAGTCTCATATTTTCTGTTCTATAGACGGAAAATTTGCATACATCCAAATGGTCCTAGACTGCAGTTTGAGAAGCGTGGGTGTAAGGCACTGTGTTAGTCCAGGCAGGTGCCACCGTGGGCCTATATGGAGCTTCTGTGTGAGTTAGAAAGAGGCTGCCCTTCCTCTAGGCCCAGAGCCTACAGCCTGGAGGGTGGAGTAGGGCTGATTTCAACCCCTACATGCCCCTCAGCTGGAAGCCTTTGTTGATTGCTCTGCACACACAGCCCTGCATTGAAATCTGGTCAGTATTGGGGGTTGGGGAAGGGGAGTTGGCCAAGGTATCAAAAGGCATCATGCAAGACTGTGAAATAGATTCTGGTGTAATGTGAATGGTTTAGGGTCTTCCAAATCTGCCTATGCATAGGTCAGATGCAGCCCACACAGTGCAAGCATGGTCTAGAAAGGAAAGGAGGCAAAGACTAACATGTTTTTTGTTAATTCTAAAACACTGTGAGAAACTAAGTGGAAAACAAAGAAGAGACCAAAGGAGTAGAATTGATCAAAAACTTGCCCTCATGTCCATTATGTAGTTCTGCAAATTAACAACGATGTCTTGAGGAACATCGCATTTCTGACTCTCCTGCAAATTCTGAAAACTATCTTGATCCATCCCCAAACATCCACCTTCATCATAAAATGCAGGATCTGATAGGTAGGACTGTAAGCTAAGAGAAGATCTCCAGAAGTTTCTCCCCCTAAAGGCATTCTACCTCCATTGCTGTCATTCCTGTTGTCTGACAAGGTAGGATTAGCAAAAGGTGACATCAGAGCATTTCAGAGCTCCTCAGAAGGTCTTTCTTGCTGGGCAGTTCATTGACCAATCTATCTTATTATGGGTTTATAAGGACACTGTACTCTACTAGACTAACAAGGTCAAAATTAAGTTTATTCTTCTTCAAGTTCATACCAAAGTCAACCAGTTGGAACTTTTAGGACATAAAAACAAAGACAGACAACTAAAAAACAAGCAAGTCCTGTCCTCTCTTTCAACATTCAGAATTTAACTGTGTCTTTCGTTTATAGGTACACCTTTCTTATTTAACACGGTATTCACTATGACCTTGACTTCTGCTGGCAACATACTATATTGAATTATTTTCGTTAATGTAATATAAGCTAATAGAGCAAAATAACAAAGAAGCAAGTATTTTTCCTGTTTTTTCTTAATACTTCTTTCTCCCCAACTCAAACACACACACAAACACACACACACATTCACCACAGTCGTGGCCATTTTTAGAGTAAAGAATTAAATTTGAACAGGAAGAAAAATATTTTATTCCAAAACATTTTGTAAGTATGTAATATACTACCATGATCGTGGTTAGTCTTCTTTTCTCCATTTGTTTTTATTTTAATAGCTGGGTTTTTTTTTTCAGTTTTATTGAGATATTTGACATGTAACATTGTATAAGTTTAAAGTATACAACATGATATGATATACGTACATATTGTGAAATGATTACCACAATAAGTTTTGTTAACATCCATCACTTCATATAGTTACAAAATTTTTTATTCCTTGTGCTGAGAACTTTTAAGATTTGTTCTCTTAGGAACTTTCAAATATATGAAACAGTATTGTTAGCTGTAGTCATCATGTTGTACATTATATCCCTAGAACTTATTTATCTTGTAACTGGAAATTTGTACCTTTTGACCTTCTACTTTTGAATAGCTGTTTTGAAAATTCACAGCAAGTATTTTTCTCAAAAAATAGTGAATAGTTTGAAATGTCTTTTAATTTCAAGGAATTGGCAGAATAACTAAACTCACTTTTTATATTCTTCACATGACGTGTGCCTTTCTGATGATGTGGTTTGGTTACGTTAACAGCTAAGGACAATTATCAATAGCACAAGAGACTTGCTCTGCATTTGATAGACGTGGACGTGGGGATGGCTCCCTCCTTTCTGACTTGTATGGGAAAAATAATAGCCTCAATGCTACTGGATTACCTAAAGGAAGTGAAGGCATAGATCCTTGGAGAAATTTCACCTTATTATCTGCTTTACCTCTTCTCTTTTTTCTATCTTGTTACCTTAAAGTCATTATGCTGTCAAAAATGTCTTTTCTGTCCTGTTCCCCAATATTTTGACACTCTTGAGACTGTAGGTGGTGTAGGAAGAAAGCAGGCATCTCCCTTGTGCAGACAAAGCCTCTACCAGCAGTGCTTGCTTTACGTTGGGTCATAAAGGACCTTGACCAGATTCAACGCAGAGCGGGGTGCTCCACTTGGCCTAATCAGACTTTTACCTGTTTTTCAGATTTTTACCCAGAATAGCATCTTAGAGGCCAGAGTCTTTTCACAGTTGTCACTGGATGGAAGCTAAGGATCACAGTTATCCTTTCTCTGCCCACAAACAGCCTCCTCCACCTGGCGCCCTCATTTGCCTTTCTGCTTCTTACACAACCCCTAAGTCTGTTGATCTTCAGGGAATCTTTCTTCCCTGTTTCCTTTATGAACTTTTAGGAAGAAGAGAGGAAGCAGATTTGATGGGGCCCAAAAGGATGTAGATCCATCTAGAGAAATGCCAATGGCTGAGTTTCCAAGTTTGAATATCAGAGAGGCTTAAAGAACTTACGTCCGACTGAAGGTTAGGGCACCCACTCTGTGAATGTGGCACAACCCAGAGTCTCTGGGCAGTAATGCTGCCTGCAGTGGGGTCAGGGAGGAGAGACCAGCAAACACCCAGTTCCTGGAGTTACATCTGTGTTGAAGCAAGACCCACTTCAGCCAGAGTCACAGTCCTGCAGCAAGTTCCAGCCACCACTCCAGAAGAGGGTGTTGCCATAGGTAGACAAGCTCCACCAAATATGTCACGCAGGGCTTCCATGAGGAGTGGTCTAAGAATACATCACAGCACATGCAGTTCTCCAGTGCATGATTCTTCCTGCTAGTGCCTCCACATCCATAAGCTAGTCTTCTCACCCAGATTCTAGCTTCTTCATGCCTTGACCCTCTTGCATTAATTTCTCATTCTTGGATGCCCAGATCTTTCACTGGGCCCAATCTTTTAGATACCACTTTTCTAACCAGGATCATGATTTACAAAACATGCTAGACTCTGGGGATGGCTTTCCTAGACCTAAGATACCTGGCTATTTCTCCCTTTGATGGCCAACCTCTCCGAACTTGACTTCTGCCTGGAGTGCCCTTTTACCCCTTGCCCACAAGGAGACTATCTTTTCTGACTTCAAAACTCAGGACCCTCCTCTCTGTTTTCATAGCACCATAGATGTACCTCTATTTTTACTCTCATTACATTGTATCGTAAAGAGTTGTTGAAGTTACAGTCTATCTCACAAACTATAAGCAACACGAAAATGGGGAAAATCAGACGTGCCAACTCTAGCCCCAGAAATATACAAGAGGCTATTAATTATAAATATTTGGTGTACATTTGTTGAATGAATAAATGAAAATGAGCCTGCCTGATTTATTGACCTTATGTAACCAGCTCCCCTGATATACCCGTATCTCCATATCTAACTGGCCAAACACACAGACAAAAATTTTTTTAAATTGGATCTATCGTTTTAGCTAATTTTGGATAAAATTCTTTAATCAGATACCAGCATGCATCATTTAACGATGAGGATACAGTCTGAGAAATGCCTCGTTAGGCGATTTCATCCTTACGTAAACATCCTAGAGTGTCCTTACACAAACATAGATGGTATAGCCTACTACATGCCTAGTCTGTATGGTACTAATCTTAAGGGACCACTGTCACATATGTGGTTCATCATTGACTGAATCGTCGTTTTGCCACTCATGACTTATGTGAGTGTGTTATAGATATAAATTTCAGATTTTGCTTCTTGGCTTACAACTGAGGTTAGATGGAACCTTAGTCATCAGGCTTATTTTGAATTTAACTTAAGAGCTGTATGTTAAATGACCGTGCTGTAACCCATGAATAAGTGTTTGTGGAAACACTATTACTTATTTACTGCCTATAAGGTGGTTATTCAGAAGAGTTAATAAATTAATGGAAGACATGTTTGATAAGAAAATGTACAGGTTTAAAAATTTTAGATTATTCTAATATTTGATCTGCATGAGTTTTCTTACTCTTGGAAGTGAAATAAATGGACTCCTTTTACTGCATGGGGGTGTTAATAATTTCCTAGGGAGGACTTGGGAAAACTCGTTTTCATGGTTGAAGAAACAACATTGAGATAAAACTTTGCACCAATTTCATAACCCCTTTTTGTTTTCATAGCTGAAAAAAGATTTGTGTCTTTTATTCATCTCTGTTACCACACTAGTAGTGCTGTTGGCAAATCAAAGCAGTACCGTGGACTCTCCAGCAGGAGGAATGTGCTATGACTTCTTTGTGTTAGAGGGGCTCAGTATCTCACTGGGTGCCTTTCTAGCCAAAGACGGATTTTAGTGAAATCATAGCCATGGGTTGTAGCCATGGTCCAAAGTTTTCTAGGTAAGATGGCTGGAAGAGAGTCCACTCTGAAATTCTTTCTTAATATTGCCCTCTGAAGGTCTCTTCATGCCGCAGAACTTGAAATGGATGCCTCAAAGTAGTCTTAGTAGCTTCTGTAAGAATCATAGCTATTCTGTGTTTATTCTGCTTTCCAAATTCCTACTTTGGAAGGCATAAATATTTTTCCTATGGATTTGCTCAAGTTTGTCCATTTAGGAAATAAGAATAATGATATTTTAACCAATTGCATTCCTAAAAATAGTTTGTAGTTCACACCTCTTTGTTACCTTAGATTTTGCTTTTAATTCAAGCTCAGATACCACGTATACCCTTTCTGGAACAGAATTCACAGGTGGAGGAATGGGGGTCCCTGAAGTGGAGTGACCTCCCCGAGGGCAACACCAACTGTACGTTGTCAGAAAAGAATTTCTGGGCTTTTGATTGTCAGCACACTCGTTTGCTCCTACCTAAGTCATTTCTAGTTCACTCCCTGCTGGCTTGCTGGCTTCCTTACTTCCATTCTTTCTTTCTTAACTTCCTTCTTTCTTTCTTTCCTTCTTCCTTTCTTAATTCAGTGAGAGCATGGACAGAAGCTCTAAGAAGTTTAAATCAGTCCATTTGAAGAATAGATAAAATCCAGTTTTTTCTTTCCTTCTATATTTTTTTCAGATTCTTATATTCTAAAATAGTGAGCTTCGGCAATACATACTGTCTTTTTTCCAAGGCACATTACTCTTTCACAAGTGTTAGTTTTAAAAATAGTTTTGCTAAGAAAGATGGGTCAGATACAACCATTTGTAAATGAAGACACTGAGGTCAGGAGTGACTCTCAGATTTGCTCCGGGCCATTCATGACTAAGCACAGGCTCACTTGGACTTTGGAACTTAATTTATTCCAGAGAAGGGCCAAGTTCCAGACTATGCAACTTACACATGAAAAGGCAACCCAAACAAGACTACTTTCCTGAATTTTAAATAGAAGTCTTAAATTGCTTGCAAGTAAGCATAAAATTCCAAGTTTTACTGTGCAAAATCCTACAGTATAGGCACACAGATGGACAAGTAAGGAGGAAAATGATGAATAGAATGAGAACAAAAACTCACTTTTTTACAACATTAAAATTACGTTGTAGGATGCATTGAGCATATTGGGAGATAAAAATATTTTTACTTTTGTATAGATTTCATGGTCTGCATTACCAATATACAATCAAGGTATAATTAAGCATGACTATTCTCCTTTTATGTATTTTAAGTTCAATTACGAACATTTTAAAAAATTCTCTAGGCTCGCCTATGACTTTTAGAAAAGTGTTAGCTACGTAAGAGATAGAGATCTAAATAAACCAACGATAATGGGAGCTTATGTTTACAGCTTACAGTACAGTTTTCCAAACATTTTGCTGTACGGTCTATTTGATCATGATGTGCACACTGGAGTACTTTTAACATTCCACAGTTTTCCATTTTCAGGCCAAAATATGGGCAACATTATAGTAAGATAGAACACCTGGGTGAGACCCAAATAGTAGCCCCAGAGGTTAAAATCCCAGTGACCGCGAGAAGGCAAATGCAGGCAAAAATTAAGAAGTCTGTCGTCAGAAATAACAAGGGTCTATGAAATCACAGGCTCTGCCAAGGTGAGCAGAGAGGAACACAGGACGAAAGAGTAAGGCCTCCAACACAGAATAAGTCTCCTTAGGCCGAATACTATGGCCCCATGGTCTCTTTGTCTCTTCCCTAGTAGGGAAGGTAGATGATGACGGTGGAATGTCCAGGCCCAGCAGGTGTAAACAGGGCCTGAAGATGGATAGAGAGTAGTCTAACTACAGCTACCGGTGAACTCAGACCTAGAGAAGGGAGATTTTAGCAAAGCACTTACATCCAATAAATAGGACCAGTGATATTTGTTTTTCTTTTTACTTTTCCATGGATATTGATCACGATTTCTTGATTTTTATGTTGAACTCTATGTGCAGGTGAGTGTGCGTGTATGTATATTACACATGCAAAGAAAAACAACTTCGAGCGTTTAAGTACGCATTAGAAAGGTGAAAAGTTTCAGAGATTCTTTAAGTCGCAAACTTACAGCAAGCAGATGAAATTATCCCCAAATAGCCACAGTTGTGATTTACACACAAAATAACGTTTAAATTTCCATTTCTAACCTCGTTAGGCTTGATCCTACAGGATCCTGGATTCTCAGCATTGGTTTGTAAAACTCCTATGATCCGAGAAAAAGAGTAGATTTTGAAAAATAGAAAATAAGCAATACCAAAAGACAAATATTCCACGAAGCATTGTATAGAAAGAAATGTAACCTAAACCAGGGTGACTATTTAGAATGAATGTGAATGAAAATTCTGAGTTTGTATGTGTAGTTTGGATTCTATTTATGCAACCGCTCTCCCTCAAAGTAAGGGAAGAAATGAAAGAGGTTTTTAACAATAATCTATCCCTACGTTCAAAATAGTCTCAGTTTAACAGCATTTCATACTATATTATGGCTTGGAGTGAACTAAATAGATTTATAGGTAAATTTCCCAAAACAAATCATTTGAGGCAATATCATAAATGGAAAGATTCTGTACCAAGAATTTTCTTTTCCCAGAAAGATATGGATGAATTAACACCATAAGCTTGAAATGGTAATTTTATGTTAATCATCCTTTACAGTCCCGAGTGCATCAATACTTTTGTGCAACGCACAAATGTGCTCGTGTGTGTGTGTGTGTGTGTGTGTGTGCGCATATGTGTGAATACGTAGCTAGATGTTAATCGTGAGTCTGCTTTTCCCATACAGGCTGGGCTCATCTTAGCAAATTCCAAATGAAGGAAGAAATGCCCTTGACATTCCATTTAATAGACAGTGGGTGGCACCATCTTAAGGAGCAGATGATGTAAGGTTGCATTTGGCACTATTTTCTTTATTTGGGCTACAAACTCTATCCAAATTGTGAAGGACTTTCCACATTAGTAATTAATAGGGCCCCATTATGCTAACTATCATCCAACTTAGGACATCTTAGAGGAAAGATAAGAGATGAATAATTTGAAGTAATTTTCTTGTAATCATGCCAATCACTTGAGCAAAGTAGTTATTAAAGGAAACAGTATTATGATGAATTATAGGACATCTAACACTGAATACCTTGTCTTATCAGCTGCTTATAGTTTCTGATGCTTAAAAAAAGGCAAACAAGTAGAAGTCTATTCCGAATAACACTCATCTAACTGTAAATAATAGTTTGTTTAGCAAACCCTGAATTTTAATGAGGCTTGAAAGATAGACTTTACCTTAGTTTCTGCTCATCTCCTTGAAAAGAGCTAAAGTTTGCCCGCTTTACCTTCCCATAAAAGGTAGATGTAATAAGCATGAGTCACCTTTGATGACAAAGATTCTTCCAGTTCAGATTTGCTGAAGTGATTAGACATTATTTATCTAATTAAATGTTCAAAACACATCATTATTGAAAGGAATAAATTTAGTACATTTGTTGAGCAGTGTTAACTGAAATGTAACTGCACATCATTTGACTTTTCAACATTTTATTATATCTATTAAGTCTTTCTGCGCTTAATTAAATCAACTTATTTTTTATAGTTAATTTAACATGATTTCATTTTCGTTACAGAGCCTGAATCAGATATTATGGAGAAAGCCAACTGTATACACAAATTAAGCTTTGACTCCTCAGGTGCTCTCTTGCATTTCATTCAAGTCTGGCAGCTTTGGGGGATTACCATGATTTTAAATGGATGTTATTTTTCACGTAGTGGAAATCTTACTCTTCATCTTCCTTTTTCTTAATGCAACAATTTTTAAGGCTACAGAATCATCCAATTTGTACTATTTGCATCATTGATCATGACCAACATTTGGAAGACATAATGTTTTTAATGCTTGGGAAAAAGTAAATAAGAATAAAAATGTGAAAGTGTAGGCATTAGCTGCTGCCCCTGGGAGCTGTACTTCTTAATTGTCCCTATGGGAACAATGGTGTCTAAAAAATAATGCTACTGTTCCTGAGAAGGCACAAAGTATTTGAGTAGCAATAACTGAGGGGTG